>NW_027556180.1:173413713-173754372 GCF_003287225.1 Phascolarctos cinereus | reverse complement strand
TGTAGGACCAATCAGAACCTTGACCTTTGGTATAACTTTAATATTACCTGAGTCACATAATATGTGTGTGTGTGTGTGTGTGTGTATGTATATATATATATATATATATATATTATATATATTACTCATTCAAATTAAGGAATGACTTAATACCCTGTGATTGAAGACTTTTTCTATTTATGTACAGTTGCTTTTCTGATTCTGCTGTTTTAACTAATTGCTTAGCTTTTTTTTTTCCCTTAAAGGAATGGAATGTGGTTATTTTGTTATCTAGCATGTTGTAAAAAAGATTACAGCAATTTATATTACAGTAGCTTTATAATTTTTAAAACATAACACTCACATGAACTCCTAAGAGACAGCATATATTCCAAAAAGTATTTCAAGATTCTGATTAATTTTAGAGTTCAGACTGTGGTGAAGAGGGAGAGGAAAAATGTGAAGGTTGAATCTTTCTGTTTCTTCTGTTTTCAGCATTGGGTAAAAAGTTTGGTAGATGAGTTTGAAACTAATAAGAATTTTGCATTATTTGTAAATTTTGATTTTATAAGCTATTCATGTCATCCTTCACAAATAATTTTGAATTAGAGGTATTGGTCACTCAGTTAAGTAAATAGCGTGGTACCCAAGGGATAATTTTTTTTTTATTTTAGACTCAAACACCAGAACTCAAATACAGAGTAAAGAAAAAGAAACATATCATAAACTTAAATATTGAAACTTAAATATGAAGTAACAAAAGAAAAAAACATATCATATGCACAGCAGAACATGAGAGAGGATTCAGAATATATACCAATAAATTTTCTTTCCAAGAAAGCCTGTATGATAATACTGTGTTGAGAGCTGTCCATCTTTTCTTTGCTTGATTATAAGTTTTCTTTTGTTTTCTGCTGTGCACTTTTTTGTTCTTTTTTCCCCTCTTCCTCCTCCCCTGCTGCCCACCCAAAGACTACAATTATATGTGGATGCATGTATATATAGATATATACATACATACATACATACATACATACATACATACATACATACATATATAGACATGTATTTTCCCTTACAAATTCTGCTACTGATCTTTGTTAATGTTTGTTCTTATCTTATTTCCTATTCCTCCTGACTCCTCTATTTTACTTCTACCCACTACCTTGTTCTTCTGTTACTTAGCCTCCACTCCCCCACCCCCCAGGATTCCTCCCTATCCTCCCATTCCCATTGATCGAAACACCCTTCTATACTCCCCTTAACCTGTTTTCTCATCGTCCCCTCTAGAGATCTCTCCCTTATCCTCTCCTGTTCCCTCTGTGTATTGTTCCATCTTAAATCCATTCCTGATGAAAGTAGGTTACCAGAACTACCAGCCCTCCTCCATCTAATCCCTCTGTGTTGATTCTTCCTCTTGCACCTCATTTGTATAAAGTAATTACTCTTTTCAGCTGTTCCTAAACAGTTTTACTTTTTAAAGTCATATCATAGCCAGGTCTACCCCAATCTTTCTTACAAACTACCCAATTCCTGATGACAATCTTAGACATATGTTTTACATTTTACATATATAAAAAAATAATCTGTCCTTATTGAATCCCTTGTCTTTGGTATGTACCTTATGTTTCTCTTGGCTATCGTATGTCAAATCTTCTATTTAAATTCAGGTTTTGTTTTGTTTTGTTTTTAACAGTCCTAAAAGTCTTGACAGTTGATCAGTTGTTCATTTTTTTCCTTCAGGATTGTGCTTAACTTTGCTGGGTACGATATTTTCAGCTGGAACCTCAGTTCTTTTGCTGTTCAATATATGGTGTTCTAAGACCTGTGGTCCTTTAGTGTCTCTACAGCTAGGTCTTGTGTGATTCTTATTGTGGCACCATCATATTTAAATTGTTTTTTTTCTTGTTGCTCTTAATATTTTATCCTTGAGCTGGAGTTTTGGAAGAGATAAATATTGAAATGTACTAGGTTAGTAGTAATTTTTTTTGTTCCAAGTAAGCTAGAAACTGTTCTTTTGTGTTTTATAGGATAGAACTGCATTAAATTTATGTATTATAAAAGCCTCTTTAAATTCAATGTTTGAATTATATCATAGATATATATCTACTTACCTTAACGTACAAGAGAGGGATCCTAAAGCACACAAGTTTCTTGGTCTTCTCTATGAAGCTGAAGGAAACATTGACAAGGCCGTTGGATGTTACAAGGTGCGTAATAAGTATTGATTAAAATGTGAATTTTATGTCAGTTTGAGCCTGTGTTACACTAATATATCACTACTATTTTTATTATTAATGTTAGATGCTACTTTTGAGGGGAGCTATAGTTGTTAGAAGCATGTGATGTAGTACATAGAATATTGGAGTCAGGAGGACTCAGATTCTGCCTCTAATTTGAATGAGCTGTGTTACAAATCATTTAATCTCTTAATGCTACAGGCACCTCGCTAAAATGGAAATTGCCCCAATTGTTGAAATCACAAGTCTAGAATGAAACTATATATATTTTTTAAAAAGCTTCACCACCATTTATAAAAATAAAAGATATTTTAAAAACTATGAATGAATGAAAGAATATTTTTAAGTATATACGTATTATTAGTTGATATGACATAATAGGTTGTTAGAACTATTCTTTAAATTCTTTGGTATAAAGGTACTATATAAGTATGGTAATTGCTAAGATTTTCAAACAATTTGTCTAGATATATATTTTTGTGATATTTATGGTTTCAGTCCTTTCGTGTGGATACAGATGCTCCTAATTTTAAACATTAAACAAAAGAGCAAAATACTGCTTTTAAAAGGTATTTGTTGTATTATTTGCATTTCAAACTTAACTGATTTCACTAATTTTGAAGTGCCAATTTTTCTAGGATTATTTAAGTATAATTATTTACCCAGAATTCAGTGGATTCATAAATTGTTGCCTTATACATATGCTTCAGCATTATTAATTCATTTGTTAATGTTCTTTTTTTTTTAATTGCTAGCGTTCAGTAGAATTAAACCCAACACAGAAAGATCTTGTGCTCAAGATTGCAGAATTGTTGTGTGAAAATGATGCTACTGATGGAAGGGCAAAATACTGGGTTGAAAAAGCTTCCAAGCTTTTCCCTGGAAACCCTACAATCTATAGGTTGAAGGTAAAAATCTGATTTTTTAATTAAGTGAATATTATATAATTTTTCGTTCTTAAGTTCCAAAAATAAATAATTTCCATGTATGCAGTAGAATAGAAACATATTACATGGGAAATCATTAATCTAATTTCATACTGTTTGCTTTTAGAAATACACGTGTATACATATATACACTTTCATGTATTCATATATATGCACACATGTGTACTTCTGAAGTTGGTTCTGTTCTATTTGGGTTATTAAAAAATATTTCAGTGGCCCTCTTTTCTTTTTTATGACAACAGTATTACAGCCTTCTCACTTTGAAGAGAGGAGAAAAGAAATCCTTTCCATAAATAAACACAATCATTTCTTTTGTCATTTCTTAAAGGACAGTAGTGTTCCATTAGTGGATTTGCCACATCTTATTTAATCATTCCTCAATCGTTCTTTTTCCCTTTTAATCTCCCTCTTTATTATCGGGAAGTTTGTTTTCCTGGTGACTATTCCCTCTCTGGTAATAGCTCCCTCATTTACCTCCCCTTTCCCTGTAGCTGCTTATTTCTTTGTTGAGTTTCATACATTTCTACACCAAACTGTGTGTGTTCATGTGTTCAACCTTCCTTTGTCTTATTTAGATAAGAATGAAGTTTATCTGATACTTAACTTCCCTATCATTTCCTCCATATTTGTATATTCTTCTCCCCATACACCTCAATTATGAGAAATAGAAGCCTTTCTACTATAGTGGATTCCTTTTACCCTCCTTTTTCTTTCTCTTTTTTAAACCCTCCAAGCAAGTGATCTATCCCCAGGTCCTATATCTTCTTTATTTACTTCTCTTAATACCGTTTCGGGGGCAGCTAGGTGGTACTGGCCCTGAAGTCAGGAGGACCTGAGTTGAAATCTGGCCTCAGACCAAACACTTGACACATACTAGCTGTGTGATCTTGGGCAAGTCACTTAACCCTGATTGCCTCACCAAAAACAAACAAACAAAAAATATTTCGAAGACATTTAGGTTCTAAAGGGACACTTCTTCCTTATTCCCTCATTAGAGTGTTAGCACTTTATCACATAGTGCCTTCCAGTTGCTCAAATTCTGGCTGTGGTAATCCTGGGATTACTTTTTGCAGTTTCTTTCAGGAGGTGGTCAGTGGATTCTTTCTATCTTCACTTTACCTTTTTTTTTTTTGGCAAGGCAGTTGGGGGTAAGTGACTTGCCCAGGGTCACACAGCTAGTAAGTGTCAGATGTCTGATCTGAGACCAGATTTGAACTCAGGTCCTCCTGACTCTAGGGCTGATGCTGTATCCACTGTGCCACTTAGCTGCCCTCCATTTGGTTTTAATAGATACTTCTATAGTGTCCAGGCTTTTTATCATGGTTTTCAGGAATTCTGATTATTTTTTTTTGAAAATAATTAATTTGTTTTTAGTTTTCAGCATTCATTTCCATAAGATCTTGAGTTTTAAATTTTCTCCTTCTCCCTCTCCACCCTGCTTCCCCAAGACAGCATGCAATCTGATATAGGCTCTGAAGTCTGATTATTCTTAAATTTGTTTCTCCTTGTCCAGTAGTAAGTGTCTTATATTCTTTTTTTCTTAATCTTTTGATATTGTAGTATTTCACGTTTCACAGAATAATTTATTTCAATTTGGTCTGTTCTAATTTTTAGGGAGTCTGTTACTTGGATAAAGCTTAAAACTTTTTCTTGTAAACTATTCTTCCAATCTTTCCTCTAGAATTTCCATTTTTTATCTTTTGCCTTACTTCTAGGGATTCATTATAGGCTTGTGGAAAATACATTTTCTCTTTTGAACCTCTGCTTGCATTGTCATGGCATTTTTTCTCATAAGTTGAATTTTTGGGCCTCTCTTCATCTAATAATAATTTTTTATAGTTGTTGATGTTTTCTTTAGTTACTCATTTCTTCGTTCTTACTTCCTGAACTGTGGCTTTGTGCCAGGGCAGGGAACAGTCTTCTGCGCTTGGTGATAATTGTCTCTGTTTGGTCCTAATTAGGGTCACCTGGGTTCCTGTGAGTTCTGCCTCTTTGAGTTAGCCCCTCCCCTTCAGATAGCCCTACCTTTGCCCTTGAATCTTTGAGGTCAAGAGCTCTGGATCTTCTGGGTCCTCTGTTTTATCTCAGGACAAATGCAAGGACTTTGGAGCCCTGGGGCATTCTGATCTAAGCACTAATTTTGCCTGGACTGATCAAGTGCTATTCCTGGGGTTTCTTAAGGTCCATACTCTGGGTTTCCTTCTGCTCTGGTTTTCTGAGGGGAGATAACGTTCTGCTGTTTCTGGATACAGAGCCTAGCAATCTACATGTTGTGTGTCTTGTACTGTGGAAGGCATTCAGCTTGTCTGCACTGGTGCTAGCTTTGTAGGAGATCACCTTTCCTATTTATTATTTTTTTTCTTTTTACTGACTCTGCATTTCTTGAGTGGAAAAAATTACTGTAGTTCTCCTTAGATTTCTTGGTCATTATTTGGTCTGGTGCAATTTTTAGACTTTTCCTGGAGTAGGTTATGTGTGCTAAATTATTCTGTAGTAAAAAATCTAGCACTGATGTTTAGGGACTGAGGGTAGAAATAGAATAGTTCCCTAGTATCTGGCATAGTTGTGTTTATTTACAACTAATGGTATCTTTAATACTTTCAATGAAAAAACTTAAACACCTGTATGCCACCCACATTGTGCTAGGTACCTGTGATATAAAGAAAAAGTGAAACAAGTCCCACTCGCAAAAAACTACATTCTCTCAGGGAAGACATTCTATACATACATAAGCATAGAATAATTTACAAAATAAATGTGCATTAATTTAAGGAGTGAAGGGCACTAGCATTTGGGGAATCAAGAAAGGTTTCACATAAAAGGTCATACTTGAACGAAATCATGAGAGTAATAATGGATTTATTTACATTTAGAAGTATGGAGGGAGAGAATTCCAGGCACCTGAGTATAGCCAGCACAAATAGCAAGAAGGTCAGATTGGTTAGAATGTAGAATGTGGGAAGGACATTAATGTCTGGTTGGAGCCAGATTGTGGAGGGCATTAAGTGCCAAAAAGAGGAATTTATTTTGAGGGTAGGTATTTTTGTATTTGTAACCTTGCACGTGGACGCTTAATAAATATTTGTTTATTGATTGGTAAACTTGAATATATTTGGTATTGATTCTAAGCTAAATATATAAATTTCAATAGGAGCAGCTTTTAGACTGTAAAGGTGAAGATGGATGGAATCAGCTTTTTGACTTGATTCAGTCAGAGCTCTATGCGAGACCTGATGATGTATATGTGAACATCCGACTAGTAGAGCTGTACAGGTCAAATAAGAGACTGAAGGATGCTGTGGCCCACTGCTGTGAGGCAGAGAGAAATCTAGCCTTGAGAACAAGCTTGGAATGGTATTCATGTGTTGTGCGAACACTTAAGGTAGGTAAAAGCTAGTTCTGTACGTTTCTTTTTGGTATGTGACAGCACTTTTTCCTTTTCATTTATTATCCTCTAAGAGGCATCTGTATCTTGTACTTTAATTTCTTCTGTTTTCCACATGTAAAATTTCTTGATAACAAATAAATGACATTATTGTTATCCATTTTACACACATAGGGCAGCTCAATAACATTCAATAAATATTTGTCATGTCTGTGTGAGGCGTTATACCAAGATCTCTGTAAACCATTTATTTGTCCAATATGAGTAGCATTTTATGTTGTTTGAGTAATTAAGGATGTGGTGAATTTATTTCACCTTATTTGAAGAAAGACTGGAATGGGAAAAGGGATAATTTTGAAGTTTTACTTATCACATCAGTGTATACATTATGGTTTCACTGGGGGACATTTGCTATTATATAGCAAAGGACAAAGAACAAAAATTGTTGGTAATTATATGCATTTTAATTTATTTCTACCCAATAGGAATATCTGGAATCGTTACAGTGTTTGGAGGCCAATAAAAGCAACTGGCGAGCAACCAATAAAGACTTACTTCTGGCCTATGCCAATCTTATGCTTCTTACGCTTTCTACTAGAGATGTACAGGAAAGTAGAGAATTACTGGAACGGTATGATAATTATAAGTAAAGCAATTAAATCTAAATTACATTTTATATTTTAAGGAGCAGTTCATTGTTTAGTTGGTTGAATTAATCTCTCTCCCAAAATGTTCGTTTATATGCTGTGCTTAGAGGACTGTTAAAACTGGTGCAATATGATGAGAATTCTTCTTTACCAATTCTTTGTAAGAGTATTAAGATTTTATTTTGCATAACTTTTAGTCTCTCTGAGCTTCTGCTTCAGGTTTGAAAAAGAAGAAAAATTGCAACCTGTGTTATGTTAATGTTTTATTATGGCATACTTGAGAAATGATGAATTTGAAAATTGATACATTGTGGAAAAGTACATCAAGTTCTAGACATGGAACTCAGAGACCTTTGGTTTGAGTTGCACTTGAAAGACTTAATAATTGTAGGATCCTGAGCAAGTCCTGTAATCTGTCAGAACCTAACTTTCATCATCTGTTAAATAATACTTATAAATTAGTTTCCTCACAAGCTGGTGAGGAAAATACTTTTCAGTCCTCAAAGTATTATATAAATGTGGATTGTTTGTTGCTAATACTATTATTGTATTTCCTGTCTATATGTGGGATTGTCTTTCCATCTGAGTCTATTGTTACTGAATCGATGCTTTACTCATATTTTAGTACTTTTAAAGGAACTTTAAAGGATGGCTATTTCACTTGGCTTAATTAGGAATTCTTGGTTTTGTAAGAAGATGCTTAATGGTTTTTATTTTCACGTTTTGAACAGCTGTTACATTTTTCTGGGTTTTCTAAACTTGGTTTTAATGATTTCTGCCTTAATTAGGTACTGTTGGTAAATCACTAAACAAATAAAAAATTAGAGTGAAGTGAAACTTTAGTATAGGCACAATATGAGTTAAAAGTGTATACTAATTTGATAAATAAAACTAATTATTCAAAAAGGGGGGAAGAGGGACAGCTAGGTGGTGCAGTGGATAGAGCACCGGCCCTAGATTCAGGAGGACCTGAGTTCAAATCTGTCCTCAGACACGTAACACTCACTAGCTGTGTGATTGCCTCACTGAAAAAAAAAAAAAACTATTAGTTGTGTGACCCTGGGAAAATCACTTAACCCCAATTGCCTCACCAAAAAGAAAGGGAGGGAGAAGAGAATAAATCTTTTCAGAGAAAAAAGAAAAGGATGCTAATGTCTCTTGAAAAGTATCAGTAAACTGTTATATTAAATGCTCTTTCCAGTGGATCTGGCCTTTTCAACTTAGTTAATTTCAGTTATCAAATTATTTTTGTTATATGACCTGGGCAAGTCATTTTACCTCAAGCAGTTACCTGGTATTGATCATGGAAAGATTGACGATCACATTGGTGGAAGGAATTCCCATACTGGGGGTTGCTCACGCTCATAAATTCTAGTTACTTCATGTTCCTTTGCCTAAAACAGTTATCATAGGCAATTATAGTACCATAAAGGGATTTCTTGTTGCTGCTTAGATTTGTATTAATTTTAAAGCATAATCTGTTAGTTCTTAAGGAAGAAATTAGCCAGCCTCTTAGAAATTGGCCAGCCCAAATTAGCTAGGCCATTGCTTTTCTGTACTTAAAACCTTTTTCAGCTTGGTAGAACTTGCCAGAATTCTGCCTCTGCTGCTACATTTTTTTTAACATATATAAATTTATTTATTTTTAGTTGTCAACATTCACTTCCACAAGTTTTTGAGTTCCAGATTTTCACCCCATCTCACCCCACGATGGCATGCATTCTGAATATCCCTTCCCCTAGTCTGTTCTCTCTTCTACCTCTTCCCACCCTTCTCTTATTCCCTTCCCCTTCTATTTTTCTGTAGGGCAGGATAGACTTCTGTACCCCATTTCCTATATTTCTTATTTCCCTGCTGCTACATTTTTTGAGAGCCCAAGATCATATATACCAAGATAAGGTTGGGTAGGTTTAGCAAAGGATAGGAATTAATGGAGAGTATAGCAGTTTTGGTAAGCTACACTAAAAAATATTTGACTCTAGAATTTAGTTTTGTTTGTATATATGTATATCTTGTCTGAGAATTCATAACGCTTCAAACTAATGAATGCATTATGAAAGACTTGAAGGGACTGAAAGGCAGTTGAATACTGAGCCTCCTCCCCACTCCCCCCAAGTCTGTTCTTTGTCCTTGCTTTAGATAAAGGATGGACAGTCTTGCTTTTCTGCAGAGCCACCATCCTTAAGGAAAGGAACAGTTTTAGTATTCTAGTAGATTTCATGTTTTTCAGGTGTTTTGCAATAAACTGTTTTCCCCCTGGCTGAGCCTGAGTGTAGGTTTTGGCTTTTCTTTTTTTTGGTGGGACTTTAGGATGTGAACAAAATAAGAGTTGTTTCAAACAAGTATTTAAATAAATAGAATGGTTGGTGATGTTTATAGATCATAGATCTAGCTTGGCATTCTGGCTCTGGATCCAACTCCCTCCTTTACAGAGTAGGAAATGGGCCCCAGGGAGGCTAGATAACTCAGCCCAAGATCGCAAAAATTAAGTTGAACTATGATTGTCAATATTGTTCTTCATCTTCAAAAGCAAAATGTGTGTGGTTGGGTCATATGGTAATTTGTAAAAACTTAAGGATAAACACAATTTGATTTATAACCTTATTTGAAGGATTCTTTTTTCCCCAATTCTTTTTTTGGGGGAGGGAGAAGGAATTTTACAAACACCAATAAATAATATTTCTACATGTAAAATGAGTAAGAGGATTGTTTTTGAAATTGTACATATAAAAACATATAAATGTTTCTTTGAAAAAGTATCACATTTTTAACGTAGTAATATCAGTGCTGAATTGTGTCCCTGTCTGAACTTCTTTCTGCTGTGGGTTTTTTTTTTCCATTTTTTAAATTTTCACGTAATGTTTCACTTTTCTTCCCTTTTTTTGTTGGTGGTGGTAGGGCATATACCTTAACCTGTTTTCACAACCTCCACCTCCCCAAGGGTTATTTCTTTACTTAAAAAAAAGCCTTTATTTTTTGTTGTGAAACTTATTATCCATTTGATATCAAAGATGTAGATTATGCCTTAATTCAGTAACGTTTGACTGCTATTCTTTGCAACATTTTTGTGTTTAGTTTTGATGATGATGCACTTCAGTCTGTGAAATCTTTTATGAGTGGGAATGATGAGCTATCAGTTACTTTCCTTGAAATGAAAGGTCACTTCTACATGCATGCTGGTACTCTGCTTTTGAAAATGGCTCAGCACAGTGAGATACAATGGAGAGCTTTATCAGAATTGGCAGCCTTATGCTATCTCATAGCATTTCAGGTAAGCAGCCTTCCAGTTTAGGTTAG
Source organism: Phascolarctos cinereus (assembly GCF_003287225.1). Classification (NCBI taxonomy): domain Eukaryota; kingdom Metazoa; phylum Chordata; class Mammalia; order Diprotodontia; family Phascolarctidae; genus Phascolarctos; species Phascolarctos cinereus. The sequence goes on along the minus strand of NW_027556180.1, from coordinate 173,743,877 downwards.
GTGTACATTTCACCCAATTGATCTTCATATTTGTAGCGTTTCACATGGGTGTATCCTAGTTGTACCTCATGTTAAAAAGGTTCAATAAGGGAATAGCCAGACTTAGAAAAAAAGAGATAAATTAGGAACTGATTATAAGCATTGGGAACATTTTTTCCCTTTGACAAAAGCATTAACTTCATAATTTCTTTAAGCATAGAGCTTCTAAAGTGTATTTCATGTGGGATTAAAAACTAGGGATGGAGCCAAGATAGTAGAGTAGGGGCAACAACCCAACATTTCCCTCCAGACAACTTAAAAATGATACATCAAATCTAATTCTAGAGCAGCATAGCTGCTATGACAAAAGATCTGGGTGAGTCATTTTTCCAGCTCAAGATAATTTAGGAGGTCAGTAGGAGAGGTCTGTGACAGTGGGGTGGGGGTTGCTTAGACTGGTTGTGGTGGCCGCCTAGACTGGTTGTGGTGGCCACACCAGCAGTGGATCTTGGAGGTGGCTGTAGTAGTTGTAGCAGCAGCTTTGAGATCTCTCAGCTACTAAAGGGAGTGGACAATTGATCAAAAAGAGATTACAGAAAACTCTGAGCTTACTGACACAGCATTGGGCACTGTTTGGCTACTACATTGCCCATATGCAAATCTGGGACACAGAGGAGTACTTGTGGTCAGTCACAAGGGAGGGGACCCTGGTTGTAGTTTCAGGGCCAAGAGGAACATTATCGCTTGCATCTGTAGAGTAGCAGGTACCCTTCTTGGGTAAAGACTGGAGCACAGACCAGGAAAGCAGTGACCACAGCTCTCCCAGAATAACAATACCTTGGAAGCACCAAAAAGTGCAAGCCCCAGAATACGCTCAGAAAATGGCAGCATGAAAAAGCCTGAAGCTTGGGACATTGCCTTTCCACCTGCAGGTGAGCAGAGCCCAATTTTAACATAAAGCGCAAAGCCAAGATAGGCTAGAAAAAGGAGCAATCAACAAAAAAGAATGTGACCATTAAAAGCTACTATGGGGGAGGGAAGATCAAGACATAGACTCAGAATAAGACAACAATGTGAAAATAGTTATAAGCAAAGCCTTTAAAAAGGAAATAAAAATGCTAATTGGACCCAAGCCCAACAAGAATTGCTGGAAGAGTTAAAGAAAGAGATAAGAGTGGTAGGGAAAAATTGGGAAAAGAAATGAAAGTGATACAAGAAAAGTATGAAAAGAGAATTAACAGCTTGGTAAAACAGGCACAAGAAAATAACACCTAAAAAACCAGAATTGGCCTAATGGTAAAAGAGGTACCAAAGCACACAGAAGGAAATAATTCCTTAAAAATTGGAATTGGGCAGGTGGAAGCTCCATGAGATACTAAGAAACAATAAAACAAAGTAAAAAGAAAAAAAATTTCAGGGCCTCACTGTCTATTTATTTACTCAATCTTGATGGCTAAATGTAAAGACTGAAATAACTGAAGACTGCTTCAGTGACCCATGGTTTTCATAAATATGAATTAATCCCTTCATTGTACACAAATTTTTAAATTCTCTGTGACTTAGCAAATATTCAGGAGGGAAGACACTGAAAAATTCAATAATCTATTGATCAGCCTTCTTGAAATTATGTAGGCTGATCCATCACTGGGCATATAATTGTAACCTATTCTGGTAGAAGTTCTCAAAGCTTCTATGTTGGCATTCTTTTTAAGCACATAAGGCCACTTCCATGCATCACTGAGGAACATGGGTGGAGGAGGATATAAGTTGGATTGTTTCAACTTTAATAAGTATGACCTCCGGAACGATTTCTAATAAAGTTTAATTTTTGTAGAATTGGTAAAGCATGAGGGTTGGTTTTATTTTAACAGGAAAAATAATGGATTCTTTGTTTTAAAGTGTCTCCTTTCTATTTAGCTTATGCTCTAAGGATAAATAAATACCTTTGAAGCAAGTCTGTAGATGAAATTTCTCATTTCTCCATATATTATTTTTTTCATTTCTACATCTTAAGCGATCTTAGAGGTTTAATAGTTAAGGACTGACTGATCCAGGCATGCTTATGTTTGGGTGTGGTCTGTTCAAGGCTTGGGTTCCCAGACCCTAAAACCTTGAATAGCCAATGAAACCTATATTTATTTATTTATTTTTAGTGATTAGAAATAAGCGGTTTTACTAGAATGCAAGAGCCAGTCAAGTAACTCAGACTATGAATGGCTTCATATATCTGACATGATGGTGAAGCTATCCATTTGCAGAAGGAACAGTTGCTGTGTGATGGATATACTTTACAGTTAGAAAAGCCACAGCCATTTGGTCAACATCAAAATTGCTGCCGCCCCCCCCCCCGCCAGCTGTGGCATTGAATCCTTATTTGGTAATGTTTGCAGTAGTAAAACAGTAGTTTTTTCAGGTTTATTTTCACTAGGTGCTTATTTCCTCTTTAAGAAGTAGCATCCTAGGGAGGCAGCTAGGTAGTTCAGTGGATAGACTCTGGCCTTGGAGTCAGGAGGACCTGAGTTCAAATTCAGCCTCAGACACCTAACACTCAATAGCAGTGTGACCTTGGGCAAGTCACTTAACTCCATTGCCTCATCAAAAAAGAAAAGAAAAAAAAGTAGTATCCTGAGGCAGCTAGGTTGCACAGTGGGTAGAACACCAGCCCTGGAGTCAGGAGAACCTGAGCTCAAATCTGGCCTCAGACACATATCATTCACTAGCTGTGTGACTCTGGGCAAGTCACTTAATCCCAATTGCCTTGCCAAAAAAAAAAAGTAGTATCCTAATCAAAACTATTAATAGTCATATGAAAAAGGCTCTTAAATCACTTGATAATTAAAAATGCAAATTAAAACAATTTTTGAGGTACCATCTCACCTATCAGATTGGCTGACATGAAAGAAAAGGAGAATGAAAAACCGTTCGAGGGGATATGGAAAAATACAGGCACTAATGCACTTTTGGTAGAGTTATGAACTGGTCCAACCATTTTGTAACCATTTTATAGCCCAAAGGGCTATAAAACTCTGCATACCTTTTGAACCAGCAATACCACTACTAGGTTTGTATCCCAAATACATACAAAAATATTGAAGCTTTTTTTGTGATGGCAAAGAATTGGAAATTGAGGGGATGTCCTTCAATTGGGGAATGACTGAACAAATTATGGTGTATAATTGTGATGAAATACTATTGTGGTGAAATAAATGGCATAGGGGATGGTTTCAGAAAAACCTGGGAAGGCTTATATGAGCTAATGCAAAGTGAAGTGAGTTGCAATATTATAACAATGATCAATTGTTAAAGACTTAGTTACTCTGATCAATACAGTGATCCAAAACAATTCCAAGAGACTCATGATGAAAAATGCTGGCCACTTCTAAAGAGAAAACTGATGAAGTCTGAATGCAGATTGAAGCATATTGTTTTTACTCTTTATTTTTCCTGCCTTTTTATTTATTCATTTTTTGCATCTTATTCATTCATGGCTAAAATGGAAATTTGTTTTGTCTGACTTCACAAGTGTAATGAGTGTTGTATTTCTTGCCTTCTCAAGGGGTTGCAGAGGGGCTGGAGGGAGAGAAATTGAACTTGAAAATAAAAATAATTTAAAAAATTTTAAAGAAATAGTTTCCTTCTAATTTTCTGTTTCCAGCTGTTTGAATTTCTTGCCCATTAACAGCAGCTGGCTCACTCTAAATATGGTTGAGGCATAGACTAGAGAATAGTGATTAGATTTATTGTTTCATGATTTGAGGGAACTCGCTCTACCTAAGCAGGCAGGAACAACTTTCTGTGCAAGTTAGTCTTAGTTGCCTGGAAACCTGAGAGGTTACTGACTGAGTCAGTGTCACTGGCCAGTGTGAGTCAAAGGTGAGATATGAACTCATCTCTTAATGGCCCTAAGGTCAATTCTGTTCAGTATGCCATTCTGTGTAACTAATTAAAACTTGTTTATAAAAGTGGTAGGAGCATTTAAAAATTTGGTATTTATACTGCTGAAGTCAGTTGTTTTATTTAAATGGTTCATTTCCAGGAACATTTGTAACTGAAGTTAAATTGAATGTGTGGTGAAAGAGAGTTCCTAAGAAATATTTTTCATTGTTTAATTATGTGTTTTTAGGACAGACAGTGTCTTCCAATATACTGTATAGTCAAATTTCAGAAATTTATTTAGTGTGTATTTTTTTAAATCTGTACTCATAGTGTATGTACAACATTATGCTCTATGCCATTTTAAAAAAATCTTCATCCTGTGAATTCTCTTAGTGAAGAAAATATATATTATTCTGATTTCTCATATTTTCATCAGGTTCCAAGACCAAGGACTAAATTAATGAAAGGAGAAAATGCTGGACAAAATTTGTTGGAAATGATGGCTTATGATCGTCTGAGCCAGACTGGTAATAGCACAGTTTTGTTGAGCCTCCATTTTACCAGTGTGATAGGATATGTATACAGCGATTCTGCAAGATAGTTGCCAGGGAAAAGTATGTGTAAAGTGCTGTGAGATTCATAGATCAATTCTTTCATTCAGCAAATATTTGAAAACCTTTTGCATACAAGGGCCACAGTTGTGTGTCAGATGCTGGTATGTATTAGGACTTTACCTCAAGGAGCTTACAGTCTGTTAGGAAAGAGAAGACTATACGCAAATAGTAATGAAAGGCCACAGTTGCCATATGAATGGTAAACTTCATGCCCAAAAGAATAGCGGGAGGATTCCCTGCCATTAGACTAGTTAAGTAAGGTCTTCTTTAGCTACTTGGCTTTTTCCTGTGACTGTTTAAGCTCTATACTTGAAACTTCCTTTTAGTCGTGAAAATAAAATGGTATTTTTCAATGATTTTCAAATATTTTCTTACTCTCTGCTGTTGATATAATGGCATACGTCTTCAAATGCTATCAAACATTTTAAAATTCATGATATATAACATTGTTTTAAGTTTGGAACATAGGTCAGAATAAAAAAATAAGATTTGAATATTAATCACCTTATTTGAAGGCAAATAATATGGGAAAATTTAAGGAAATCTAATACTTCTAAACTCTTGATATTTGTGATTAATTGTTTAACATGTGTGTATTACAGGACATATGCTGCTAAATTTGAGTCATGGCAAGCAGGACTTCTTAAAAGAGGTTGTGGAATCATTTGCCAATAAGAGTGGACAGTCTGCTTTATATGATGCCTTGTTCGATAGTCAGTCACCAAAAGATAAATCATTCTTGGGTAGTGATGATATCAGAAATGTTAACATACAAACCCCAGAACCTGAAGAACTGGCTAGATATGATATTGGTAAGGTATAGTAAAAAAAAAACAACAAAAAAAACCAACCAAAAACACCTAACTAATGTTTGCATGTTAAAGAGCATTATGATATAGTACAAAGGTTCTTGGAATTTGTAAACTTTTTTTTTTAATGTTTTGATAGCTTTCAATACATTTGGTTTCCTGTGTAATCCTGTGTATTTTGTTTTATACATTAAAAAGCATTGTTTTGAGAAGGCTTGCATGGTCTTTACCAGACTGGCAAATAGGCATCTATGATGCAAAAAAGTTTAAGAACCTTGATGTAGTGGAAAGATGTTTTTGGAGTCAGTACCCTGGTTCTGTACAAGATCACACACTATGTGGTCTTGGCTAAGGCATTTAAACTCTTCTTAGTTTCCTTATCTACCATATGTGTATGATACTGTCACTATTCACCTTACCTGTTTGTTGTTTTGGGAAAAAAAAGCCTCTGTGTGAAATAAAGCCTAAATATAAAAATTGTTATTTTAGTGTTATCTCCTTCATCCTGTACTGTGTTTTTAGAAAATGTACATTTACTACCTTTTATCTACCTTTCCCACTTAACTTCATCTTGTTAGGATTTTGATCGTTGTTTTAATCTTTCAGTATCATTTTTGTATCAAGTCATTTGGCTTTTACTAGTAGTCTTTTGGGGTTTCCATTGGTTTAAAGGATTAAACTTCCTGATTATTCAGTATATCTTTTTGTTTGGGGTATTGATGGAATGGTGATATGATCAAACAATTTTTAAAGCTTTAATGAGATGGAAAATCTGTCTTCATAGGGAATATAGGCATTTATTTGAAGTAAATACTTTTCTGAAATATCTTGAAGGAAAAATCTTTGGAGATTAAAATCAATGGACTGTGCAAGTAAAACTGATCCAAATTCTTAAGGTTGGATTTTTTTTTCACTAAAGATTATCATTTTACCTTCATAGGGGCTGTTCGAGCACACAGTGGTAGCCTTCAGCACCTCACTTGGCTTGGGTTACAGTGGAGTTCATTGTCTACCTTACCTGCAATCCAAAAATGGCTAAAACAGCTTTTTCATCATTTGCCACAAGAAACCTCAAGACTTGAAACTAATGCTCCTGAGTCTATTTGTTTATTAGATCTTGAAGTAAGTAAGATTTTAAAGAATCTAATTAGAGTTGGAAAGATTCTCTTTAACTTCAAAATAATCATTCTTTTTAAAAATGAAAACAGGTATTTCTACTTGGAGTAATATTTACCAGCCACTTACAATTACAAGAGAATCCAATTTCACTATGATTCACATCAACCTCCATGCTTGCCGCTACCTGTGTGCAAACAGCTTTGTACAGACCGACAAAAATCCTGGTGGGATGCAGCTTATAATCTTATTCACAGAAAAGCCAAGTAAGTACTAATCCCCAAATACTTCTTTATTAGAAATAAGTACGTATAACTTTTGACCTACATTATTCAGCTCTTGTGCAGGTTGTTAATTCTGAAAATTATGTGCTTCAAATTCACATAATACTCATGTTTATGTATAATCTTTTTATTTAATAATTTTGTTTTTTAAGAGCTGGAACCTCTGCAAAGTTGCGCCTTCTAGTTCAGCATGAAATAAACACACTAAGGGGTCAAGGCAAACATGGTCTTCAGCCTGCTATGCTTGTACATTGGGCAAAAAGTCTTCAGAAAACAGTAAGTTCTTAAATTGCTTAAATATTTTCTTTGTGGAGACTTTGTCTCTTAATTTAAATCTTAAAAAACAATCCATAGATATCTAGTTGATATTTTGAAAACTCTGAATATAGTGGTATCTTGATTAGGTCATGTTGCTTGAAGTTGTTTTCCTCTCTCCCTTTTTTATAAAGTTAGTATTATATAAAAAAGTGCTTAGATTCTTTAGGCGTATAGTCTGAAAAATAGAATGTTGGTGGGTTGAATGAGGAGGGAATAATTTTTATTAGAAAAGCTATAAACTACAAGATTTACTCTTTTTTTGGGCAATTTGGACTGGTAAGTAGAAGTTATAGGGAAATAAATTTTGATTTAATATAAAGAATTTATTCAGAACTAATTAAATTCAGAGATAATTAAAACAAGAGTGAGGTAGTGAGTTTATTGTTACTAGAACTGGTTCAACGGACTGACTGACCATCAGTGAGAGAAATTATACAGGGAATTCCTTCATTGGATGGGAGATAGTAGTGGATGATCTCTGAGATTTCAGCTGGCTTTGTTAAACTAAGATTCGGTGACAGTTATTTTGAGACATGTTTGAACTAGATTTTAATATTGGATAGTAATGTCTGCTGTAAAAATTATCATTTTAATATAATGTCATTCATTCTAGGGCAGTGGACTTAAATCTTTTTATGATCAGCGGGAATACATAGGAAGAAGTGTTCATTACTGGAAGAAGGTTTTGCCATTATTGAAGACAATTAAAAAAAGAGCAATATTCCTGAACCCATCGATCCTCTCTTTAAACATTTTCATAGTGCAGATATTCAGGTACTGCAGCATAAACTTGAGAACTTAATGAGAAATGTGTATTCCATTTTACAGCTGAGGAAAATGCCTGAGTACAGAGAAGTTATAATCTGTTCAATTATTGTGATAGAACTATTTTCTTGATTCTTTCCACTAAACTACAGTGGTGATATTTTGCATAAAGATAAAGCCGATGTCTAGTCTGCTTATATTTTCTGAAAAGTAACATAATAGTAATATACTGAGAAGCTAGTTAGACTTACATTAATTTCTTGTGTTAAACAGTTAATTTTCAGATTTATAGTAAAAATGTAAGTAAACTTAGTCTTAAATTCTTAAATTCCATTTCTTTAGGCATCTGAAGTTGGGGAATATGAGGAAGAAGCACACATAACATTTGCTATGTTGGATGCAGTTGATGGGAAAACTGAAGATGCCATGTCAGCATTTGAAGCAATAAAAAATGTTGTTTCCTATTGGAATCTTGCCCTGGTAAGTATTAAACTATGTGTAATACTTCAGTTTAACTTTAAAAAAAATACTGCTTCATAAAATCACAACTTTTTATTATAGATTTTTCATAGGAAAGCAGAAGACATTGAGAATGATGCCCTTTCCCCAGAAGAACGAGAAGAATGCAAAAACTACTTGAGGAAAACTAGAGACTACTTAATAAAAATTTCAGATGAAAGTTGCACAGATCCTGCTGTAGCTAAAAAGGTGAGGCAGTAATTTCTTTTTGTATAGAGTGTGTGTGTATGTGTATAGTATATATATGTATTTTGTATAGCTTCTTGTTTCTTCTAAAGTATTTAATAGTTTGGCATGTTGCTGGCCTTGAGGTAATGCTCAGCAATTGTAATTATTAAAAGAACTAACTACTCATTTAATTTTTATCTTTAGCAAGACTCAAAAATGTATTAATCATCTCTTGTGTGGAAAGCACTATACCAGGCACTTGGGGACGATGCAAAGTTTATGACAGACATCCTGCCCTCATAGAGCTAACAGCTCAGTATGAGTATGACAGCACAAATAACTACCATATAAAATAGTTACACCATAGATTGAATAGCCTCCATTCAAATCTTCACTATTGCAGTTCCTTTTTTTTTTTTCTAAACAGTTGTCATTCCCACCACCCCTTGAAACATAATTAAAATGAGTTACCAAATAATAAGCCATCTTTTTAATGACCAGGCATTTCACTTACTCTTACTTAGTTCTCTACAGAGGATTACTCAACCCCAGTCAACATACAGGAAGCCTCTTCAGAAAGATAATATTTTGAAACAGGGCAATCCCTGAAAGTGATGAATTAATTCGCTACTGATTTGCTAAAAGCCTGTATGTTAGTGTTAGCTATCCCTAACCTTAATATTCTGTTGATTTTTAACAATAGTACTAACAACCAAGGCCTCCCAGAACGCTCTAGTTGAGCTTTCTAAATAAAAGATTTTGAACTAAGATTCAATAAGCTAGCACGCTTGGCCAAATCTTTCAAACATTAACTTCCTACATGGATAAAGTTTTTTTAGGGGGTAGGGGGGTGGGCAGTGGGAGTTAAGTGACTTGCTCAGGGTTACACAGGTAGTAAGTCTTACGTGTCTGAGGCTGGATTTGAGCTCAGGTCCTCCTGAATCCAGGGCTGATGCTCTATCCAGTGTGCCACCTAGCCGCTCCCAATGGATAAAGGTTTACATCATATGGAATGTGGTTTATTCATACTTTCTATTTTTCAAAATGGTAACTATGACACCAAGGAGTGCGTAAGTATTGTAGCTTCATGTTTTGTTGTTACTGTGAAGGAGAAAACAGCGAAGCTTAAGACTGAACCATTTGACTCTTTCTCTTCTTGTCTCTTCTCAGTTCAAAATGTTTACATTTCATAAGAGCCAGCATCTCTTTAGACCTACTGTTGAGCTTCACATGTTCCAGCCTCATGACAATTGGATAAATCTTTTTTGTGGCCTTAGCCATTCATTCATTCATTTATTTATTTGTGAAAATTGGTTTTGTTTGACCATCACAGCCACTGTGCTTCCAGTCATAGTGTCTTTACTCTGATCCTAGAGAGTTGTTGCTCTTCTCATACTCTTGATTTTGTGTTGCTGGTGCTTTGCTGTACTTGCAACAAGTTCTGCAGTTTGGAGGACAGAAAAATGTCAGCTGCAGCTTTCACCGGAAGAGCTGGTTTAATTTAAATAATAATTGCTTAGCTGATTCAGACTTTGTGTATAGGCTTCTTTTTTTATGTGTGAAGTTATTAACTTTATGCTTGTGAGGAAAGAAAATTTTAGTCAGAAGCATTGTTCAGAGGTTTGGGTAAATTTCTCAGATAGGGTGCTTGGTGATCATTTAGCTTCTGTTTTTTAAAAATGTTACTTGCATTATGTAGTTTAATCCAGATAACACTTTTCTGTGTGTCAGCTCTGTCTTCAAGAGCAATGTCTTAGGTCTTGTGAATGTCTTTATAATATGAGATACTATCTCTTCTCTGAGTTTTCATGATACTACTATGTCTTAGTTTTCTTTCTACCTGTCAGACTTGTCCCCAGTCTTCTCTGTGGTATAATCTTCCACATCTGGCTTCCATGCATTCCACAGGGTTCACTTCTCTTTCCTTTCCTATACCTGTAATTTCTCTTGATTTTAAAATTCATGATTTACCTATCATCCTTATGCAGATGACTTCTAAATTTTCATATCTCGTCTGATCTCTGGGCTTTATTCAAATCCCACATCTCTAAGTGGCTGCTTGACATCTCTACTTGGATGTCTTATAGGTATCTCAAATTCACCTTGTCCAAAACAGAATTAATTATCTTTCTTCCTAAAGCTACCCCTTCTCCACACTTCCCTATTTCTACCCCATTCTTCCGGTTCACATATGTTTGTGACCTCAGAGTCATGATTCTCTTCATTCTCCCTTGCCCCCTTACCCAGTCAGTTGCCAGACATTGTCAATTTCACCTTCTTAACATCTCTTGGATCTGTCTTCTCTCTCTTCACTTAATTGACTTGCTCAGGCTCAGGTTTTCAGCTCCTTTCACCTGGACTATTGTAAAATAAATACTAGTCCTAATCATTCTGCCTGCTTCTCCTCTTTCCCCTCTCAAATACATTCTTCATGGAATTGTTAATTGATGTTCCTAAAGCCCAGGTCTGGACACATGACTCTTCTCTATATGAAACTTCTGTGGCTTCCCATTGCCTTTAGGATAAAATAGAAACTGCTCTGTTTGATGTGTAAAATTCCTTTGCAGTCAAAATCCAGTCGATTTTTAAAAATTCATTATATATTACTCCCTTTCAAGCTTTCTGTACTGTAGTCAGATTGGCTTATTCTTCTGTGTAAACGACATTATATCTCCTGCCTCTATGCCTTTCTTTGCACTGCTTGTCCCCTGGGCCTGGAATGCTTTTCTTTTGCAAAACTGCATCTTGGAATCCTTTTTCCTTTCAAAGCTCAGTTGAAATACAGATTCATTCAAGAGACCTTTTCTGTTTCTTCCAGTTGTTAGTGAACAGTACCCCAAATTAGTAGGTATTTTTAATATATCCTGTATTTACTGAGGTGAGCATGTCGTATTGGGCTGTTAGCTTCTTGGGCAGAGACTGTCTCACTCATATCCATCTAGCAAAGTTCCTGACACATAGTCGGCACTTAAATTTTTTAGATTAGTTTCATTCTTTTCTAGACAAATTTTGTTGCTGCTGTATAGATAGTTTTTCTTTTCACCTGACTCCAGATTCTCCTCTGTCAAAGGCAAAGTTAATGTGCTTTCAAAGGTAGTTAATTTATAGAGAGAAGTAAATGCTCTGTATAAATAAAAACAAAGCCAGTTATTGCTCAGTGTAGGAAAAGGAGGTAAGAATTAAAAAGTATGGTTTTCATAATATATTTAATAAACAGCAAAAATAATACTGTGGTCATCTTGAAGTTTTGTAGAGTCCTGATCTGGGACTCAGGAAAAACCAGGGCGTAAGAGACCTATCTCTGTCACTTACTAGCTGTGTAACATAGATGAATAATACAGGATCATAGAATACAAGGTGGCAGGGATGAGAAAATTGAGGCCAAAGGAGGTTTAGGTGTCTTATACATAGTGGCACAGGTGGTAAATAAATGGCAGAGCTGGCATTTGTACTACATCTTCTGACTCATGATCCATCCCTTTTTCTGCTTTACATGCTGCCTCTCTTCACTTTCTGAGAGTCATTTTCCTCATCTATAAAATGAGGGGGTTAGGCTTGATGAGCATTTAATTATCTTTTCTTGTTGTTGTACAGATGTTTTAGTCAGATATATCTGACTCTTTGTGACTCTGTTTGGGATTTTCTTGGCAGAGGTGCTAGAATGGTTTTCCTTTTTCAGCTTATTTTGCAGATGAGAAAGCAGAGGTAAACGGGGTTAAGTGACTTGTCCAGGGTCACACAGCTAGTACAAATGTCTGAGGCCAGATTTGAACTCATGAAGATGAGTCTTCCTGATTCCAGGTCCAGCACTCTATCCACTGTGCCATCTAGCTCCCCAGTCATCTATGTAATGCTATACTTATTTTACTAGTGTCATTGTTTTGCTGGTATAGGCTTTAGAGTTGACTGAAGCAGGAACATAGATTTAGAGATGGAAAGGACCTTCAGGGTCATCTAACTACTTGCTGTCACTTCAGATGGAAATATTAGGATGAAAAATGTTAGAACTATATAATTTATAGGTATTTGTAAGTCACAGATAATTTTGTTATTTAATGCACATAGTCTTTATATTGGCATATTTGAAAACCAAAGCCCTTGCCTTTTATTTTTAGCTTCCAGTTCCTTTGGAGTCTGTAAAAGAGATGCTTAATTCAGTAATGCAAGAACTTGAAGAATATAGTGAAGGAGGACCTCATTGTAAAAATGGTTCGCCCCGAAATATAGATTCTGATATAAAACATTCTATACCATCTCCAACCAAATTTTCTTTATCACCAAGTAAAAGTTACAAGGTATGTAGCAAAGAAAAAGTGTCTTTTATCAAGTAATATGTGGTTTCTCTAAATATTTGTGTTTTTTTTTTTCAAGTTTTCTCCTAAAACTCCTCCTCGATGGGCAGAAGATCAAAATTCTTTATTGAAAATGATCTGCCAACAAGTAGAAGCCATTAAGGTAAATTGCTAAATTTCCTTGAAGAGATTATAGCGTAGGAATTTAATCATACTCTGTGCATTTATTTTACAGATTGCTTGAAACAAAGTGGTTAGGTCAGAATTTCATTACTTAAGTGTTTCAGGAAAGAATAGCTATAATTTAAGATGACTAGTGTTTTTCTAACTATAAGCCCTTAACAAAATAGATGCAAAAAGAAAATCTTTAAGAAAGATTGTAATTTTTTAAAAAAGTTTCACTGTTGCTTTAATTTTTTAGTTTTACACTGAACATTCTTGATATTTCCTCCTCCCATCCTCAGGAACCCTCCTTTGTTAGGCAAAACCAAAAAAACAGATTTTGTCAGATGACTATGTCAGATAGTATATACAATTTCTCTCCTACGTCTCTCCCAAAAGGTGGGATAGATGTATCATCTGTACTTGGGGACCAAGTTTTTGAATTTAATTTTTAAAAATCCGTACTCTTGGAGTGTTTTCCCATGTACTCCACGAGGAGTGAACCACTTTCAAAATTCAAACTATACCTGGCAAGCCCCATGCTTTTTCATACTATCTAGAGGAAGAGTTCTTAAACTGGGGTGAACTTGTTTAATAGATTGGTTTTTTAAAAGTATATGACCTTGGGCAAATCACTTAACGTCTCCATATAGCTTACTAAAGCAGGAGAACTTAATCTTTTTTTCCCCTTGTCATTTATCTTTTGACTATCTGGTGAAGCCCCTGGCTGCCTTCTCATAATATTTTTAAATATATAAAATATGTATTTACAAACCAATTCTATTGAAAAAGATTTGATAATTTTTAAGTTTGGACTCCAGGTTAAGCCTTCTTGCTTTAAGTTGGAGAACAGGTGGTGTTTTATCTGCATTGGTAGAGAGCACTTTTGCTATAGGAATGAAATCATAGGTCCAGTCCCTTCTTTCATTACCCTCCCCCCAAAAGAAGAAAACAGACTAACCCAGGTATTCTATACTGGCTGTTTTCTGATTATTTCCATTTTCTTAAAAATATATTCTCACCCCCTTAATTTGCATTTTCTGGGAATATACTACCACCCTATATTAGTTTCAGGATTTAAAAGAGGTTTGAGTAGTATTTTTTCTAAAACTTTGCATCCCTGGCCATGTCAAAAGCAGCCATAAAAGGTTAGTTAAAAGCAGATATATAAGGGAGTATAGTAGCCTTCATATAAAAAGCAAAAGACTAAAGAGGTGCTTTTTAAAGTATCTTGCTTTCATTGTGGGTCAAGTGTTTATTGAACTGTTTGCTACTCTAATTGCCAATATTAATGTAGTGCTTGAAGGATTACAAAGAGCTTTACATAAGTTATCTCATTTTTTCTCTGTGACATTCTTTTTTTTTCATTCTTTTTTTTCTTTTTAGGCAATTGGGGTTAAATGACTTGCCCAGGGTCACACAGCTAGTAAGTGTCTGAGTCCAGATTTGAACTCAGGTCTTCCTGACTCCAGGGCTGGTGCTCTATCCGCTGCACCATCTATCTGCCCCTCTCTGCGACATTCTTGTGAGATAGGTGTTGCTATTATCCCCTTTTACAGCTGAGGAAACAGACTGAGGGAAATTAAACAACTTGCCCAAGGTCACATAGCTAGTAAATGACTGAGCCCAGGATGTGAATTCCAGACTTCAGGTCTGGCACTCTGTCCACTATACTGCCAAGCTGTCTGTAGAACAGTAAACTCCACACCAGTAACACTTGAAGCCTTATAACGTGACTGTTAAAAACATGTAAATTTTTAAAAAAGGAACCTATTAATTTCCGGTATAAATCAATTTTTGGCACCCAGAGCCTTTCAAAAATGTAATTATTAGTATATTGCTAATGGATATTTGTATGTAGATATTTTATGGATTTTAAGTTTTTGTTTTACTGGTGTTCTCATAATTTTAATGTTTTTAGTGACTATCATAGAACTAATTCTTATTGAATTATATTTTTAATAGAAAGAAATGCATGAGTTGAAGCTAAACAGTAGTAATTCTATGTCTCCACATCGTTGGCCTGCAGAAGCCTATGGAACAGATTCAGTGCCTGATGGGTATCAGGGATCACAAAATTACCATGGAGCTCCACTAACAGGTAGAATGAGTTAGTAATTACCTAAAGCTTTTTACATTAAAATTTTTTTTTAGCTTTTTCTTTCTGTTCAAATATTAGGCAACTTAGAAGGTGACTTGGATGAAATCCTTCTACATTTGTTTTAACAGCTTATTAAGAGTTCTGTAGCAGTGTGATAAGAAAATCTGTATCTTGTATTGCGATGGAAGTATTCACTATAAAGTTACAAAAATCTGTCCTCTGGAAATATAACTATTGAATTGTTTTCTTCTGATGGGCAAAAAGATAGTCATAGGATTTCATGCTGGCAGAAATAGAGTTGAAACGGATATTTTTTTTCATGTAAATGTTTTGCTTTATAAATTGGAAACAGAGAAAAGAATTTTCAAGAAGAAAAGAATACCAGAACCTCAGGGGAATTGTTTTAGTTGTCGGCTCTATAAGGGAGAGTAAAAACAGGAATGATTATTTAGCTGAAGTACCAGTCAGTGGCTATAGTGGCTTTCCTGGACACTTGGATTGTGTAGTCAGAAAACTAAGAACAAATATCAGGAGTTTTGTCACTGGAATAGCATATATGTAGTGATGTATAATTTCAAAATAGTATTCTGATCATTGCCTATGCTTAACTATGTAGTAGGTTCTTTTTTTAGCATAAATTTAAAAATACTTTGTTGAAAAGAGATTATTTATAGATTTCTGTTAAGTATGCTTCTAGGGAACTTGACTGTTTACACTGAAAAGGTAATTTGGTGGTTGCAGCAGAGTCTTACCCATAAATAAATTAGAAAGGGGGGGAAGGCTTTAAGTCTCAATATTGATAGTAGGTATCACAGGCAATAAAATCTGGAAGGTGTTCAGACCTTTCAATATTTAAGTAATTAGCATCTTACATTTATGTAGATAGCATTTTCTACTTTATAGCATTGCTTTTGGACAGCTTTGTAGGAAGTAGATAAAACAGGTGTTTAAAAGATGCCAGCTGAGGCATACAGATTCATGGATATTGTTACACCACAAATAATTGGCAAGGCTGGCCCAGTGCTTGTAGGTGTTGTGTGGAAATAAGCATTCACCCAGGGACACTTAAGTTCACTGGTACTATTGAACTTGAACAGGCTTTTTTCTCTTTTTCAGTTGCAACTACTGGCCCTTCAGTGTATTACAGTCAGTCACCAGCATATAATTCCCAGTATCTTCTCAGAACAACAGCTAATGTTACACCGACAAAGGTAACAAAAGCTAGTATTTATAAATACTTCACTTAGCTTAGTTTTTCCTCTTCAGAGTTTAGGCCTCTGAAATATTTAAGAGATCATGCAGAACTGAAACTTGTAAAACTCTCAGATGTATTTTAAATCTCTTTCCAGGTTAAAAAACAAATATAAACTATATAGTGTGAAACCTCTTCTTTATAATATTTGTTATAGAGGTAAAATTTCTTAATATTCTACCCTTTGTTTTGGGGGGTGGGGTGCACGAGGCAGCTGGTGTTAAGTGACTTGCCCAGAGTCACACATCTAGTAAGTGTTATGTGTCTGAGGGCAGATTTGAGCTCAGGTCCTCCTGACTCCAGGGCTAATTCTCTATTCACTGTGATATTTTACCCATTTTGAGGGAAAAGGGAGAAGAATCTTTGTTACACTTTTAACCAGTCATCGTTGTGGTAAGCTCCTGGTGGCCTGGAAATTTGTTTTACTATTTGTCCATGTACAGGAATAAAGGCAGGAAGTGGGTGTTCATAATTGTAATATGGTACAAGATCATTTGATCACATATATGTGCCAAAGAAGAATATAGATCTCCTTTGGGTCCTCACTGTGAACCTTCAGGGTATCATCTCACATCCATTGACTCTAATTACTCTGAGATTTATTAAAAATATTTTGGGAGGTGGCAGGACATTAGATGTTTAATATTTGTAAGAAAGTCTGCTAATTTTGTTTTTTAATTTATAGGCTCCAGTTTATGGCATGAACCGGCTTACACCTCAGCAGCATATTTATGCTTATCCACAACAAATGCATACACCTCCAGTGCAAAATCCACCTGCCTGTATGTTCTCTCAAGAAATGTATGGTCCTCCATTGCGTTTTGATTCTCCTGCAACTGGAATTCTGTCACCACGAGATGATTACTTTAATTATAATGTTCAACAGGCAAGCACAAATCCACCTTTGCCTGAACCTGGTTATTTCACAAAACCTCCAGTTGTACCTCATCCTTCAAAATCTTCAGAATCCAGGGTTATAGAATTTGGGAAATCTAACTTTGGACAGCCTATGCCAGGTGAAGGAGTGAGGCAACCTTTAACAACATCGGCACAAGCAGCACAGCCAACTACCTTTAAATTTAACTCCAATTTTAAATCCAATGATGGTGACTTTACATTTTCATCACCTGAAGTTGTGGGGCACCCTCCTCCTGCAGCTTTTGGTAACAGTGAGAGCCTCCTAGGTCTCCTAACTTCAGATAAACCTTCACACGATGATGGCTACGGTGGAACAAAACCAGTTCCTAGTCAGACAGGTGCACCAAGGAATACGTTCAGTTTTGGTAGCAAAAATATTTCTAATGTTTCATTTACAGAAGGCGTGGGACACAGTCAATGTAAAAATTCTCTTTTTGGTCGTAATGATGACGTGTTTACTTTCCAAAGTCCAGGCAAAACAGTGTTTGGGACACCAACTCCAGACTTAGCAAATAAGAGTCACGAAACAGATGGAGGAAGTGCCCATGGAGATGATGATGATGATGGCCCTCACTTTGAACCAGTAGTTCCACTTCCTGATAAGATAGAAGTGAAAACTGGTGAGGAAGATGAAGAAGAATTCTTTTGTAATCGTGCAAAATTATTCCGCTTTGATGCAGAATCTAAAGAATGGAAGGAGCGAGGCATTGGCAATGTGAAGATATTGAGGCATAAAACATCTGGCAAAATTCGTCTTCTCATGAGACGAGAGCAAGTACTCAAAATATGTGCAAATCATTATATAAATCCAGATATGAAACTGACACCCAATGCTGGCTCAGATAAATCATTTGTATGGCACGCTCTTGACTATGCAGATGAATCACCAAAGCCAGAGCAACTTGCTATTAAGTTTAAAACTCCAGAGGAGGCAGCTCATTTCAAACGTAAGTTTGAAGAGGCCCAGGAAATCTTAAGAACTGCAGCTTCAAATATTTCCACAGCAAATCAAAGTGTTAGAGTTTTGAAAGACACCAAGAACCAGGATAGCAAGGATACTGGAAAACCTGACTCAGGACATCCAAATTTTGGTTTCCAAATGTCAAGGAAAGATGGGCTATGGGATTGTAACAGTTGCTCAGTAAAGAATGTTGCAACAGCAAAGAAATGTGTATCATGCAAAAACCTAAATCCAAATAACAAAGAGCCTTTGGGCCCACCATTAGTTGAAAACACTTCAGCTTTTAAGCCTGGCACAGAAAAGACTCAAGAAGGATTTGGATTGATTGCTAAGAAAGAGGATCACTGGGATTGCAGTGTGTGTTTAGTGAGGAATGAACCGACAGTATCTAAGTGTATAGCCTGCCAAAATACAAACACGTCGAATAAAAGTGTTCCATCCTTTAGTCAGCAAACTTCCTTCAAGTTTGGCCAGGGAGAACTTTCTAAGCCTGTTACCAGTGATTTGGGAACTCTGTTTCCTAAGAAGGATGGACAGTGGAATTGCAGTGTGTGTCTGGTGCAGAATGAAGCAAATGCTAAAAAGTGTATTGCTTGTCAGAATCCAAATTCACAAAGTCAACCCAGTTCCAAGATTCTAGCACCTCCTGCTTTGAAGCTTAGTACTCCAGAGACCAGCAAGTCTACTAAGGGTGGATTTGAGGGAATGTTTACTAAGAAGGAAGGACAATGGGACTGTAGTGTTTGCTTAGTACGAAATGAAAGCTCTTCCTTGAAATGTGTGGCCTGTGAAGCACCAAATCCAGTCGATAAAGCAGAAGCTTCTTCAGATTTTACATTTGGCTTCAAAAGTAAATTATCTGAACCTTCTGGGAGTCAGATGGCAACTGGCTTTAAGTGTGACTTTTCAGAAAAAGCTTTTAAATTTGGCAGTGCAGAACAGGGTTTTAAATTTGGTCATGTTGAGCAAGGAAGCTCACCTTCTTCCTTCACATTTCAGGTTCCCTCTAGTACGGAAGCTAAACCCACAAAAGAAGGATTTAGTTTTACTATGCCTGCATCTGCTGGTGGATTTAAATTTGGCATACAGGAATCTGGTGATCAAAAAGGTAATGAGAAGTCCATTGAAGAAGATGCTGCTTTCAAGTCTCATGATGTTAATAACAAACAAGATAGTAGTGATTTAGTGTTTGGACACAGTAGTAGCAATTTCACTTTTGCTGACCTCGCAAAGTCAGGGGAAGGATTTCAGTTTGGCAAAAAAGATCCAAATTTTAAAGGATTTTCAGGTGCAGGGGAAAAACTTTTTTCATCACAGAGTGCTAAAGTGTCCTCTCCTAAGGCCAATACATCATCAGACCTTGAGAAAGATGATGATGCATATAAGACTGAGGACAATGATGATATCCATTTCGAACCTGTAGTTCAGATGCCTGAAAAAGTGGAGCTTGTTACAGGAGAAGAAGATGAAAAGGTTCTGTATTCGCAAAGGGTGAAGTTATTTAGATTTGATGCAGAGATAAGTCAGTGGAAAGAAAGGGGCCTAGGAAATTTAAAGATTCTTAAAAATGAAGTCAATGGCAAACTAAGAATGCTGATGCGACGAGAACAAGTACTCAAAGTGTGTGCTAATCATTGGATCACTACTACAATGAACCTTAAACCTTTATCTGGGTCAGACAGAGCATGGATGTGGCTAGCCAGTGATTTTTCTGATGGAGATGCTAAACTGGAACAGTTAGCAGCTAAGTTTAAAACACCAGAGCTGGCTGAAGAATTCAAACAGAAATTTGAAGAATGCCAGAGACTTTTATTAGACATACCACTTCAGACGCCTCATAAACTTGTCGATACCGGCAGAGCTGCCAAACTAATACAGAGAGCTGAAGAAATGAAAAGTGGACTCAAAGATCTCAAAACGTTTTTGACGAATGACAAAAAGCTCACTGAGGAAGAGAATAACAGTTCAAGCTTAGCAGTGAGTACTTCTGACTTAACAGTAAAACCACATGCTGAAACTACTGGACCTTCATTAGAATGGGATAACTATGACTTAAGAGAGGATGCTTTGGATGATAGTGTAAGTAGTAGTTCGGTATATGCATCTCCATTATCAAATAGTCCTGTGAGAAAAAATCTCTTCCGCTTTGGTGATTCAACAACAGGATTTAATTTCAGTTTTAAGTCTGCTTTGAGTCCATCCAAATCCCCTGCCAAGTTGAATCAGAGTGGGACTTCTGTTGGCACTGATGAAGAGTCTGATGTTACCCAAGAAGAGGAGAAAGATGGACAGTATTTTGAGCCGGTCGTACCATTACCTGATCTGGTAGAAGTGTCCAGTGGTGAGGAAAATGAGCAAGTTATCTTTAGTCATCGAGCCAAACTCTATAGATATGACAAAGATGCTGGCCAGTGGAAGGAAAGAGGAATAGGTGACATAAAGATTTTGCAGAATTATGATAATAAACATGTACGAATAGTGATGCGAAGAGACCAAGTATTAAAACTGTGTGCCAATCATAGAGTAACACCAGACATGACTTTGCAAAACATGAAAGGGACAGAAAGAGTTTGGGTTTGGACTGCGTGTGACTTTGCTGATGGAGAAAGAAAAGTAGAACAATTAGCTGTCCGTTTTAAACTACAGGATGTTGCAGATGCATTCAAGCAAATTTTTGATGAAGCAAAACAGGCCCAAGAAAAAGATATCTTGCTAATGCCACACTTTTCCCGTGCTGCCACTCCTCGAGAATTCGCATGTGGTAAAATTGCGGTAGCTGTATTAGAAGAAACCACAAGGGAGAGAACAGATTTAAACCAGGGTTCTGATACAACAGATACAGTTGTAGAAGTTGGAGAAGTATGTAGCACTTCTGAAACACCAACAAAAGCAGTTGTTTCTCCTCCAAAGTTTGTTTTTGGCTCTGAATCTGTTAAAAGCATTTTTAGTAGTGAGAAAGCAAAACCATTTGCATTTGGCAACAGTTCAACTACAGGTTCTTTATTTGGATTCAGCTTTAATGCACCTTTGAAAAATAAAAGTGGGGAAGATGTTTCAGATGAGATTGAAAGAAAATCAGAACCTAGTAAATGTGAAGCACAGAAGAGCTCAAACATCAAGCCATTTGCAGAAAGCAAAGCAGAAAAGCCCTTGACTCCTTTTCCAAAGGAAGAGCCCTCGACTAATTATGCATTTAAAACATTAGAAAAGGGTAAGTGTAAAGTTAATTTTTCATATTTAAAAATAATTCTTATGTTTAAAAACTTAAAATAATGCTGATCACTTTGTTTTGTATACAATTATGTATTAGTAGGAGCTAGGTTAATTTGAATTCTCTTATAGACAACTTTTGGAATGTTTCTCAAATATGCTCATGAGCAAGTATTTTTTAGACTGATTTCTGGTAAAAATCTTAGTGTACTTGTACAGAATTCTTAATATTTGACGTGAGGCTTATCTCAAGGATTAATATTTTACTGTAACATTGGGTTAAAAATTGCATTTAGTAAAGGTGCTTGGTATAGAGTATTGGATTCTTTTAAAGGAGATGTAACTTACCCCTAGAATGTTTAAATTTAATTTTCTCAGTCAAAATTATGAGACTACTAAACTTGGGTTGAGAGCTAATTTGAAAAGTATTTCAATCTCATAGAGATGCAGAGTCTTTAATTACTCTTATTTAGTATTGTGTTCTATGAAGATAGAATTTAAATTTCATTTTAAAAATTTCATTTTTTTCATTTGAGTGTGACTTGTAGTTGCATTACATGGCAACACCGTATATGCTTTGGAGGTGAATTGAACTTGAGCTTAGAGCTTATTATAGTAAATGAACGTTTATCTAAATGAATAGTGGTTGAGTTGTAGATGAATCTGGGGGATGCCTGACCAATTGAAAATCTAGTCCTATGAAACAGTTTATATTAGGCAACATGGATAGATTAGAATTTCTTAAACTAGTTTGACCATGGAACATTTTGGACAGAAAGTAATACAGGAAACCAATGTTCTACAGAAAAAAAACCCCAATTATTTTTAAAGCTTTTTTTCATGTTTAGATTACATTCTGAAAATATGTTTGAAAAACATTTCAGAGAGGTAGCATCACACACAAAAAAGACAGTTTTGTACTTGAAAGCAAAGATTTCTCTTACCCCCTTTTCTGCAGTATACTTTTCTGGCAAGATTTTCTGGTGAAATCTTCATCCTTTCTCATAGTGTTTTTAAATATACAAAAGATAGATTACCAAGGAAACCAATTACATTGAAATATGTTTATCAAATTTTTTTTTAAAGTTCGCCTCAGCTTTAAAAGAACATCCTTTTTTCCCATGCATTTTTAGTTTTCCCACATAACCTCTGTAAAAGTTGGTTAAATGGCCAGTTCACTTTCATATTTGCAGTCATTAAGAATATTTACGTTTGAGTGAAGGTTAATAGAATTAATTACACATAGTACTGAAATTTTGTTGTTAATACAGTATTTTGTTAAAGACAAATGTAAAATCTTTTGAAAGAGATCACATAAATGTGGCTTTTTATGTTTGAAAATGGCTGCATTTCTAGGTAATTTTGTAGGTGAAGTTTAGTTTTAACTTTGTCCTCAAATTTTTGCATCCCTCTGATACACTTACTTTGTTAACTGAAAGAATTCTCTCCATGAATTTTAAGAAATTGATAGTTAATTTCTGCAGAAGTCAGTTTTTGTTTTAAAAATGAATTATGCAGTATACTTTGGGAAGGATAGCAGCTATTTTAAATTCAAGATATTTGGATAACTGATCTACTTTACACAAACCAAAAAAAAGTTGTTTGCAAC
This sequence comes from Phascolarctos cinereus, assembly GCF_003287225.1. NCBI lineage: Eukaryota > Metazoa > Chordata > Mammalia > Diprotodontia > Phascolarctidae > Phascolarctos > Phascolarctos cinereus. The sequence goes on along the minus strand of NW_027556180.1, from coordinate 173,720,924 downwards.
AAAGTTACTACTGTTCTATGTGTAATATTCTGGCAATTAACATTAACTTTCTTTTTAGACAGTCATCCAAGCACACATTTGATTTCATATAAGATCATAGATCTAGAACTGGAAAGCACCTCAGAGGCCATCTAGTCCTACCCCCTCATTTTACTGATGAGGAAACTGAGGCCTACAGGGTAACACAGGTAGTGTCAGAACCAGGTCCTGACAGTGTTCTTACTGATAAACTATAACTAGAGAATCTTTAAACAGTTGCATTACTGTTGCTTGACTAATTTATAGAATATACTAATTAGAAACTGTAGTTATACTGGTTTAATGATTTATCTGGCACAGTGCAGAGTATAAAAAAGTCTGACATAACTTTTTAAAAAGCCTGCTATGAAGTAAATGTGGGTCCTTACCAATATTGACCTTTAACTTTCAATCATAGTAGTTAACTACAGGGGTGTTTTGAAGTATACCTGAAAAAGCACAGGTGATTTTTTTCACTGGGTATGTTTTTTTTTTCTTCAGAGGTGTGGTCAAAATACTTAAAATTGTGATTCAGTGGAAACTGATATGTGATCTATTTAATTCCTAAGTCATTATGGGGACTGACCTATGAATTTGTGATTTTCGTGTGTGTGTGTGTGTGTGTGTGTGTGTGTGTGTGTGTGTGTGTGTGTGTGTAGGTGGGGAGGAAGGGTTTGTTTTTAAGAGAGAAAAGGAAAATAAAATCAAATTTTATTTTGTCCCTCTAAACACCCAAATCCTTAACATTGTTTATTTTCTAGGATTTAATTTTAGTCTTTTTAAATCTAATCCAATGGCCTTTTGGACCAGTACCCCCTCCTCACAGCCTGAGAGCAAAGGTATAAAGTGCACTCAGTGTGAGATGACTTTAGTTTTCTTAGCAGTTGGCAGTCTTGACAAAGTAGTTTTGCTTCATAAAATTAAGTTTTTAACAGTTTACAGCATGCATGTTAAAGAAAGCTGGTTTAGGTGAAGACATCTCTTGATAGTAGTTTAACACACTGTAATGCTTGCACATAGTTGTTCTTATTGCCTTATTTTTTTTGAGAGGGTAGTTAGTTCTAAGCAGTCACTACTTCTTGCTGTGTTGCATTTCACTGTTGCTCTCATTTTGACACTCACTACTTGCTGCCTTTACTTCTCAATGCCTTGTATTTGTTCCCTCAACAGTGCTGGACTGTAAGAAATATAAATCAGGAAATAATGTGTTACATAGTTAACTATCATGTGTCTGTTTTAGGAAACAATCTTCAAGTATTGCAAGTAAAAGGTGACTGCCTGTAACAAATTTTTCCATTATATTGTTGGTAAAAAAGATTTCTGTAGGGTATTATATACACTGATCTCCTGTATCTCCATGTACATAAATATTTACTGAATTTCTTTAGGCTCCAACTCACAAAGTATATTTTGAATGTACATGTGTTAATAAGCTCTACTGGGTGTAGGTAGTTTAAATTAAAAAAAAAATCCTAGAGCCCTCGCTGTTGGAAAGAATTAGAGCTATATTATAAACTGAAAATGAGACAGCAGGAATCAGTCTTGGGCATATAATTTGGAAGAGACTTAGATCACCTCAGGATTAGATTCTAACAAGCTTGCATCTTACAAGTAAAGAAATATTTTGAGTCCTAGAAAAAATGAAATGACTTGCAAAGATTATAAAGCTAAGATCAGAACCTAGGGTTTCCTGACTTCGTTTCTTGTCTAACAATCACTATACTATTTGTATGCCCCTTTCCCTTATATTCCTCCAGCACAGAGTTATGAGTATTCTTACAGTATGTGGTAATGAGAAAATGTTCGTTGTGATGACAGCAGGGGAAAAGGGAGAAAATTTATTTCACTTACAGTCGACTGAGGAATGATCACTACCATGCATGAATTAGTTTAATATTGTTGCTAGTCTCTGTAGCCAAAAATTTGACTAGCTCTTTCTAAGTCTATTCCCCTGTCCTGTAAACAAGCGGTTATTTTAGGATCAAGAATTTTAAGTTTTTGCATGATTTTTAACCATAGAGGTTTTACCTAAAGGTGAAGTATTGAAGCTCAGATGAACATTTTTGGGGTGTATTCTTTAATACTGTGTTGGGGTTTGTGTGTGTGTGTGTGTCTTTAAAGCCTTAATCTGGCAAAAAAGGAGCTTTTAAACTAATACTACATAACATTTTTGGGGAATTTCTGAGATTTCCCTGCAGGTGAAAATCAAGTTTGACTTTTTATTTAGACTGTATTAACTAATTTTATAATATGTTTTCCTAACTTAAGGTATTTCTTCAGTTGCATGTGCATGGCTCTTTACTAGTTATTATTAGCATGTAAAAGGCTCTTTTCTAATAATTTACATTTTATAAAGTTTTAGGAATTGGATTATAATGTATGTGTTATTTTACCCTAAATAAGTAAAAACAGTTCTTTAAAACTATAAACGATCTTGTATTTAATGAAGATAGCAGTGTGTTCATAGAATGTAAACAAAATGAAATGATTCTTTTATGAGTTTTTTGGAATAAAATGTATTTTTTTTATACCTTATTGTAGAAATTATTCTGTAGTTATGATTTTAGACTCAAGTAATGATGTATTATTTAAAACTTAGGCTTTGTAATTTTGCTTCATTTCTTATAGCTGAGATAAAGAAGGAACCAGAAGAACTTTCCACAGATGATGTACTCATTGTATATGAACTAACTCCTACTCCTGAACAAAAAGATCTTGCTATCAGTCTTAAACTTCCTCCAACTTTTTTCTGCTATAAGAATAGACCAGATTACATTAGTGAGGAAGAAGATGATGGTAAGGCCCCATCTCATTCCACCCTGTTGTCTTCTAGTATTGTAGAAATATAATAAACATTTAGGTATTAATATGAATATTTAAGATGCCTTACTACAGTGTTTATATAAGATTTCCCAAAAGCCTTAATGCAGTTTTAAGTTAATTAAGATACTGAAGCTTAAAACTGCACCAAGACTTTTTGAGAAATCTTCTATTTAGTTTGCTTTGTGGAATTAGAATAATCTTCAAATCATAGAATCTTGGAGTTGTAAGAAATCTTAGAGTCCATCCCGCATATATTAAAGCATGAATCCTTTCTGTAACATGTACAAGTATATATGTGGCTGCTGTGATTTTGTTATGTGGAAACTCTGTTCAATGATGAAGGTTGCAGCCTGTCTCAGGGAGTTGCTTGATGCTTATGTTTGTCTTATTCACACAGCTAGTAAATGTCAAAGGTAGGATCTGAACAGTCTTTTTAACCCTCAAGTCTAGTATTATGTCTGTTTGGTCACATTAGCCACTGGCTTCTATTTATATTACTTGAATTCAGTGGTGTTTCACTTACCGTCATCACATATTGCCATCCAAATTTCCAACATTTAATCATATTTGATGCTACCAATCATATTTTTAAGATGAAGATTTTGAATCAGCTGTCAAGAAACTTAATGGAAAGTTGTATCCAGATGACCCAGATGAATGTAAAGGATCCCAAGAATTTGTAACAGGTAAACTAATATAGAATAATGGTTATATTACTTAAACATTCTGTAGATTGATAAATTTCATAGTCTTTATTTAACATCAAACAAAAAAGTACATATATACTTCCATAGAAATTTATGACTTCAAACTATACAAATGACTGTTGTTTTGATAAGTGAATTTTAATGAAGTTAACTGTAAATGGTAAATAGAAATTACACTTACCCTAAGTATATCATTATAAAATAAGATGTATGTGGCTAGGAGAAGGGGAAAAAACTTTCCATTATACTGGAGGGAAAATATTTTATGTAATTGGATAAGATAATTATATAATTGTACTGTAGATTACTTTTATGGATTCTGGGATTTATACTGAGTTTTCTGTTTACTTGTCTGTTGCATCATTTTTTTCCAATTCATGGTCTTTCCTTGAAACTTCAGAAAATTTTTCTGAATCTAAAAATCCCATACTCTTAAATCCATTTTCCCCGTGTTTTTTCCTCCTATTTATCTTGGTATTAGTACTGTATAATGAAACTGGACTATATTCTTCTAGTAGGTGTTAGTCTAACATATGATTTACTTTAGACAAAACATTCTTTAAGTTAGAATTTATCAGTAATTCTGTAGCAAGTTTGCTTATTAGGTATAGATGAAACAGTTTGCTGAATTTAAGGTAATTAAATATTTTTTTATTGCAATATGTTGAAAAGAGAACAGTTGTAAACTCCCTCTATTACTGTTTATCACAGAGTGAAAGGACAAGAATGTTTTAGAATTAATTGAATAAGGATTATTTTGATAGAGATAGAAAGGATAGAGGGGAAAGGAGGGGAACAGAAATTATAGGGAAAAGGAAATACTGGTAGAGAAGGAGAGGCAAGATTTGATTTTACTGTGGTAAATGACTGTGCCTACAGGGACATTTTAAAATCACTCCAGCCTCTATTTTGGGCGCATATTATGCTGATTGGTTCATGAAATACATTCTGATATTACTATATTCAAGTACTTTGTCCTTAAGCCTCCTTCACTCTGTTAATGAATTTATGTTGCTTTTGGTGTATTTATTCTTGCAGGAGAAGTTGTTCCAGACCATGATAAAGAATGTGTGATTGTCTGGGAAAAGCAACCAACATCTGAAGAAAAAGCAAAAGCAGAAACTCTAAAACTTCCTCCAACTTTTTTCTGTGGTGTTTGCAGTGATACTGATGAGGATAATAGCCATCCAGAGGACTTTAACTCAGAGGTTCAAAAAGTCCAGGAAGCAAAAGTAAGGATATCTTTATTCTTTATTTCTTTTCTTATATAATTGTTACCTGCTACATTTAGTATTAAGGAAAACCAAACTGACTTTTACTTAATGTCTCATTTTATACAGATAAGAACCTAAATTATCCTCAACATATGTACCCTTTCATTTTCCTCCTTATTGATTCTTTTCCCCCTTTGTGCCATACTTCTTTTTTTTTGGCTTTTTTCTTTCTTTCTGTTTCCTTTTTTGCATTTCCTTTCTTCGCCTTCTCCTGAATATGCTTTAGGAGTGACCAGCAACACTCCATAAGCTTTCTTAAACCTACAGCTGGGTCCCCCAGGTCTTAGTTCTTAAATAAGTTAGCATTTTTATTCTAAAGAAGGTATTGACTGAAACAGAAGTAGATTTCTTTTAAGAATTGTTAATCTAGGGCAGAAGAATTGAAAAGAATAAGAGCTGGTAGCAGAAATGTTAGTCTCTAAGCTGAGCTCGGCTAGTCAAACCTTTCATAGTTTTATTTGAAGCTAAACATTTTTTGGGGGGGGGTGGTTAGGCAGTGGGGTTAAGTGACTTGCCCAGGGTCACACAGGTAGTGTTGTATGTCTGAGGCCAGATTTGAACTCAGGTCCTCCTGAATCCAGGGTCGGTGCTCTATCCACTGCTCCACCTACCTGCCCCCGAAGCTAAACACTTTTATTGTGAATTTATTTGTGTGTTTTGTTTTTAGAAATTGCTTGATGATGATGAGGTTACAAGTTCAACTGATACAGCATCTACTGGAGGGACTAAAGTTCCTGCTTCATTCGTATGTAAATCTGAAGAGCCTGACTCCACTACTGAATCTTCCGATGCAGCGCACAATTCATCTGGGGCTAATGACAAACCTGTAGACTTATCTAATAAAAAAGAAGATGAGGCAGATTCCACAAGCCAAGGTAAAAATTCTGCTTTTACCTGTGGATAGATATGTTTTTTAGGAAAATGTTTACTGAGTGACTATCCATTATATTTTTACATTTTTACATTTTACATTTTATACTGTTTACATGTATGTTTTTTCTGGATAATTTATAAAATTGTTCTAACATGTAAATTGTGTAATGACTTAAAGTAACAGTAACCAGAAATATAATCTACTAATTTAGCTCTGAGCTTATTTTGGCTTCATTAAGATGACTACAAAAGAAAATTCTTGTCAGATGAGATGGTATAGTTAATAGGGGTGGGGAACCTGTGGCCCTGAGGCCACATGTGGTCCTCTAGGTTCTCAAGTGCAGCCCTTAAAATCCCCATCCCTCGTAGTAGAAAGAGTACCAACTCTGGAGTCATCGAGATCCTGGGTTCAGATCCCACCTTCATTATTTACTATCTCAATGACTGTGAGTAAATGGGTAGTTTCTTCATCTGTAAATTGAGAGGGTTGGACCAGATGACGGAGGACCCTTTGAGTTCTAAATCTATGATCCTGTGATCTGTCCTTTGAGATCACAGAATTTGAGTTGCAAAGTGACCACAGTGTCCATCTAGTCTTAACACATAGCTAAACAAGAATCTCCTATACACCATAAATGGCAACTTTTATTTGAAGAACTTCAGTCAGGGAGAGCACATTCTCTCCCATGGCAGCCCATATTCTATTTTAGATCCTTCTAGTTAAGAAAGTATTTCTGGACTAATTCTGCCTCTCTGGAGTTTCTTCCCAATGTCTTCAGTTCTATCTTCTGTGGCTAAGTTTAACATATGACAGCCCTTCTTCAAATACTTGAAGACATTTATAATAACTCCCCCTACATCTTTTCTTCTCCATTTTGTCTTCTGATGTCATAGCTCCTTTTCCTTTAACTGTCTACAATTGTTCCTCTTATTTCCTCCCATGCCTCAACTTCTTGCAGTTCGGTTTCCAGCCTCAACACTCAAATAAAATAGCTCTTTAAAAAGTTGCCATTCATCTGTTAATTGCTGAATTCAGTGGACTCAATCCTTCTAGACATTTCTGTAGCATTTGACAGTCACTATGCTTTCTTTCTTGATACCCCATCTCTCTTGGTTCCCTTCCAGTCTGGCTGTTATTTCTGAGTTTCATTTCCTGGATCTTCATTCACCTTTAACCTTCTGAATGTGTTTGATCCCTAAGGCCCTCTTCTCTCTTGGTAATTTCATTAACTCTCATGGATTGAAAGATTATCTCTATACAGTGATTCTCACATAACATGTCTAATCCTAATTTTTTGTGACTTCCAATCCCACATCATCAGCTACCTGTCAGACATTTCCAGCCATGTGTTCTATAAGTATTTTAATCTCAATCTGTCCCCAAAAAACTCATGTCTCCTCACTTCTCCAAACTTCCTTGTTTCTGTTGAGGGTATCATTATCCTCCTGGTCACTCAGGTTCTCAAACTTGAAGTTATTCTTAATCCTCCCCTTTACCTTTCCATCTTCCTCCAAGTATTCATTCAGTTGAAATGTCTTGACAATTCCACCTCTACAACATCTCTTGAATCCTTTTATTTCTCTCCCTTCAGGTGGCTACTACCCTAGTTCAGGCCTTCATCACCTCTCACTTAAGACTACTGCATTAACATTCTAATTGGACTTATTGTGTCCAATTTCTCCCCTCACTAATTCATCCTTCACACAACTGCTAAAATAATCCTTCTAAGTTGTCATGTCACTTCCTTGCTCGGTAACCTTTAGTTTATTCAAGGCCTTCTCATCTGGCACCAGTCTACCTTTCCATGTTTACTTTACATTAATTTTCTTCATTCACTATTATTTTCCATTCAACCTGTTCCGTCCAACCAACCTACTTGTTGTTCTTTAAATTGGCATTCTCTTGTACCCTCAAGCGGAGGAGGTAGGGGTGAGAAGAAGAGAGAAAGAGAGAGGAAAAAAAAAGAAACCATGCTGTTTTATCACTTCTGTAGAGTGCTTGGAAGAGTGCTATATGCAAGTAGTAGGTACTAATTATTTTTGATGACTTTTGATTTCCACAAGAAAGTATGATATTGTCCAACTGATGTTGTATAGCTCTTACCAGTTGGGAATTGATATACTCTTCCCATCACCTGTCTTGGATAAAGAAGTTATAATGTCATAAATCTTCTATGAAAGATTTTCATTCTTTTTTATTTTATTTTTGATTTAGAAGTAGAAAGAACAGTGTCATTTGGATTTGGTACTAACACGGGATTGTCGTTTGCGGATTTGGCTTCTAGTAATTCTGGAGATTTTGCTTTTGGTTCAAAAGGTAACATAACATTAGACTCAAGGCAACTAATTTCATATATTGGCTGTGTTTCAGATTGCTGTTGTTTAAAAAGCAGAATGTCAGAAATCTAGAATCACATTTAATGATCATAAAGTGTTATAATGAATTGTAGCATTTTAAACTAGTGGCTAATTTTTTTTCCAGTTATGGTTTTATTGATCTGGCCCCTGTCTTTATTTTGGGAGGGAATGACATGAGTGAAGATTTATTGCTTATAGTATCAGCATTCATTTTCCAGTAATACAGTAAGTGTTATATGACATTAACCATGCGGTGTCCCCATTTCTTATCTTGGAGAATTGAAGGATGTGGGTTCAGCAATGTTCTATCTAGGTCCTAGCCTCAGTTTATAGGTCTTTAATTCAGAGTTGTTTTCACTGCTAACAATTTTAAATAGAAGTTGTTTGCTAAATATATTTATAAGGAATAAGTGTCGTATATTAGACATTAGATACCTTATGATAAGGGGTTTAATTTTCATATAGATGTCATTTGGCAAAGAATTCAGAATTTATGATTTTCAGTAATGAATATCTAAATATCTTTAAAAATTTTATTTCTTAGATAAAAATTTCCAGTGGGCAAATACTGGAGCAGCTGTGTTTGGGAGGCAAGCAACCCGTAAAAGTGGAGAAGATGAAGAAGGTAGTGATGAAGAAGTTGTACATAATGAAGATATACATTTTGAGCCAATTGTTTCTTTACCAGAGGTAATTAATTAGAGTTATTGATTAACAAGATGTCATTAGCATATAATGGCACATATGTTTATAGTGCTTTAAATTTTACAAAGCCCTTTACATTTTTTATCTCATTTGATCCTCATAACTTGAGGTAGGTAATACAAATATTATAGCTATTTGACACAACATGAGGCAATTAATGTTTAGCAATATTAGGTGACTTGTCCTCTGTAAACCCCTTAGTTGATGAATATCAGTCCCATTTGCAGTCATTTAAGTTTTTTAAAATGCCTGTTGATCTTTGAGTTTAAAAAAACCCCAACACTTTTTATGCTTATTATCTGATGTTGACATTTTAGTATTTTTGAACAAAGATCTTATCCCAAGCTTATGCTCATAAAATACCATCCATTACACAGGCAGTTTTTCAGACTATTTATCCTTTGGTTTTGAAGGATCTAGTGATAGGGAAGGAATAACATTTTATTTTAGCTTCATCTATATAAAGTATTTAGCCATCAACAAATTCCAAATACAAAAGTTACTAAAAATTACTTATTTTTAAAAGAAAGGCTGTTAGGGACCTGAGTTCAAATCCGGCCTCAGACACATAACATTTTAGCTGTGTGACGCTGGGCAAGTCACTTAACCTCCATTGCCCAACCAAAAAAAAAAAGAAAGAAAGAAAGAAAGGCTGTTAAATTCTTTAAGACTCTAAACAAAACATAGTATATGTGTTTTTTTTTTAAGCCTAAGAATTACAAGTAGGGTTTTTCTTTTTTCCTTCATTTCTTTTTCTTTCCTCTTTTGCTTCCCTTTTCTTTTCTTTCTCTTGTTTTCTACTTCATAACATGTGTAGGGAAACATGCCTGTTTTTATCAAAACATTGCTGCCCATTTGCTTATTAGGACTTTATCCTTTCTCAACTGTAGTCCTATAGCTATGCGTTCTTTAATCTTTTGCCACTACTAGCTTTCTGATATAAAAATCTCTTACCCTCTTCTCTTTTCTCAAATTCTATAAACCTCCATCACAAAAATTCCTATATACAAGGAGGACAGTTTGGACAGGGGAGAAGTATGATCTCTATCAAGTATTTGGTTCTGATGTGGAAAAGGGATAAACTTGGTTTCAGACCTAGATGCAATGGATAGAAGTTAGATATAGGTAGACTTCAGTATAAAGAGAAAAAGCTTCTTAACAATTACAAGTTCTTCTAAAGTAGAATAGTCTATAGTAGGAGATAGTGGGTCACCCTTTTGCTGGAGGCCTTCAAACTATAGCTGGGTGACCCTTTGTCAGGGACGTTGCAAGTACAGGTTGGTGTCTGTGGTCTTTGAGGGTTTTTCCAACCCTGTGATTTGATTTGATTCTGTGATTCCATATGTGACAGAGTCAGAATTTGAACTCAGACCCTTTCTTTACTGTAGTGTTCTTTCTTATTTTCCTAGCAGGTTATCTGACTAGTATTCATTTCTTATTTGCTGAAAATTGATTCATAACTTTTCAGAATTTAAAACTCTGGAGGAATTAATTTTGTATTCGATTCAACAAAAATTATTGCAAATAAGAATTGCAAAAAAAGAAAATTTTTCTTAGAAATATTTTTTGTTCATAGTTTAAGAAGTCCAAATGGTCCCCTATACCAGATGTTTACCTTATTATAGATATAGCTTAATAGATGTTATATGTAAAATGTAATGTCTAGGATAGTACTGAGAGGGACTGATTTTCTGAGTAACATCCTAGGTCATAACTTATTATATTGAAATTATAGTTATTTATTCACTTATTCACAAGACAGCTATTTGATCATTTTAAAAATCAAGAAAAATGTATGAAGTTTTCGTTCTCTAAACGATAAGAAAATGTTGCTTTGTCAACAGATTGAGAGTTTGGGCAGCTTCGGCTATTGGCTGATTTTCCACATCAAGAACAGATACATTTTAAAAGTGCTCTTATACCCAAAGCAGCAGTGCATATAGATTCTTGAAATGGAGAGCATTTAATTTCTAAGAGAAAAAGATAAACAAAAGGGGGACGAGAATCTGTATTTCCTGTTAGTGGCCTGACCACTATGCAGTATACTGCTAACACTAAAAGGGACTACTGAAATACTGTTATGGTAAATACTATTACCAAAAAAAAAAATCACACACACAGAGTTTAAAACAAAACTGAAAGAATGGTCACTCGGTTTGTAGTTGTAGTCATAATTTAGGCTAAGATCAACAAGTATAGTAGGACATGATAGCTACTAGTCACATGATACCTTACATATTATTAACCATGTTCTAAACCACAGCCTTCTCTGGGAGGCAATGCATGTCACACTGATGATGAGATTGTTTTTCAGATAGTCTAAAGGACTCGTCACTAGCAATATTGGACCTGGAACTCAACCCAGCAGTCAGTCTGACCTCAGTGCCACAGTTGTAGAAAAATGTCCTTTCCATTTGTCTGTTTTAGGTGGAAGTGAAATCTGGAGAAGAAGATGAAGAAGTTTTGTTTAAAGAAAGAGCCAAACTTTACAGGTGGGACAGAGATGTTCTTCAGTGGAAAGAACGGGGCGTTGGAGAGATAAAGATCCTTTTCCATACAATGAAGAACTATTATCGAATCCTTATGAGAAGAGACCAAGTTTTAAAAGTTTGTGCAAATCATGTTATTACCAAAGCAATGGAATTAAAACCATTAAATGTTTCAAATAATGCTTTAGTTTGGACTGCTACAGACTATGCAGGTGAGTTTTAGTAACCTTAATACTCTTTTCAGTTCAAGTCTTATATATGACATAGAAACTATTCATGAGATTCAAAACCATTATAAAGTTATTGTTTTGTTTTGGGTTTTTTTTTGGCTTATAGATGGAGAAGCAAAAGTTGAACAACTTGCAGTCAGATTTAAAACTAAAGAAATGTCAGATTCTTTTAAGAAGAAATTTGAAGAATGTCAGGATAATTTATCAAAACTGCAGAAGGGACAAGTATCACTTGTAGGAGAGTTGTCACAGGAAACAAATCCTGTGGTATTTTTTGAAATATTTGCTGATGATGAACCTCTGGGACGTATCACTATGGAACTATTCTCAAATGTTGTGCCTCAAACTGCTGAGAACTTCAGGGCACTGTGCACAGGAGAAAGGGGCTTTGGTTACAGGAACTCAATTTTTCACCGTGTAATTCCAGATTTTGTTTGCCATGTAAGTATGAGCCAAGTAGAAATTGTTCACAAAGATTATCTTTTTCCCACAGTTGAGATAAGTAACATTATTCCATGTTCTTGTTGGATAATATAGTGTAAGGTCTAAATCTAAATTCCTTTTCTACCAGGTTGCCAACTGATTTTCCCATATACATTTGTTAAATAATGAATTCTTTCCCAAATTTTTCTTTAGTTCACCAGATCTTTGTAGACATTTGGTTGGAAATCTGGTATGACTTTATTCTGTTAATCTATTAGGTTTAAGTCTGGGGGTACAAGACCATCCTTATCAGCCTTTCTATTGATTGTGCTTCTCGACTGTCTTGCCCATGACTTTTTTCTATGTAAATTTCATTGTGATTTTTGCCTTATTCTATAAAGAAGTCCTTACTGTTAAATATATGTTAAGGGCCTATTGTCATTTTTACTATATGAATCAGAAACATTCATCTCTTTTTATTCCTGCTGTTTCACCCCCAGTTCCAGGCCCTTGTTATTTGATAACTGAGCTATTGCAGTAACATTCTTGCTAATCTCCCTCCCTCTAGTCTCCTCCTGTATCCGGTCTGTCTTGTACCTTGTTGCCAGAAGACCTTCCTAAAACATGGTTTTCATCATGTCATTAGGAAAGGCAGTTGGGCACAATGTGAGGAATACTAGATATGGAATCTGAGAAGTTCAGTTAAAATTCTGGGTAATCCTGGGAAAGTTACCCAAAACTTCTGAGCATCATTTTGTTGATCTGTTAAATGAAGGGGATGTAGGTTCATTTTTATCTGTAAATCTATGCTCTTGTAGTCCTTTCTGTACTTGGCTTTCTCTATAGCCTCATGGTACAGTGGAAAGGGCACTGACTCTGAAGTGAGAGCACCTGGGCCCAAATTCTAGCTATGACACTGCCTGTGTGACAGTCTCTTAACATCCCTTCTCCTTAGTTTCCTTATCTGTAAAAATGAAGGGTTGGATTAGATAGCCTCTGAGATTCCTTTTGTGGAAAACTTCTTTGAAGTTTCTTTTTTAAATGAACGTTCTTTAAAATAATCAATTTATGGGTTAATATAATATTGTTAATCCCTTGAGGTTTGTCTTTATTAAAAAATGGATTGTTCTGGTTTTTTAATGAATTTAATATTTTCTGATTTTTATTATTGAGATTAACTTTAAATTTTAGGTTTGATTGAGATCAACTTGTTAATAATTTATTTTAATTGTAATTTCTTTTTAGGGAGGAGATATCACCAAACACGATGGAACAGGAGGACGGTCTATTTATGGGAACACATTTGAAGATGAAAACTTTACAGTGAGACATACTACACCTGGCTTATTGTCAATGGCTAATCGTGGCCAACACACCAATAATTCTCAATTTTTTATCCTTCTGAAGAAAGCAGAACATTTGGACTTTAAGCATGTAGTATTTGGATTTGTTAAAGACGGCATGGATACTGTGAAAAAGATTGAATCATTTGGTTCTCCTAATGGTTTGGTGAGCAAAAGAATTATGATCACAGAGTGTGGACAAATATAAAAATCCCTGCTTTTTCATAGCAAACTTTTATCCTTGTAAACAGTTAAATTGAGGCTTAGCTGTTCTCAACAATATGGTGATTATGTTCAGCTTTTGAAAATGGACATTTCCAATGTATAAATGTAAAATTGCAGCTTATAGCTGTTGTCATTTTTTTTTAATGTGTTAAAATTGACATTGCATGGTGTGAAATAAAAGTTTAAACACTGGTCTATTTCAGGTGTACTTGTGTTTATGTACTCCTGACAGATTTGTATTAAAAATTAACGTCAGATAAGTATTGTTAAAGCAATAGCCCTTCTTAGGTTGTTGAATGAATATGACATGCAGTTTGATTCTGTTAAATTGATTTTAAGGTATTTTACTTCCTGCATTGATGTACCTAACCTTTTAAATAAAGGGACCACAACTTGGATCTTTTTTAGATTTTAAATATACTTGCTATCATATCTTACCTACTGGTGTGCCTTTTTTTGAGGGGGACACAAAAAGTGCATGGAGACCCATTTATAATTGGGTGGAGCTATGAAGAGAGCAATGGCTTACCCAAAGTGCTCTTCTGAGGTCCCAAGATCTTTACCTCCATGTGTAGTCTTGAGTCAGTTTTAAATGAAATGCCTACCCTCTTCCAATCATTTGTAGCTTTCTATGTTACTACAAAAGGGAGAATTTTATTTTCTTATGTTTTAAATAGATCACTTGGCTAGTTTCTTAGTGTTTTGGAAATGTTGGGCTTTACTTTCCTGTCATCAGTCTCTACTACCTCAGAATCTGTAGCCTGGTTCTTTCAACAGAACTTGGATTTTTTTCCTTGCAATTGAGATATATTGCACATTTTAAAAATAGCTTTGTACCATGTTCTTTGCTTCTGGTTACTTAATGCTATGTTACTTCACTATCTGTTCTTGATGAATTTTATAAAATAAAAGTAACATCTACCTTACAATTTTTAGAATTCTTGGATAACTAGATGTTCCTTCATCCATTCTAGCACTGTGGAAAGTAGGGAGGGCAGTTAAAGGATGAGAAAACTAGTTGGCCATGGAATTTTAGGACTGTAAGCAACATTTCCCCCCAACTCAGATGCAAATTGAAAACATGGAATTACTAAAGGTGTGGATAGTAAATAAAACAAAGTGAGTCTTGGGAGATTGAGATGCATCTCCCTAAGGCATGGGAGAATGGCAGCCCCCTGCTTCCTCCTTACAAAAATTGACATGTTTATGAGGAGTGTATGCCAATGTTGAATATATTCCATCTACCCTTTTACCCTTTTTAAAAAATCATTGTCCCAGGTTAGTTAGCTAGCTCAGTTTTTACTGTAAAGAAATGAATTATAAAGAAATGAAAGAAATCTTGCTTCCTGGGCAGTTAGAAATTAGGTGCCCTGCATAGTTACCTGTTCAAGAATAAAATTTCTGGGGAAGAGTTTTATGGTAGCAGATTAGGATTTATTCCTTTGTGATGATGGAGTATCATCATTACTTTAATAAGAACTGCTCAGCCAAGTATCAGAGAAAAAGTTTACTTGCCCTAAGAATTTATTAATTCAAAACTAATTTACATTTTCCAAATTGATTAGGAAAATAAAGGGAATGGTGGTTTCACTATTACCTGGAATGCTCTCTAACATGGCTTCTTTGTCCTAATTAGTATTTCATGATATGGTGGTATAGAGAGAATTCTTTTTTTAAAAAGTGATTGATGGCGTTTGTGGCAATCCTAGAATAAATTCTGAAGTATCAACTGTCACTAAATTTAAAGGAAGTAAGAAACATTCTTTGAATTGGCTTTTTTGTGAGATTTTAAAAGCTTTTAAAGCTATGCATAATAAAGTTTGATGGACTTTAATCTTGACTAATAAATAAATGATGTCATGTTGCATTCTGATAGTAAATTTTTTTTAACAGTCTGGTAAAAAGAATGATTATCTGTAGCATTCTGTTCCTCTCCCATTCTGATTCTCCCTACACTTGTTCTAAAGTAAAAATGACTTCAGACATTGTACCAAAGGCTATCTGTCACCTATTTTTGGAAGGAGTTTTAAAGATTGCTCCACCTTAAAGAAAAAATGAATTGTATAGAAGCACACAGCATTATATTGAATTCTTTGTAACACTGACCATTTTTATATTGTCCTCATTAAAACCTTTTAAATGGAATAGAAACTCACCATTTTGTATACTTATTTATAAATTATCTTTTTAGCAAAATTTTTAAACTAATTTTATATTGAATGAAGTGACTTTCATGTAGATCAGTTTAGGTGATTTGTAAAACCCTTAATTTTTTAAAGGAGGTAATGGATAACTTAGATTGCTGTTCAGGTAAATTCTAAAGTTCTAAATTTCTAAAATTCTAAAGCTGAAGAAATGTTAAAATATGCCTTATTTTAGAAATGGCAAGTGTTAAAGTAATTTCATGATTTGAGAAATCATGTTTCAGTTATTTGGGATCCCAACTCTCACTATGTGTAAGGCAAGTTGTTAATTTTTAATCTATACAATTAGAGGATCCCTCTCAGTTCTAAGAGTCTATGGCTTATAATTGTATGTAAAAATGGCCTAGTAGTTTATAGGACTGAATTGGTTGTAAGTAATATTTGACTTTATACCACCTAATTTAGCCATTGTTTTAAAATTCCTGGAAAGAGAAAAGTGGAAAATGAAGGAATAAATGAGAAAGCATTAATTATGTTCTATTGTGTGCTAAGCACTGGAGATACAAAACAAAAGCAGAGAGGAACCTGGAAAGAAAGGAAAAAACCTATAAAGAAACTTACCAAAATTTCATTTTCTCCACATGTCCTTCCAGCTATTTGCTGTGCTTTTTCATAACAGAAATAGTAAGTGGTTCCCATCATATTTGTGTGTCAGCTCCTAACAATTTAAAATACATATTGTAATGCAGCAGGAAGAAATTTTGGAGTCAGAAGACCCCAGTTTTAATCCCAGTTCTACTACTTACCTGTACCTCAGTTTCCTTATCAATAAAATGAGGAAGTTGGACTAAATACCTCTTCTAGCCCTAAATCTATGTTTTTTTAATCCAGAGTCTCCAAGTCAAGAGAAATCTAGGCTTACATGGTCTGTTTAACGCAAGTGATTTGTGATATTGAAATAATAAATAGCCCAAGGTTAGAAAAAGCCATCAGAACGTACCCTTTAATTGTCGTAGAACCTGGGATGAGAGGTATTAACAGTAAGGTCAAATATAGTGTTTGGATCGGTGGCTTAGAGTGGTTGTTGAGTAAAGTAGTGACCATAGCCTTCCTGACTTAGAATAGTTAGCTACACTGTTGTAGACTCCCAGTTAAGCAGAACAGACTTGACAAGTGACAGAAAATTTTTATGAGTAGAATTCAACATAGTAAATAGCTTTATGGAGTAGATACAGCCTTAACTGAGTTGTGGCTTACCAAAATGCATTAATTGGAATCTCAGAGAAAGTGGCCTACACTAACACAGAATTTTCAGAAAGAAGTGAGGTATGGCAGTGTGGTGAAGTGGAAAGAAGGCTAGAAGTCAAGAAACCTAGATTTTAGTCACAGATCATGTGGCTGGGGAAATTAAAAATTTATTATTTGTCTAGTATGTGCAAGGTAATGTTACAGTCTTCAGTGATAGATAAAAAATGAAATCTGTATTCTTGAGAAACTTGCATTCTTTTGAGGGGAATACAACATGTATACAGGTAGATATAGTACAAGGTAGGCTGTGATGGGAGTACAAGTAGAGATTCAAAGTATTCTCAGAAAATTTGGAGTGAAGACTTCACTGTATACCTTGGATTGCATCATGGAAGGATGAATGGGGCTTGAAAGAAGAGAAAGCTTCAACAGGCATTGAGAATGACCTGTGGAAATGCACGGAGGCAGGAGGGTTTAGGATAGTATGATAATATGATAAAACAACATTAATAATTGATATTTAATAATTTCCAATATAAATATATCATACCATATTATATAATTATATTAAACCATACCATAATTAAATAAAATAAAAGGGAAGAGATGTTAGTCCATTTTGGTTGGAATGGCAGATGTGTAGGAGAGTAGGCTGATATAAAACTGGAAGATTAAGATGGAGCCAAAAATTGGAAGGCCTTAAATTCTGGGTTTAGGAATTGCCTAGGCTAAAGGCAATAAGGAACTCCTAAAGGTAGGATCGATCTGTCTGTAACAAAAACCTTGAGGACAGGTTGGAGAGGGAAAAAGACAGGAGGGTGGTTAGTAGCCTATGGAGAGAAGGAAATGGCAAACCACTCCTGTATCTTTCTTAAGAAAACTCCAAATGGGCTCTTGTGGAGTTGGACACAACTGGAAAAAAAGATTGAACAAATGAGATAATGAGGGTTTGAACTCATTATGATAGCGAAAAGAAGGTAGGGCACGTATCTTAAGATTTTGTGGAGGTTGAATAAGAGAAAAGGAGAACAAAGGTGAAAAGCTTAAGGAGGCATTAATAAAATCATTGTTTAGGAGGAGCATATTTAAATGTCTTAGACTGAGGAAGCTGAAAATGTGGGCCTGGAATTCAAGGGGTCGGGGAACCTTTTAAAGCACTTCACCTAATTTCTAGGAGAGGGGTGTCATTCCTACAGCAAGGCTTTCTTTGTCCCACTTTCCCTTCTCCCTACCCCCCAAAAATCATATATTCTTCTGAACAATCTCCAGGAAACTCAAGCCTTCTCTAGACTCTAGGTACAACTGCATGCAGATTAAGTCGTTTTCATTCCTGTCCTATTGTTTTCTTTTTTTGCTTTTTGGTGAGGCAGTCGGGGTTAAGTGACTTGCCCAGGATCACACAGCTAGTGTTAAGTGTCTGAGGTCATATTTGAACTCAAGTCCTCTTGACTCCAGGGACGGTGCCCTATTCATTTCGCCACGTAGCTGCCCCCATATTGTTCTTTTCAACCTTTAAAAAGAAATGGGAAATTTACCTAAATGTATACAGATCTTTGAGAGACGTAACTTGCTAAATGCCATATTTTAAGTTTTATGTTAACATTGCCAGAACTGACATCTCCAAAGTCCCAAAATGTAATTACAGTTCAATCAACTTGATCACTTTTACTTATAAGCGAATTATAGAATGAGGTATTAATACAAAATCTGTCTAAAAAATTTTAAAGTAACTGCTATTACAAAAATTAAAAGTATTTATATTCATGTTTTGTTTATTATTCACATCAGTTATGTATTTTGTATTTACATTATTTATGTCATCTTCCCGTTTTTACTGGAAGATTTCCATTATCTGGTCATTCAGTCTTGAAAGATGGCTGTGCCCTTAGTCTAACCTTTCTTTACCTAATCAATCATTCCGTGACATTTATTGTCTGGCACCTTACTGGGGGTCTAGTGTTTGTGCTTTTGTTTCCCCGAGAGATGAGGCCGCGTCATTGCTGCCTTCGAAGCCTTAGCATCTAGCTCTGGATGGGGCACACAGTTGGGGTTTAATAGGGGCTCGTGCCTGAATGGCTGATACCAACGCCGACCGCGCAGGGTTTTTCGGCCCCGGCATCATCCTGTCCCAAGTCACCCTGAAGGTGCGCGCACGCGGTGCCTCCGGCTTGCGCGCGGCCCGTCCAGCTCGGCAAGCCCGGGTCCCACGCCGCGGGGGGGGGAGCGGCCCCAAGCGCGCATGCGTCAGGGACGTACTTCCGGCCTCGCGAGATCCCGCCCCCCTTGACTCCCGCTTTGAACACGGTTTCCCCGGGAGACGGAGAGACAACGGCGGGCGAGACCGAGAAGCAGAGACGAGCCATGGATCCCAAAATCGTCAAGCCTCCGGGTCAGGACGAGGTCTTGGAACGGCTCAAGAACCATTACGGAATCTGTAGCAATGTCCAGAGTGAGGTAAACCCTCCCCCGGCCAGAGGGCAAGGCGACTGCCTTTTGTCCCTCCTGTATCCCAGTCGGTTTCCTGGGTCCCGCTCGGCTCCGGGAGCCGCCTGCCACTCGCACCCCTCCGCTTCCGTTCCCCGCCCGGTAAAGTAATCGCGTGCCCCTTCCCGCGCGTCCCCCACATCTGCGGCCGTCGTCCTGCGGGCCCGTACCCCTACTGCGGCTTATTAAGCGTTCTTAGTCAAGTCTGTGTCTGCTCTGGGCTGGTGCGCCTTTGGGGGGAGGGGGAGGGAGAGATGGAGGCGGGGGAGTGAACAGCGGTGCTCTGCAGCCCGTGGTAAGTCTAGCTTGTCATCCCCATTCTAGTATGGAAATAACTAGAGCTAGTGTTTCTATAGGGCTCTAAAATTGGCAGTGTGCATTTACATTTGTCATCTCGTTCAACCCTCACAACAACCCTGTGCAGTAGAGGTGTTCTTTATAGCCCCATTTTACAGTCGAGGCAACAAGCATTCATTAAGCTCCTATTGTGTACCTGGCGCTGTGCTTTTAAGCACCGGGAGTATACAGATACGCACACACATTCACACTCGCAGTAAAGTTACCCAACATTAAATAAGCCTGTACTATGGTTCTTTAAGCACTAGGGCTAGACAGTTGAGTCACTGAACATTAATCTCTTACCACAGTATGATGGTAATATAGTGATATAGTATATAGCATAGTAAGGGCCGGGTACTGTGCCTTTCAGTTAGCACTGGAGATACACAAGTCAAGTGGCCAGGCATTTATGCTATGAGCCAGGCAGTGCCTGGGGGTACAAAGGCAAAAGGCGGTTCCTCACATTCTAATGATGCAGACAGCGTGCAAGCAATTTCGTACAGATGTAGAGGGAAAGCACTAGCATCAATTGAAGAGGAGGAATGGAGATGCAGTTTTAGGTGGGCCTCGAAGAAAACACAGAGGTGGATATTAGGAGGAGGGAGAAAGTTCTTGTCATGGGAGCAGCTAGTGGAAATGCCAGTCAGGAGATGGAGTGTTGGGAAGGAGGAGCAGCAAGGATGAGTTTGGAGGGGGAGTAAGGTGTAAGAAGACTGGAAATGGTAGGAAAGGTCCAGGTTACAGATGATTTTAAAGGCCAAACAGGATTGTATTGTCAATTAACTTCCAGAGTACTGGAAGTGATGGAGAGCCAGTGAAGTTGATTTAATGAGGGGAGAGGGGTGTCGGGACCAGACTTCTGAATAGGAAAGTTAAAAAGCGGGGAGGGAAGATTTGGAAGGAATGCTCATGACTTCTGTTTAGATATGTCAAGTTTAAGAGGAAGGCACCCAGACAGAGTCCTACAGTTACTAAGTGTCTTGAGGTAGAATTAGAACTCAGGTCTTCCTAATTTCTAAGTCAAGCGCTTTACCCATTATGCTTACCTAGCTGTCTATCTTGGCCACTTCCCAATAAACCACCTTATTTTACTTTTTGTTTTTAAAATTGTATATTTTTTCAATTATCAAGAATTTATTCTCTCACATCTTACCCTAATAGAAAAAAAGAAGAAAAAAGCCTGTAGTTCAAATATGTAATAGTCAAGGAAAGCAAATTTCTACAGTGGTTATGTCCAAAAATGTATGTTTCATTCTACATCTAACATTCTACCTTACAAACCTATAATACCTCTGACACTTATTAGCTGGGTGACCTCGTCCATGTTCCTTAACCTTGGAGCTGGAGGGACATTATGGAATGATGGATAGGGTGGTGGACAAAAAAGTTAGGAAAAGCTGGGTTCGTGTTCCTCACCAGCTAAGTTAATTCTCATCAAGTTATTTTCTCTCTTCTTTGCTCCAGTTTCCTCAACTGTAAAATATGGGGATTTGGGACTCAGTAACTCATGGTGCCACACAGCTAATAAATATCAGAGCTAGGTCTTAAACACAGGATTTATACCTTTAAATACAGTACTGCTTTCACTATCTCAAAGGTGCTTCTCTTGAAGGCAGTTGCCAGCAGTGGGTAAGAGCTGGTATAAGGCTAACTTGCCAGTTAACCTGCTTTGCTTCTTGGGTGAAGATCTTTCCTAAATCTCTTAATCCCTCTGAGCCTCAGTTTTCATATCTTTTAAAAAGTGGAAATGATAAAACAAAAGATATTTATCCACCGTCTCCACAGTTTAGATAAAACAAGCCTTCAAGGAGTATACAATCTAATAATTTGTGTTTTATACACAATATTATATATGGAAGGGTTTACAAATAAGTGCTCGATCTTGGGGAGGAAAGCCATTAATGACCTGATAGATCAGGGTACAAAGCATTATAAACCTTATTAGGAACATCTATAAACAATATCTTCTCTGTCTACCTCAGGAAGTGGTTATAAGAATCATATGAGATAAGTATGGCTCCAAATTCAAGCTGTCTAATTTTCCTTGTGGTTAATTGTCCTAAAAATTTTTACTTGCCTAACAAAGCTTTTCAAAAAATGTATTTGTATTAAAAATTAGTTGTTATAAAAACCTTGTAAAAGTTGATTTTATATTTTAACTTACACTGAAAATGAGTATTTTTAAGATAAGCTTTTAAGTATTAAATATAAGTTAAATATGTTATTTCTTTTAGTTTGTTGGTTTGGATAATCAGGTCAGATGTAAAAGCAGAAGATCTCTTACCTACACAGGTAGGAAGATTAAGTTTATTGTATGTTTTGGTGTTCATAATGAAATTCAGTTTGAGAAGACAGTACTAGAAAATTAGTGTACTGTGCCTGTGGAAAGTTTTGTTCATGGTAGTATAAATAACAAATACTGTGATTTTTTGATTATTTTAATAAACTAATAGCTGCTTTATAAATGGCTTACAAACCTGTAAATCAAAAGTATGATTCTGATTGTCATTTTTAAAAATATGTTTATTCCTACCTTCCCTTCCCTTCCCCATTAAAGCTTCTTTATGTTGGGTTAAAAAAAAATACCAGGAGGGTGTATTTGGTGGCATATGCACATTCTCATGTTACTAAGATCCCAGATTGAAATGAAGCAATACTGTATTAACTAAATGTTGTTGTAATATACCTCTAAAAGTAAATAATTAAACTATAGAAAGTACTTTTTGTAGCAGAGTCTAGCTCTGGTTCCAGGTTGACATTTAATTTGGTTTATATCTTGGTAAAGGTCACCATAGATATGTATAGCTACTTATTTATGAATTGCTAGATATTGTATTAGCATGATTTTGGTACTAAAATGTCTACCCTTCTCCCTCCTCAAGAAAAAAAATCACATAAAAATTCCTTTTTAGAATTTTGTTCATTACTTCCTAAATTTATCATTGACTATTCCAATTATTAACTTTATCGGGTTTAGTATTTTTATGTGATAGCTTTTTTTTTCAATTCACCAGTTAACATAAATCAAATAATCTTTTTATATTTGCTTTTATAGATAATTCTTAATTGCAATTATAGATTTTAGAATTAAAATTAGTTGATCTTAAGAGAACACTTCCTGAAATATATTTGATATGTGAACATATGTTCAGGATCTTAAATTAAAATTGTATTTGTTTGACACTTTTAATCTTATGAAATAGAACTGTTTCTCGTTAAATTTCTGAGAAGATGGAGAGGACTTGTATTCTTTAAAAAAAAAATTTATAATTTGTTTTCCTATATAACCCTCCCCTTTGTCTTGTTGAGTTCAAATAAACATGGCCCAAGATTTTATTCATTAAATATTTATTGATAACTTATTACATATATTATTTATTGAGAACTTATTATATGTGCTATAATATAAGGAGTGACTGTACTGAGGAGATGTTAAAAAATCAGATGTTGCTTTGTGGGATTTATGGTTAGTTATGGAGACAAGATGTTACATACTCAAAGTAGTTAATTTAGCCTTAAATTGTAAGGACAGTGTTCTATGAAAAAGTCAATATCTCAATCTATAATTTGTGTGTTTTTTTTAATTTGCTGATAGATGCATTGGATAACTTATCATCAGATCCAGTTATGCCTCTGCCCACTGACTCGGCAGCAACATTTTCTCATAATACGGGAATAAATTTTTCGAAACCCCTTTGTGACTTGTTCAAGAAGAATGTGAATTGGTATGGTATCCCTGTATCCCCACTACTGTTGGCCCTTCAGTATGTCATACCCGTACTAAAAAACGGATTTTAAATTTGCTTTTTTCCCTCAGAGATTTAAACCTAGTAACTTGAGTGTTGTTGGCTTCAGTAATATTTTACAATTGAAGAGATAGCTAGATAAGGCATTTATTAAGTGCATAGCTACTGTAAATATAAATACAAGTCAGCAATACAGGGTCTGCCCTCAAGGAGCTTGCCTTCTAATAGGAGAAACATAAAGGGAAGCTGGAAGGGAAAATTATTCATGCTGGTGACCTAGAAGTGAAGTGGAGGCTTGTTGCCAGAAAAATAGATAAAAGCTCAACTGTTAAAGTCCAGGGTGTTTCCATGTAGACTGTTAGCTTCTTGGGAGTAGGTTTTTTGTTTGTTTGTTTTTTTCCTCCTTTCTTTATATCCCCAGTGTTATATAGTGATGGGCACATTAGTAGGTATTAAATAAATGCTGGTTGACTGAGCCCAAGGAACTGGTGGGGAGAGGTGGGGGGTGATGGCTAGAGTCCATGTGGTATGGTTTGGAGCTGGTGGGTAGGAAGGAAGGTAGACACCTGTTTGAAAGGAACTTCTTTATTTTTACTTAGAAATAGCCAAGATTGAAACATAGACATATTAGATTTAATGTCATATTAATGTATTTAGCTATCCTATTAACCATCCTAAAATGTATGAGTAACATTTTTATATTTGTTCTTTCAGTTTGAATAATCCAAGACTCATATTGAGATCTATTTGTTTTAATTTGAATCCATGTTTCTTGGACAATGAGATATTTTAAATTAACATAATAATAACAGCATTTTTATGGTAGTTTAGAGTTTGTAAAGTATTGTGTCCCCATTGTATGTAGTGTGGTATAAGACACAAAAGAAGTGTGTAACTTGTTCTGTCCCTTGAGGAGCTTAGATTAAGTCCTTTAAAAATTTAAAAAAAAATTTGAGCTTATAGTTTTGTTAAAGAGACAAGACTTACACATAAAAAGCCATCATAGAGCAATCCTGGACAGTGTATTATGCTAACTTAAATATGAGAAATGGCCAAATATATATGGTACAGATAATGCATCTGTATATATGGCAGCCAAGGAAGGAAGAAGGTTAGAAATAAAGTAAGACTAAAGCTATATAAGAGAAGCAGCAGGTTTCCTTACCTGGGAATTGCAGTTAGCTATAGCAGTGATTCCACTGGTCCCAGGTCCAGGGCCTATCCCTGTCTTTAAGCAGTATACACAGGTAGAATGTAAAAAAGCTGTTCTCCAGAGAGTTCAAGCAAGAATACCCACTTCTTTGTAAAATTATCTATAATTTCCGAATGAAAGGTACATGTTTGTCTTTATTTAAATTCTCCATTTGGCATTCATAAACACTGCCAACTTTTTCTGTTGGAACTTCAGAGCATATTCAGAAAGAAGAGAAATTGACATGAAGTTCATTATCTGTATTAATTTGAGATTTCCCCTAGTATTTCCTTACATAAAATGAAAGGCTCCTTTGTCAGTATTCTGTTTTTCTAGGAAACAATCTGGGCATGATCTATAATTTTAGCTTTATTCAAAACATGTAATGAGTGCATCTTATGTGAACAGTACTTTGTGAGAAGATACATTTAGGTAAGGGTCAGTCTGCCTTCATGGAGCTTACTGTCTAGAAAAGGGTAAGAACACAAACATGGAAAACAGTAATATACAATTTTCAGTCAGTCGGTAAGCATTTACTAAGCCCATACTATGTGCACAGTACCAGGGATACAAATGCAAAGATTTGAGACCATTCCACTGTGAAGGAGCTTGCGTTCTGTTGAGGGAAACAAGTATGTCCAATAAGTATATTCAAAGTAATAAAAAAGAATAAATACCAAGTAGGTGGAGGGAGGAAGATTGGAAATTGGAGGGGAGTCAGGAAAGACTTCATGTAAAAGGTGTTGCTGGAACTGTGTTATGAAGAAAGAGGGAATTTGTGAGGCAGAGGTAAGGAGGTAGGGCATTCCGTGTGTGGGGGATGGCCAGTACAAAGGCATTGAGATGGGAGATAGTGTCCTGTTTGAAGAATGGAGAGGAAGCTAGCCAGATTGTCAGGTTTGGAAGGGAAATAGTATATAATGAGGTTGGGGACAGGTTACAAAGGACTTTAAAGTATAAACAGAGGAGATTATATAGATTTGATTTTAAAGGGTAATAGGGAGTCTTAAGAGTTTACTGAATTGAGGAGTGACTTGGTCAGATCTGTACTTAAGGAAAATTACTTTGGCAACTATGTGGAACAGTGGTGTCAATCTTAAATAGAAATGGGGGTACAGCCGTCCATAAAGATCCCTGTAGGCCACATAGTGACTTAGAAAACCATATATTAACATCTGTATTTTATTTTTACTTATTTTGTTAAATATTTCCAAATTATATCTTAATCTGCATCAGGCAGTGTCTGGAATTTTGTGGGCTGCTGCACGTTTGATATCTGATATGGAGCAGTGATTGGAGAGGAAAGAAACCAGATGTAGGAGGACTAATTAAGAAGCCTATGAGAAGTGATGAAGATATGACGTATGTGTAGGAAGAAGAAGTTGGATGTGAGAGTTGAGAAGTAGGAAGAATAAGATTGGACAACTAATTGGCTATGTGGAGTGAGGGAGAGTGCTTTTCTACAATACTTTTTTTTACACACACTTATATTACCTGTTATTTGTCTATATATATTCATTCACATATATTATATGTATGTGTGAACATATATATAGACACACATACATATACATATACCTACACATGTGTATGTGTGTGTGTGTGTGTGTCTGTGTGTGTGTGTGTGTGTGTATATATATACATATATATATATATACATACGTATATATATGCACATATATACACACACACATATATATATATATATATATATATATATATATATATATATATATATATATATATATATATATATATATATATATATATATATATATATATATGCACTGAGAGAGAGGTCCCCGCACCCACATACTCTCTGAACCTGTGATTTTACCAGTATAGAAAACTCAAAGTAACAAAATTCCCTTTTTTAATGCAGATGAGCGACTTCTATAATTTATAGTCTTAGAGGGTTGGGGCCTGGGAAGTTAAGGGATTTGCTCTGTGTCACATAGCCAATGGGTCAGAAATGAGATTTAAACCAGCAAAACTATCCTGATTGCTGCTGTTATCCTTCTGTTACTGTAGTCTTCTATTATGTCATGCTGCTTCTTTACTTTATTACATATACTGTAGAATTTTCAACCTTTAATATAATTCTATTAGAATTTGCAAATTAATTTTCTCATTTTTTGTCTAAATAAGTTTAAATGCATGTAAAGTCTAATTCAATAACTACATATAGGAAATGGTCACTTTTCTTTGACAAGTGCCATTAAAATTTTTCTTTACAATTCCGTAATACTAATTAATGACACTGGTCAAATCACTTTGTCCCTATGAGCCACAGTTTCCTCATCTGTAAAATAGGGATAATAATGCTTGTTATTCTTACTTCATGGCTTTGTTGTGAGGAAAGTGCTTTTTAAACTTTAAAGCTTTATATATATATATGAACTATTACTGCATTTCAATTTTAATACTATAGAATATTTTATAGAATTTTTTGAGTTGCTATGTATAATTTTTTTCTTTAAAGTCTAGATGATGACCTGGATTATTTTTGTGATTTGAGTCCACTGGAGGTGGAAGAAGAGTTAGTTGAAGGTGATCAAAGCGTCAGTATTGCACAGGGAATTAAACCTTTCACAAAAGACACACCCCCAGGTAAATAAAAATTTTATTTCATAACAGTCACTTAATTTTAACTTAGACAAGAATGAAGAATGAAACATTTCTGGAAGTGTAAAGATGGATGCTGAATTACCTATGTATTTAAAAACATACCTTTTTACAAATTGTATTGATATATTTTAACTTGATCTGTATTTTTGAAGATATCCTTCTCCCCTTCCCTTTCATTTTAAAAAAAAATTTTAATTTTTTAAAATTTTTTTATTTTGGCTGGGCAGTGGGGTTAAGTGACTTGCTCAGGGTCGCACAGCTAGTAAGTGTTATGTGGCTGAGGCCAAATTTGAACTCAAGTCTTCTTGAATCCAGGGCTGGTGCTCTATCCACTGCGCCACCTAGCTGCCGCCTTCCCCTTCCCTTTCACTACCATTATGTGGCCCTTGTAACAAAAAATAAGCATAAAAAGAAAGCCAACAAAACTAGACACATTAAGTGGATCTGATGGTACATGCAGAAGCAAGTACTTCTGCAAAGAAGGGAGAAGTGCCTTTTTGTCATCTCTGCCAAGTCAAGAGTAGTCATACAATGCCATATCATTCAGTTTTGGTTTTTATTTTTTCCAGGTACATTTACTCCCTGTGTGACCTTGAGCAGGTCACCTAATCTTTCCAGATTTCAGTTTCTTTGATAGTACAAGAAGACAATTGGACTAGATGGCCTCTGAAATCTCTTCCAGCTCTAAAGCTTTTTCTAATTTAAAAAAGTTGATAGCTTTTGTTTTTATATCATTTACATTTCCCAGTATATACCCTATCTTCCTCCCCTTCCTGAGCATCCTCCATTCCTTAGAACAAAGAATAAAAAGAGAGGGTGAGGGGGACAGTTTAACAAACGAACCAAGATAACAACCAAGGCTGACCTCTAAATTATTTCCCACTTGTGAAGAAAAAATGTAGAGGAGTACATTTTCTCATATCTTAAGTATCATGCTTGGTCATTATAATTTTCTGTAATTTAATGCTACCATAGCCTGAGAGCCAGAAGGGATTTTGAAAGTTTTTGAGTCCAGAACACCTTTGTTTTAGAGGTAAAGAAAATGAAACCCAGAAAGTTTAAGTGACTTGCCCAGGGTAATACAGTGAGTAACTGTCTTTAGTTCAAATTCAAACCCAAGTCTTCCTGACACCACTATATTGATTGTTTTGTTCTTTCCATTTACACTGTTATAGTTGTAGTTGTGTTGTTTTCCAGGTTACGCTTACTTCACTTCTTATCAGTTCAGTTAAGCCTTCCCCAGTTTCTCTTTATTCATCATATCCATTGTTGCTTACAGCACAGTAATATTCAGTTACACTCATGTACTACTACTTCTTGAGCCTTTCTACTGTTAGTGGACATGTCCCTTGTTTCCAGTTCTCTACTATCTAAAAAAGGGTTCCTAAAAGTATTTTGGGGCATATTTTTATCCTTGACTGCCTTTGAAGTATATGCCTAGAAATGGGATCTGTAGGTCAAAGGGTGTGGCTGTTTGAGTCATTTTCGTCACATAATTCCAAATTGCTCCCCAGGTTAGGGAAGAATTCTACCAATAGTGAATTACTGTGCCTCTCTTTGTCCGTATTTTTTGACTGTGTAATTTATTGGGTAAATAACTTTTGATTGTTAGACACACACACACACACACACACACACACACACACACACAGGTTCCTTACATGTCTTGGGTATCTTTTTTTTTTTTTGGCGAGGCACTTGGGGTTAGGTGACTTATCCAGAGCCACATAGCTGATAAGTGTCGAGAATCTGAGACCAAATTTGAACTCAGGTCCTCCTGATTCTAGTACTGGTGCTCTATCCACTGCGATACCTAACTGCCCCCAATTATATGCTTTTCTGAAATATTTGTTACAAAGATTATTTTTCCCCAGTTGACTATTCTAGTTGCATTAATTTTGTTGGTATAGAAGCATTTCAACTTCACAAAATTAAATTATCTGTTTTATTTTTTGGGATCTCTTCTATAATTGATTTCGTTAAGGATTGTGAAAAATATCTGATAGCTGGGCATGGTTTCTTATTCCTTTCATCCTTGTTACTTAGGAACCTTAAGCTTGGTGGTTGAGAGCTCTGAGCCTCAGTATGAGTAAGACCATTTGGGCTTTACCTGGGAACAGATAACTTACCAGGCTTCCTAAAAATGGGCAAAGTATCCCAGGCCAAAAATGGAGCAGGTTAAAGCTTCCTTGACAATCAGTAGTGGGATCAGGCCCATGAGTGGTGGAAATAGGGAAACCTAGTGTAAAAAACAAACAAACAAAAAACAGCTGATTTATTTTTCTCCTAATTTTTGAATAGTATGACCACATATGTATTTTGAGCTTATTTGTGACATATGGCTTAAAATGTTCTGAATTTCTGCCAAACTACATTACAGTTTTTCTGTTTATTTTTGTCAAATAGAGAGTTTTTCCTCAAATAATTTGTATTATCAGGTTTATTGAACCCTGGGTTATTGAATTATTTCTGAATTTTTGTCTAGTATGTTCCACTGATCTACTTTTCTGTGTTTTAATATAAATGTACCTTTTAAAGGTGCTATTTTATTACTATTTTAGTGGTTGTTAGGCATAGTAATTAAATTAGTTAAATACCCTTGTTGCTAAACAAGTTTTAAAAAAAAATCTATGTCATATTCAAGTTATATGAGGATTCTTAACCTGGAATTTGGGAACCTGATAACTATTTTAATAGAATTGGTTTTTGTTTGTTTTGGTAACATTATGTATTTTAGGGAGGTAGGGAAAAGGAATAAGCATTTATATATTAACTACTATATGCCAGGCACTGTGATAAGCACTTCACAAATATTATCTCTTTTGATCCTCATCACCAATCCTGCAAAATCGGTGCTATTATTTCCCCAAATTTTACAGTTGAGGAAACTGAGACAAACTTTAGTGACTTGACTAAGGTCATACAGCTAATAAATGTCTAAGGCTTTATTTGAACTCAGGTCTTCCTGACTGCAGGCCTAGCACTCTATCCATTGTACCACTAGCTGCCTCTATTTTATAATAAGCTTTTAAAAACATTATTCTGAGAAGTAGCTCTGTAGATTTCTCCAGACTCCAGACTTCTCCAGATTCTTCAGACTACCAAAGGTCTAGGTTTGACACAATAAAAGGTTAAAAAAAAAACACAACAAAACCCTCTGTAGTCTAGTCTCTTCATAATACCGATTAAGTAACAAAATCATGGTGAAGTTGAGACTTGCTCAAGTTCTCAAAGATGTGTTATCAGAGGTGAGATTTGAACCTAGGTCCTTTAACTCTTAACAGTGTTCTTTACATTATGCCATACTGCCTCTTTGTTTCTTCTTTTATCTGCTGGCATTTAATCTTCCAGTTTTTTGTTACTACAAAGGATGCTGCTATAAATGTTTTGTTATTTTGGAACCATTTTTTCCTGTCATTTACTTGCTTTGGGGTACATGCCTAGTAAAATGATTGCTGAATAAAGGATTTGGAATAGTTGTTATTTTTCTTTAATAATTGCAAATTGTTTTCCAAATGCTTGAACAAGTTCATGCATCCATCATTTGTGCATTAATATACTCGTAGTCTTTCCGTACAGCCTCTTCAGCAGTGATTGTTTCCATTTTTTATCACGTTTGGGAGGGAAGTGCTATTGAAATAGCCTGATTGTTGGTCTTCCTACCACAACTATCAAACTGATTTTCCTCAAGCACAGGTCACTCACC
Source organism: Phascolarctos cinereus (assembly GCF_003287225.1). Taxonomy (NCBI): domain Eukaryota; kingdom Metazoa; phylum Chordata; class Mammalia; order Diprotodontia; family Phascolarctidae; genus Phascolarctos; species Phascolarctos cinereus. The sequence continues at coordinate 173,689,969 of NW_027556180.1, read as the reverse complement.
TATTCAGTGAACTCCTGTGGTTCCCTATCATCTCCAGGATTAATGTAAAATCCTCTTGTTTGGCAGTCAAAGCTGCCCCTACCCCTCCTTTTCTGTCTTTCACCTTACACCCCCTCACATACTCTTTGATCCAATGAAGCTAGCTTTCTTGCTGTTCCTTAAACTCCTTCTCCCTACGTGGGGCATCTTCACTGGTTGTCCCCTTGTCTGAAGTTCTCTCCCTCCTGGTTGCTGTCTGTTGGCTTCTCTGACTCCCTTCAAATACCACCTAAAATTGTACCTTCTACAAGTTTTTGATCCTCCTTAATGTATCTTCTTTCTGTCAATTATCTCCAGTTAATCCTGTGTTTACCTTGTTGTTAGAGAGTTGTTTGCATGTTGTCTCCTCCATTAGAGGTCTTTGAGAGGCAGGGACTGCCTTTTGTTTTTCTCTGTATCCCTAGCACTTAGCACAGTGCCTGGCACATAATACATGCTTAATAAATGTTTATTGATTGACTGATCTGTATATACCAGTGAAACCATAGGTCTAGCAGAAGAGGTGGGGAACCTGAGGCCTCAAGGCCACATGTCGCCTTCTAGGTTCTCTGGTGAGGCCTTTTAACTGAATCCAAGTTTTACAGAACATATCCTTTTATTGAGGGGATTTGTTCTGTGAAGTTTGGCTTCAGTCAAAGGGAGGCCACACTTGAGAACCTAGAAGGCCATGTGTGACCTCAAGGCCAAAGGTTCTCCCACCCCTGGTCTAGCCCAATGGTGTCAAACTCAAATAGAAATGATAGCGTATTGACTTAGGAAACCACAAACTAACATAATCCATAATGTATTATATTTTTATTTATTTTGTTAAATATTTCCCAGTTACATTTTAATCTGGACAGAGTTTTGTGGACAGTGTGTTAACCCTTCTGGTCTAGCCTGTTCCTGGATGAATTTTATTATTTTACTTCATTTTATAAAATAGCCCTTTTGCTAAAATATAAATTAATTTAGTCAGTGGTATTGTCATTTTTGTTATATTATTACAGCTTAACCATGAACTGTGAGTTAACAGTTACTTTTATTAATGTAAAGATTGTTTTATCATATTTATATAATTTCTTTCTTTCTTTTTTTTTTTGGTGAGGCAATTGGGGTTAAGTGACTTGCCCAGGGTCACACAGCTAGTAAGTGTTAAGTGTCTGAGGCATATTTATATAATTTGTAATTATGATTTGGTAGCTTTAATGTTAATTGTTTCCTAGTATTAAATCATCCTTACATGCCTACTAAAATTCTAACTGGGTCATACTTAATATTTTGGTGAATATTTTTAAAATACATTTTTATATTCTGTTTGTTAAGTCTTTATTTGTCTTCATCAGTATTGATTGGTGACATTGGTGTACATTCATCCTCTGTTTTATCCTTCTCTGAGTTAGATACCAGGACTATATTTGTCTAATAAAAGTAGTTTAGTAGAGTGTGTCCTTTTTGGTTATTGAAAATAATTTTTTATAAAATAGAATTTTTTTAAAAACTCAATTGAATTCATTTGTAAATTTATCTAGACCAGGTAATTCATTTATAACTTTCTCTATTTCTCTTTCTTATATTAGGTTGTTTAAGAGCTAAACTAATTTTTAGTTGAGTAATCTTCATAGTCATTTATTTTATAATATCAGTTTTGCTTGTAGCATATAATTGTGTATATAGCTTCTGATAATTCTTCTCTCTATCCTGCCTCCCCCCTTATTAATTTATAATTTTCATTTTTGGGGGGATTTAATTTTCCTCTTTTTAAAAACTGAATTAGCTAATGGTTTATCAGATTTGTTAGGCATTTCAAAAGACTGGCTAATTTTATAATCAATTTTATCTCTTTTTCCTCTGATTTTTCTCTTTCTTTTGTGCTTTTTGAGGGGTTTGTTAATTCGTTGATTTTTCAAATTTAAAGAAAAATTTCTTTTTTGTATAATTCTTCCTCAGATTGCTTTAGTTGTATCCCTGAAAATTAGGCATGTTGTGTTATTGTCTATTCCTTTTACATAGTTATTTTTTTCTTACTATTTATTCTTTGACCCACTCACTTTTCAGTACCTTATTATTTAAGCTTTATTTAGGTTTAGATTGGTGTCTTTTTGTTTGTTTTGTTTGTTTCCTCTGTTAACTACTAGCATATTTTGTTTTGGTCTTTAAAGAATGTATTTAACATTTCTGCTTTTTTATGTCTTTTAAAAATTTCTGTTCTGTAGTATATGATCACTTTTTGTAAAGATACTGCAAAATGCTTAGAAATCTGTATGTTCTTTACCATTTTGAATGCTGTTTTAAATGTAGTTTTTCCAACAGTAAGTTCAGCTCTGTGGTTTTGTCTTTATAGTTATGTTGCATTTATCTATTTCTGAAATAAACATTAACATTTTTTATACTGTGTTGCTTGCTTTGTCTTTTTCACAGTTCTCTTTTTTGTATGAATTTTGATGCTATTTATGCTGTTTGGTGCATATGTATCTACTAATTTCATTGTCTATAATACCTTTAAGTATAATATAATTTCCTTGTTTACCTATTTTAACATTGTGAATTTTTTTTTGTTTTTTATCTGAAGTCATGATTGCAGCTGTTTCTTTGAATTGTCTTATTCAAAGTAAATTTTTTTCCAGCTCATATTTTCATTTTTTTATGAATATTTTTTAAAACGTGTATTATGTATGCAGGAAGGTTAAGTTTTTGTTTTCTTATCTAATCTATAATTATCTTTTATTGATGAGTTAGTGCCATTACATTTAAGGTTATAATTATTAGGTTTGTATTTTCCTTCATTTATTTCTTTTTTTTTTCTTATTTAATATTTTATTTTTCCCAATTACATGTAGAAACAATTTCAACATTGTTCTTTTTCAAATTTTGAATTCCAGATTCTCTCTTTCCCTCCCCTCTCCCCCATTGAGAAGACAAGTAATTTGACATTGGTTATACACATGTAGTCATGCAAAACACATTTCTATATAAGTCATTCTGTGAAAGAAACATAGTCAAAAAAACCAAGAAAAATAAAGTAAAGAAAAAGTATCTTTGGTCTTCATTCAGGTTCCTCTAGTTCTCTCTCTGGAGATAGATAGCACTTTTCATCATTAGTCCTAAAGAATTGTCTTGGATTATTGTATTGCTAAGAATAGCTAAGTTATTGAAAGTAGATCATCATATAATATTGCTGTTACTGTGCACAAGATTCTCCTGGTTCTGCTCATTTCACTTTGTATCAGATCACGTAAGTCTTTCCATGTTTTTTCTGAGAGCATCCTGCTCATCATTTCTTTTTTTCTCTTTATTAATTTATTAATTTATTTTTAGTTTTCAACATTCACTTGCACAAGATTTTGAGTTCCAAATTTTCTCCCCATCTCACCCTTCCCCCTACCTCAAGATGGCATGCATTCTGAATACCCCTCCCCTATCTGCCTTCTGTTCTATCACACCCCCCCCAACCTTCTCTTATCCCCTTCCCCTTCTATTTTCCTGTAGGGGAGGATAGATTTCTACACCACATTGCCTGTATATCTTATTTCCCAGTTGCAGGTAAAAACAATTTTTAGCATTTGTTTTTAAAACTTTGGGTTTCAAATTTTCTCCCTTCTCCATCCCCACCCACCCTCATTGAAAAAGCAAGCAATTCCATACAGGTATGGTCATGCAAAAGACTTCATAGTAATCATGTTGTGAAAAACTAACTGTTTTCCTTCATCCTATCCTGCCCCCCCATTCTATTCTCTCTTTTGACCCTGCCCCTCCTCAAAAGTGTTTGCTTCTGATTTCCCTCCTCCCAATCTGCCCTCCCTTCTGTCATCCCCTTGCTCTTAGCCCCTTTGCTCCTATTTTCCTGTAGGGTAAGATAGATTTCCATACCCATTTGAGTGTGTATGTTATTCCCTCCTTACCCTAAATCTGATGAGAGTAAGATTCACTCCTTCCATCTCACCTCCCACTTCCCCTCCACTATAAAAGCTTTTTCTTGTCTGTTTTATGGGAGATAATTTACCCCATTCTACCTCTCCCTTTCTCCTTCTCTCAATATAATCCTCTCTTACCCCTTAATTTTAATTTTTAGATATCATCCCTTCATCTTCAATTTACCCTGTGCCCTCTATCTGATAATCTGTCTATCTGTCTGTCTATCTGTCTATATACATATATATTTTTTTCCCTCCAACTACCCTAATACTGACAAAGGTCTCTTGAGTTACAAATATCATCTTTCCATATAGGAATGTAAACAATTCAACTTTAATAAGTCCTTATGATTTTCTTTCCTGTTTACCTTTCATGCTTCTCTTGAGTCTTGTATTTGAAAGTCAGATTTTCTATTCAACTCTGGTCTTTTCATCAAGAATGCTTGAAAGTCCTCTATTTCACTGAATGCCCATTTTTTCCCCTGAAGAATTATACTCAGTTTTGCTGAGTAGGTGATTCTTGGTTGTAATCCTATCTCCTTTGACCACCAGAATATTATATCCCAAGCTCTCCGGTCCTTTAATGTAGAAGCTGCTAAATTTTGCATTATCCTGATTCTGTTTCCACAATACTTGAATTGTTTCTTTCTGGATGCTTGCAATATTTTCTCCTTGACCTGGGAACTCTGGAATTTGGCCATAATATTCCTAGGAGTTTTTCTTTGGGGATCTCTTTCAGGAGGTGATTGGTGGATTCTTTCAATTTCTATTTTACCCTCTGGTTCTAGAATATCAGGGCAGTTTTCTTTGATAATTTCTTGAAAGATGATGTGTAGGCTCATTTTTTGATCATTCTTTCTGGTAGTCCATTAATTTTTAAATTATCTCTCATGGACCTTTTTCCAGGTCAGTTGTTTTTCCAGTGAGATATTTCACATTGTCTTCAATTTTTTCGTTCTTTTGGTTTTGTTTTACAGTGTCTTGATTTTTCATAAAGTCATTAGCTTCAATTTGCTCCATTCTAATTTTTAAGGAAGTATTTTCTTCAGTGAGCTTTTGGACTTCCTTTTCATTTGGCCAATTCTGCTTTTTAAGGCATTCTTCTCCTCATTGGATTTTTGGACCTCTTTTGCCATTTGGGTTAGTCTATTTTTAAGGTATCATTTTCTTCAGTATTTTTTTGTATCTCCTTGTTTTTCATGATTTTCTTGCATCACTCTCATTTCTCTTCCCAGTTTTTCCTCTATTTCTCTTGCTTCTCAAAATCCTTTTTGAGCTCTTCCATGGCCTGGACTGATTCATATTTTTCGGAGGCTTTGGATGTAAGAGCTTTGACTTTGTTGTCTTCTTCTGGTTGTATGTTTTGTCTCCTGTGGTCTGACTTGTTTTGCACAGTTTGCTCATGCTCCCAGCCAGTTACTTGAGTTTTAAATTCTTTGTTAAGATAGGGCTCTGCTTCCAGTGTAGAGAATGTACTATCCCAAGTTTCAGGGGTTTTATGCAGCTGTTTTCGGAGATACTTCTAGTGACCTGTAAGTTTTCAGTTCTTGCAAGGTGGTACAATGAAAGGTGAGGGGTTTATTCCTTTGCTAGCCTGGGCTCTGGTCTTTGAGTGACCACAAGTACTCTTTTCTGCCTTGGAACTGTGAGGAGGATTCTGTCTTCACCGCCACCACAATCTCAACCATGCCAGCACTCCCCCTCACTCTAGGATTGCCATCCAGAACTGTGACCCAGATCCAAGCACAGATGAAATAAGAGAATCTTGCCTTAGCACCAGCAAAGAGATCTCTGTATTCCCCCTCTGATCAGCTGTTCAATCCCGTGTCCATCTGTGGGCCAAGAGCTCCGGAAGCAGCTGCTGCCCTGAGGTTGCGCTGGGACCGGGCCAGACCGAGCTCTTCTCTTACCACGGTCCAATGGACCTTTCCTACTGGCGTTCTAAGTTGTCTTTGGTGTTTGTGGGTTGGGAAGTCTGGAAACCACCACAGCTCCCCTTGATTCAGTCTCCTGAGGTCTGTTTCAGGTTCGCTGAGGCCTGGTCTTTGCCTGTGTGGCCCAAGCTGAGCTGCACTCCTCTCCCAGCCTGGAGCAATAGACCTTTTCAGTCAACCCTCCATTGGGCTGGAAATTTGTTTCACTCTGTCTTTTTGTGGGTTCTGCTGCTCTAGAATTTGTTTAGAGCCTTTTTTTACAGGTATTTGGAGGGGTTTAGGGGAGAGCTCAAGCAAGTCACTGGTTTTACTCTGCCATCTTGGCTCCACCCATTAATTCTTGTGTATTGATTTCCCATCCCTTTTAAGGCAGAATTTGGATTCTGCAAGAAACATTGCATACATTATTTAATCATAGTTTTCTCCCTATCTGTCTCTGTTCCTGATTTTTCTGATGTATTCCTATTTTCTTAAATTTTACTTAAATTGTTATCCCTCCTTCCTTCCTTCTCCCAGCTCAAATAAAGGAATCCTTCCAGTCATTGACCCCCTCTTCCCATGTCTTTCAGCTTCTATAAAATTTATTTGTTACATTATTTTTTTCCATTGTGTTAATTTATTTCTCCTTATTTTTTAATCCCTTCTAGTCATTTCTGTAATTAAGTTTATCTTTCTCACAAGGTAGAGCTTCTTGGGGACAAAAACTGTACACTCTATATTATTTCCCATTTCACTGTTAGATTAATCACAGATGGTTGCTTTTCTTCACTAATTTTTGGGGGAAGGATTATTCATTGTTCTTGCTGTTGTTGTTGTTGTTGCAGGGGCACTTTTTCTCCTGAGCCTTACTCCCTGAGATCTCAGGGCAGTGTGGTATGGTGGGAGACACACTGTCTTACTCCATGCTCTTATATTTATTGCTTATTCTTTCTTAAGAAGTTTATGTGACCTTTGAGCTTATGTCCTCTTGTTTTCTTTGGATGCTAGGTGTCACTTTAGACTAATATACTCCTTCTTGGGACCCCTGACTATTGTTTCGAGAAGGGGGTCTCCCTGGAACAAAACTTATTTTGGTGCTGCCTATCTCCCTAAGTCCTTTACCTCCACTGTTGTGACCCTACTTTCCCATACCATTTCAGGTGGGTCAAGAAACTTAATATCACTGCCTTCTTTCCTCTGAAGGGCAGGCATGGCAGGAGTGAGTACCCAACTTTCTCCTGTGCCATCTTTTTCTTTGTCTAAATAATTGTGCTATTTAGTACTGAACTCTTCCCTCTACACTCATACTCTTGAGGCGGTGGGAGTTTTGCTTTTGAATTCAAATCTTTTTCTTTCTTTTGACTTTTATCTGCCCAGAATTATTAGCCTCTCTGATCCTGTTCCCCAGCAGTGATCTCTTAATTGTTTGTCCCTTGATCAGTTTAAGAGTATTTGTTTGTTTGTTTTATTTTTTGGGGAAAAAAGTCCTTGTCTGGCCCTAGAATCACAAGACAGTTGATTTTATCGTTTAGACTTTTCTTAACTGCTTATATACCTTATGTTTCTCTCAAGTTTTTATGTGTCACATATTTTGCTCAACTCTGGATTCTTTCAGTTAGATGAGTTGATTGTTCCTGCACTGTTGAAAACCTTTTATTTTCAAATCTTGTGTAGGCTGAACTTTTCACAGTACACACAGGTACACACACATACATATACATGTATGCATATTTGTATATATATAAATATTCACATATGCGCATACACACCTATCTTTATATAAATTTTTTTTCTAGGAAGATTCCTCCTTTACCTTTGCATTTTGGAATACCATATTCTAATTTATTCTCCTTTTTTTTAAAAAAAGATTAAGATTAGCCCTGAGTGTTCAGATACTTTTCTTTCAGAGCTAAAGTTCTTTTTTTTTTGCTTCTTGTTGTTTGAAATTGAAATTATGAAGTTTAACCACTGTGTTCCTTGGTGATTAAAACTTGGGATTTTCCTCGATTAGTGTTGTGTTGATTTTAGCAGTCATTACTTTGCTTTTTGTTTTCAATGTTTGTGGACAATTTTCTTGACTTATTTCTTGAAAATGGTGGACTTTTAACTTTATCATATTTTTGGGGAGAGCACTTTAATCTTCAGGTTATATCTTCACATCTTTTCCTCAAACTCAGTACTCGCATATGTGGAGACCTCATGTATTCTTTTATTGCTGCTGTTCTTTAATTTTATTTTGCTGAATTTGCATCCAGATCTGTATTGTTAAGTTTCACATTTATTTTTCAGAGTCTTTTCTCTTTTGAAGAGATTTTCTGTTAATGTATTTTAAGTTGTCTCTTCTCTCATTTTGTCTTGAGTTCTTCTTTGAGGGCACTGATGTCTGCCTTCACTTAAGTCAGAGTTTTCATTATTATTTCCTTTTTATATGTCTTTCCATCCAGTTATTATATTTTAATTTTTCATTTCTTTTTGGGTCCATCTTGTAGTTTTTTGACGTTGATTTCTTACTTCTGGTGACCTGTAGAGTGTGTCTGGCTTCCTTTTTCATTGGGAGATTTTTATTTTTTCTTGCTCATTTTTCCTTCTCTGTGCTGCTATATTTTTTCTACTTGGGATTTAGGTTTATTCCCAAACTTGCTTCATTGGCCTTCTTGCCCTTTGTCCCAATTTTCTAAGTTAGTTTTAAATCAAACGTCTTTACCTTTTGACTCTGCCCCTAACTACTGCCTTGGATTTTGCCCATCATGTTTCAGAGTTCTCCTTGAGCCTGGGGGCAGGAGAATTGGGGAGGAGGGTGGATGGGCGCTATATGGTGTATGCTCTACTGGGTCATCCCTCACTTCACTTCTTCTATTGCAGTGATATGTGCGCATGCGAGAATTTCTTCCTTTAATGCTTCCTCTCACGCAGGCTGGGTGAATGTAGTACTCTTTTCTTCTTTTAAGGGATGGGCATATGACGAGGTCATACTGAGTCACTGCTCTGGAAAGAGCGATATAAAATGCTATAGGAAAGCTCTAAATGGTGATCTCTGTACTGGGCAATTTGTGGCTCCTCAGCTTTAACCCTGTGCTGTTAATGGAGAAAGCTTTCCCTTGTTTGGGGATTTCCCCATCATTTTCTCTTCTTGTTATGTTATTAATTCTATATATTGTTGAATTGTCGTGGTCTGGGTTCTATGAGTAACTCTGATCCACCTTAGTTTGAGTGATGCCTTTGATTAATATTTGTCATTGTCAGGAGGTGAATAAGTGTTATAATTTAGCCATCTTATCTTATCCCAAATTCCTTAGAACACTGGTCTTCAACCAATAGAGGGGATGACTTGTTACCATGCTCCCCTTTTAGCTGTTTGTAAATTCTTGGCTGGCTGGGAAACACAGCTTCTCCCATGAAAAATTTTGGGGATTCCTTTGCCTTATTGTCTAACGTAAATTCATTCAAATGTTGCTTCACAATTAAAGAACCTTAGACCTGTACTTAGTTTCACTTAATAATTTAAGTATTAATGAATAAATTTGACTTTTAAAATTTTCACTTATTTTTAGATATGACCTTGCTGTGTAATTCATTGTCTAGTAGTGAGTATTTCTATGATGGATATTGCTCTCCATTGAAGCATACTGACAAATCAGTATCATCTAGCAAGATGTGTAATAAACTCGGGCAAAGTTTGCTTCCACCTCATATCAATCAGATATATAATGAACTATCTCTGATACATCAGAAACTGCAGGTGAGACACGATGAATTGAAGATTTTGAAATTTTTGATTTTATGTTCTTAGTAGTTAGCATCCAATAAAATTTAAATGTAAAGTATGTTAATTATTAAAAGCAGTACAGATAATGATGAGAGAAGAATTAATGTTCATCTGTGAGAGCTTTTTTCAAGGGGAAGAAATGGATGGATGGGTAAAAATAGTATATTGGGGACATTGTCTAAAGGTAATTACACTAAGCAGATATATATGTTTGTCTTATGACTGGCTTCACTTCTCTGAGATCTTTTTTTGGAGGGAGGTGTTAAACTTGTGATTTGATAGATGCAAACTCATGGTGAGGAAGTTCCCTGTACTAGTGCTGGACAGCAAATGTTCTGCGATTTGTAGGCTCCGGCTTCTCTGTGCAGTTGTTGGGCTTACCTGGGGTCACACAGGCAGCACACAATATCAGTCACCTGGACTTGAACTCAGGTTTTCCTGATGTTTTGCCATGCTGCCCCTGCAAGATCATAAAATCATAAATTTAGAACTTGCAAGGAAGTCAGTTTCCCTTCTGAGCCTTGATTTTTTTCATCTGTAAAATCAGAAATTTGGACTGTGGTTCTTAGTTCTTCTCCCTTGTCCTTTTCCTAACTTGAGATAGTCTCTCTGATGAAAATTACTCCATGGAGTGTTTCCCATATCTCTAGTAAACACACTTCAGATTTTTTTCTTCACAAAACTTCTTCAGAAGCACTTAAGAAAATTACCTTACTCCAAACCTGTCATTTAAAGTAAAAGTGGGAAGTATTGTTCTCATAATGATAAAGATTGTGACATAAGCTTAAATTCTAGGCCCCTTTTGGGGGGAAAATTCCCCTTTATTGGTTGTAAAATGATCAGAACTTTCATAGAAAGGGTATCCTTGTTTTTGTGTGAGTCCCTGCAATTCAAGGTCTTTGGTTATATTATGTTTGTAATTCATGAAGTTTCACTTTTTGAAGAAATTAAATTTGTAACATCTCTTTCAGTCAGCAGCTGATTTTAAGTGTTGGCCACAAACATTCCTGAAATCTTTCATAAAGAGATTTTTGGGCAAAAACAGCAGGAATATCATTGTTTGTTCTTAAAATACTGTTATAACTTTCTTGTTCATAATAGAACAGTTTAGTCTCTGTGAGAAGTGGCATTTCATTTAGCATGCTTCTGTGATTTAGCACATTCATAGTATTCTTTTGCAAAATTTCTGTTAAAATTTCTTCATCATGCTATTTCTAACTATTGTATAATCCATATTTTAGTGAGACTCCCAAGTATTTTCTAAAGAATGTTTATTTCATTGAAGTAAACTTGCATCAAAAAAAAGCAGTGTTTTACACCAAATGTATGTGTATTTTGGGTTTGTTTTTAAAAAAAAGACTTTAAAAAAACTTGAATATTTTGATACAGCAAGAAACTGCAGGACAGCAGGAGTTTGCTGCACAGCTTCATAAGCGAGAATATTTTTTAAGTCAAAAAGAAGAGCTGCTAATCCAACATGAAGTTGCTTTGACTAAAATTAAAAGTGTTGAAGAAGAAATTCATACAAAATTTCAAATTATGAAAGAGGTAACTTTATATAGAAAGATTTCAGTTTACTGTAAACAATTTTCTTCTTGACATGGTTAATTAAAAAACTGAGTTTTACTGCTTTATTTCATTACGGGTATATTTGAGATGAAGACAGCCCTATAAAGCAATGAACATTTACTTTCATTTGGATTTATGGAAAGTAGGACTTAGTAACTTGAAACAGTGTAAATATGCATGTGTATGTTGAATGAAACTTTTGAGCAGTCATATTTTTCTGCTTTTATGGTTTTTCAACCAAAAGTAAAACTAAGAGCTTGAGACAGAATGAAGCTTACTACTGATAGTTTTTAAAGCTGTTAAGATGCGAAAAATGGAATGAAGTTAATTTCTTATGATACTTATTCCTAGCTTGGCATGCTCCCTAATGAAGGGATTTGCCCTGCCAAGAAATACTACCAAATCCTAGACTGTATGCTTTTCTGTATTCTGGTTTCTTACTTATATGTTTTATGTGATGGATTTTTAGTGTCTCTTGGATTTGAAAAAGTTTGTACCAGTGAGTGCTGTACTAGTGCTTAGCAGTGTCTGCTATGTGTTAGACTGAATAAATGCTTGTTAATTTTTTGACTTGACTATAATTTAATGAAATAAAATTATCTTTCCTTAAGATCATGGAATCAATATTCCAGTAGAATGTCCAGGCTGAGTGAAGAGGCAGTGTGGTATAGTTGAAAGGACAGAGGATTTGGAGTCAGAAGATCTGGATTCAAATCCCAGTTCTGTCACTTACTGCTTATGTGACCTTGGGCAACTCACTTAACCTTTCTGTGCCTCAGTTTCTTCATTTGTAAAATAAAGGGATTGAATTGGGTGACATCTAAAATTTTAGTTCCAGATCTGTGAGTCTCTAATAAGGGTCATTGGTTTTCCTGATTTCTTTGCCTCTTCTAGTGAGGCTATTTCTTCCATGCCTCTGTCCCTTCTGTGCTTAAAATGCCTGCAGCTATTACCCTTAATTTTCATAATATTTATATAATTAACTTGAGAACAATCTTGATTTTGGTTCTTAGTACTGTGAAACCTTAAAGCAACCTGCTCGTTTAAATACAATCTGAATTAATTGAATAAAGAAGAGGACAACTATAAGTTTTAGCAATTTGTCTCTAAAGCTTGTTTTTTTTATTTTAATTTATAAAATAGGGAAAAGGTGGATTGGATTGCTTCGTCTACTACATCACTTCATCATTTTTTATACCTATTTAGTTATTCTTGTCATACTTTGTGATGATTCAGTTTTAGAAATGATACTATTGAGAAGCTCAGCTGCTTAATAACACCAAATATTTGGGCTGATGCAACTTTTAAACATCTATTTTCTAGTATTAGTTTCTGCTTTATCTTACCCGTTTTGGACTACTTTCTAAAGAAAGCTTTATATCACATTTGTAGGATACTCTAGATCCTTCCCAGTATATCACTGCAGTAGTAGAAATACACCTACACTGTGTCTATATCATGCCTCTAAATTGTCTATCTCTTATTCATTGACAAAATAAACCATTCATACTGGTTGGTTGTTATCATGTAGATAAAACATCTGGTTGATTGGCTTATCATTCCTACTCTTTAGGTAGTTGTTGAATTATACATATAATCTTAATTTGGAATTGAACATTTGGGAAACTGACGAATTTTTCTTTGGGTCTTTTGCTCTCTCTGTCCAGGACTTAGTATTTTCTGGGAAGAGATCAAATGTTGATTAATTTATTTTCATTTTACATAAATTTTCCAACTTTACATATCCATTGGTATTTCATTGGTATTTCTGAGTTTCATTCTTAGTGATCTGAACTTAGATCAAGTGGCCACGGTTCTCTTGATGATTAAGTCAACAGGTGTGCCATAAAGTTTTTTGATATTGTTAAATCTGCATGATTTAAAATGATCACTATTTAAAATATCAATAGCTTTTAATTAATTGATGTTGGTTGGTAACTTTCTGAACATATTACTGATACTGTATCCTTACCTAATTTTTAGAAGTTATTTTTTTCCCCTAAGCATCACATTGAAGAAATTAAGCACTTAACAGAAGCTCTTAAAGAAAGGACTAAAGAAAACAAGAGGCTAAAGTCATCTTTTGACACATTGAAAGAATTAAATGATAATCTGAAAAAACAGGCAAGAGCTATTTTCATTCTTATTTGTGTGTAAAATTTAAATCTTAAGACATATTACATTTAGAGAAAGTTTGATAACAATAGTAATTTTATCAAAGACTGTTATTTTAAGCATGACAATCCTTGTGATCATCTTTTTCCTCAGTCACTTTAGTAACTAGCTTAGATGTTGAAAATATGAAATTTCTGTAGATTACAAAGCGATCACTAGAGGTGTTTTTTTTAAACAAACAAACTAGTCTTTAGCCAATGAAAGAAATATTCTGGCTTTGGGAACAAATTGATATCTTAAAACACTGGTTTCCGGCCATGTTGAATATCGTAGGCCACTGTTTTGTAGCCTTTGTTTCTCAGTATTGTTTGTTCTTTTTTTACTTTCTTCTGAAAATTTTGAATCTCAGGCTCTTGGTGATGGAAAAGCCATGGCAGCAAAAAGAAGATTCTCTCCCTCTGTTTGTCTTTCTCTATCTGCCTTTATCTGTCTGTCATGTTTGAGGAGGAGAGATGTATGGATAATGTGCTAAGCATTGGGATACAAATAGAAAAAGCAAGACAGTTCCTGATCTAAAGGTACAGTGGCAAAGCACATGATAATGCATCTTTTAAAATGTCTTTTCCACTGGAAAAAAACATATTTCTGATGTTCAGTTATTTGACAGGACTTTTGTGGTGAGAAGTTTCTTTTTCAGTTCTTCAGTACTTGTTGTTTCTGAGAAGAGTGGTGGACGGTGGTACCTGCAGGGGAAGTTGACATGCTGTAGCTCCACAGACATTACTCTCCAGGGCAGTGATTTGTGGTCTGAGAGGGCTCTTGGGTTTGCCTGCCCCTGGATGGTAGTCAGTCAGTGGGTAGTGTTGGTGCTAGTTAGAACGGCGTGTTCCTTCTCTGTAACTGTTGCTCCCCTTGTTGATGGCTCTGACACATTGGCAGGAAACTAGACTGATAGTTTGGAGGATATTGCAATTCCCGGGGCTCTTGGACTCTGGGTGTCCGGGGCTGTCCCCACTAAGGTGGAAGGGGAGGTGGTGGTCAAAGTGGCGTTGGTTTTAACTGCCTGGAGCATTTTGCCTCTTGTTTCTCCCTCTGAACCCCTCACTGCTTAAGCCAGGCTCACTTGTCTTTCCTCTGTGCATATGGCAACACACATGGTGTTGAGGATTGTGGTACCCTTCTTCTTAAGGTTTGCTCCTCTGGATGTTGGCTACAGAGGGCAGGCCAGGAGGTGCGCTGGCTGTCTGGGGGTGCTGCTCTTCCTGGGACTCTTGGGCTTGCCTGCCCATTAAGTAAGCTGTGGAAGGTGGACTGCAAGTTAGACTGTTGATCTTGGAGGCACTGCATTTTCTGGTGCTCTCACGCTCTGAATCTTGGCCTGTTTCCAATGGCATCAGAAGGGAGGTAGTGTCAAAGTGGTGATAGTGGTTTGACCCACCTGGCATATGCTACTTCATTTCTCCTCAGGGCACCTCCCGGCTTAAGCTTGAGTGGCTTACCTGCCTCATTGGTGGTAGTTGGTCAAATGTAGACTCTTGTGTTCTGGACTGAAAAAAATTGGGGTTGATATATTCTTCTGCACACTATTAAGTGACGGTGTTTTTTTTGCAGTGACCTTATGTTAGCCTAGATGAATATTGCTAGGTTTGAGCTCTCAAATTGCTGAAAGAAGCACATACATATTGTATGTACATACATATATATACATGTATATTTCTTTTGTCACTTATAGACACAAATGATCATTTATCACTGCCGCTGACAGGAAAAAATGGTAGGCAAATGCATTTTTTATGCTAGTATGTATACATTTTGTTTATGATTCATTGAGAAGTGTAAGTTTCCAGAATATAACATTGTCCTTTCTATGACTCTTGACATTTCTTTACTGAATTGTGGGTTTAGTTGTTACTTATTTTGTAAACTTTTAAAGCACTATTTCAGATTTGAGTTGTTATTGTGAAAATGCACACATAAACCCTGGTACTTTGCTGTTGATGTTTTGAAAGATCATTGACTTTAGTGGGGTACTCCTTCTACCAACACATTAAAATCCTTTGTCGGTCATCCTTAGTGATGAGCTTTTCTATTTTTTGCTAGCCTGGTAATCAGATGACAGATCTGTAGGCTATATACAAAGCTTTGTGTATACTGATACATAAAAATATATAATACTGAAAATATTAGCTTCAGAGTATAGACTAGAACTTGTTCTCTTACTAGTATAGCCTTTAAAAAAGCCAATCACATTTATAATGAAATATTGGAAAGATGATTTTGGTTGAGATGTATACATAGCAAAATAATAATTGTATTCCTATTACTGTTGAGGGCATCACCATCCTCTCAGTCCCCCAGCCTCATAGCCTAGAATGTTGTCCTAGACTCTTCACTCTCACCCCTCTTAACTGATCTTTTGTGAAGGCCTTTCAGTTTCACTTTTGTACCATCTCTCACATATGTCCTCTTCTCTCCTCTGACACTACTACAACTCTGATTAGACCCTTATCACCCCATTCCTGGACTACAGAAATAACCTGCTGGTAGGTCTACCTGCCACAAAATTCTCCCCACTCTAATTCATCCTCTGTTTAGCTGTCAAAGTCACCCCCTTACTTAATAACTCCAGTGGTTTGTCACCTCCAGTATTAGATTAAAAACACTCTGTTGTGTAAAGCCCTTCATGACCTGTTTCCTTCCCCAACCCCCAACCCCCATCTCTAGTCTTCTTATTCCTTACACTTCCCCACCCCTTTTTTGATCCATCAACACTGGCTTCCATGTTGTTTCTTGAACAAAAGTCCAACTACCGACTTGGAGCATTTTCACTGACTGTCCTTCTTTCATGGAATTCTTTCCCTCCTCATCTCGACCCTGACTTCCTTCAAGTTCTAGATAAAATCCCACCTTCTGCAGGAAGTCTTTCTTGTCCTTCTTAATTGTAGTCACTTTCTTCTGTTGATTTTTTTTTCTAGTTTATCCTGTGTATAGGTTGTTTATACAAATCCTGTGTTGGATTGTGAGCTCCTTGAGAACAAGGACTGTTTTGGACCTTTCTTTGTGTTCGTAGCATTTAATACGAAATCTGGCACAGTATGGACTTAATAAATGTTTATTAATTGACTGAAATATGATTGAGAATTACATTAAATTTTATTTCTGTAAATATTTTACTTTTCTCTTTTAGTTATATGATGTAAGTGAACAAAACAAGAAAATGGAAGTTCAGGCTAAAAGAGTTCAAGGTCGTTTAGAAAATTTACAGGTGAGTTTTCACTCTTTCACATTAGTTTTTTTTAAAGTCTTTTTGTTTTTGATCATTTTAAAGATAAATGTCATTTATTTCATGGGCAATGTACCTTTGCAGAGGAAGTGTGATTTTGTGGCAGTACAGAAGTGTAAAGCTATTTCTCCATCACTTCATGAAATGAAAACTACAAAGCAAGAAAAAGCATCAGCTTCAAGAATTAATAAGGTACAATATGAACAGTAACATAAATAGAAAGGAAGGATAAAATGGACATATTTGATGATCATTTTGACATTTGTCAAAAGTAACTCAAAATAAAAAATTAGAATATTACAGTCTGTTGCTTAAATAAATATATGAAGCCTTTGAAGAAGATAGGAAAGCAGAAACTTAGAATAAAAAGTTCTCTACTACTTAATATAATAAATTTTGCTGTTGTGTTGTTTTTTAGATTTTTTTCTCCTAGTTCTCATTATATTGAGATTTATTGTCTGTTGACACTTGAAGAATCTTTTGACCAGTGAGTCTGTCATAAAATATCAGTTAGTGGTGGGTGTTTGGTAAATTATTTTACTCTCTAGACCTTAGTTTCCTCTTTAAAATAATAATAGCCAATTTTATATAATACATTAGGGTTTGTGATTTAAGTATGTTATTTCATATGATTCTCACAATGACTGGAGATAAGTTCTATAGGCATTATTCTTATTTTACAGATGAGGTGATCAGATTGCCATGGTCACACATCTAGGAAGTGTTTGAGCCTGGGATTTGAACCCAGATCTCTGAGTCCCAGTCCAGCATCATTATTTCCACTGTTATACTGTCTTTAAGGTCCTTTCTGTCACTAAATACAGTGACCCTCTGATAAAGAACAGGCCAAAGAAGTCTGTGCAGTTATGCGAATTGTTTTTGAGTTACTACATCTTTATCCTTTTTTTTTTCACATTGGCTAGTTTTCAGAGTATATGGTAATATTTGAATACGTGAAGGTTTTTTTTTAGTACAGGGAGCCTCAGTGTGAGAACCCCTTACTCCAACTGAAGAGATCAATAACCTGTCTATAACTTAGATTCTAGGGAGTTGCCTGGGGCACATAGCAAGTAAGGCCACCAGCCACCGTCATAGGTGGGATCTAAAGCTGTGGTTTTCTAAGTTTGTATTTTTTTATGCTATGAATATGTATATACACATTTCAAAACTTCAGGAATTTGATGCAAATGGAAGCTCCTCTGTGCATTAGATAAAAAAAAAAGTAAAAAGAAATATATTTACCAGCTCTCTGGTGTTGAGCTTCTCCCGGTTTAGCTAGGTTGATTGTCAGACACACAGGTCTTTCCCAGTCTGGCATAGGATCTGCTGGGCCTCTACAAGAATGGCCTTTCAAAAACAGAGGACACCTCCATGCTGTGAATATGTCATATTTCTCATATTTCTCTCTGTTGTTCTTTGAGGAAAGAAATTGCAGCAGAGATTACTAAAATAGGAATTTCCTGGCTATTAATATCTTTCAGTTTGTTAATCCTTTATTGTGGTTGTTCATATCCAGTTGTAAAAGGGAAATTCCATTGTACCAAACTTATATAAGGAGCTTTCAGTGAGTCCTAAGGCAAATACATGCTTATTTTTTGGAAGGCTTATTTATTGCATTGTGCGTTAACAGACATCAATGTTCATAAGGATTTTTTTGGTTATTTTGGAGCAAGTATATGACCTTATCATTCAATAAAGACAAATTGTGTAGTAAAATATTATGTTGGTTTTTCCACAATCATCTGATAAATTTTTGACTTATTTGAGTCCCTGTAATGAGAATAAGTTGAAATCAAAGAATTTATGACTTGATTTCTGACTTACAGGTTAATGGACGTGTCTATGAGATTTTAATTGTTTTGATGGAATGGATCTCAGACTATCATCTTAGCAAACTGAAACCAGAAGATGGTGAAGGAGATGATCAAAAGGAGTCATGTCATTTTTCTACCCATAAAAACTATATTCAAGAGAAATGTGTGAAGGTATTTTTAAATATAATAAGAAACTATATTGCGTTTTCTAAAAACAACATTGTAATTCAACATGTAAAAAATATTGAAAATAATTTTCATTGTTTTTTTAATTCTAAACATAGTTCTTGAAACAGGAGGACTTTTAAGTTATTTTCTTTTATTGTTATTTGTTTCAGGTACATGTCACTTATGTCAGACTCCAGATTAGTAGCCTGCATCTTTTTTTCCCCCCAAGTTCAGGTTATTTATTGTCTTTAAGTAATAAAAATAGTTCCTTTTATTTATAAATAAATAGACTCTTATATAAATCTTTTCCAGAAAGGTGAAATAATTGATCAGAGTTAAGGCTAACAATTATACATCAGCATAATAATATCAGTAGGGAAGAATACTTAGCATATTAATGACTTCTGTTGTGAAGGAGGAATTTATTGTATCTTTGTATCCTTATTGTATCCTTGTATTGGAGGCATTAGGACAGTAACATTAGTTGATCTTGGTTTCCTCTAACTCATTTACTTATAGGTAGTATTTTGTTGAAAAGGGCAAATTGTCATACTTAAAAACAAACGTGAATAGTCTTGATAATATACAACTAAAATTCGAGTTAATGATCTGTTATGTCTTTGCTGTTATAGAAATTAGCCAGATGTAATTGGTATAAAGGTTTTTTGATTAGACGTGAATTGTAACTGTAAAAGACTAACTTTTTTTTACAAACATGTCAGGACTGATGCATGTAAGTCAGTTTTGTTTTAAACAAAAATATTAGAACTTATATGTCTGAGAGCATTGTCTCCTTCCTTGTCATTTTGAGGGAAGTCTTAGAGTTATTCTAATAATGTTGTAATTGCTAAAAGCATTTTTTGACAAACAGTGTTTTGTGCAGAAGACATTTTTGGACATATTCAAATATAATGCCTTCATTTTTTTAAAAACTTTTTTTCCTCCAGCTTTTACCTGTGATTGCAGAGCAGCTACAGTGGATGCCATTTGTTAACCTCAAACTGCATTTGCCTGTAATAAAATTTATTTATTGGTCTATAAGACAGCTAGATTATGGAACACAGGTAATTAATAGTATTCTGTTTTTAACTAACATTCATTTATTATTATTTCTTGAATATAGTCCCAGATGACCAGCCTAGCTAAGTACAGATAGTCTCTTCACCAAAAGGCTAATAACAAGGTAATGATTTGCTCACAGCAGCCCATGAAACTAAGAGAAGTACAAGTGCCACTTAGTCCTCTTAGGCTCCTGTCTGCTCTTGCAATGATGGATGCAGAGCATTGAGAAAAGGGGCATTGGGTGATAAGAAGCACACAGCTTTTAGATAGTAGAAACATTAACTTAGCTGTTATTACTGTAGATGAGAATGCCCCCCTCCCCCCCATTGCCTCATTCCTGTCCTTCAACCCTAACCCTACCAATGAGTTCTAGTCTTGCCTGCTCTTTGTACTGTGTCCTTTGGATCTCCTATTCTATAATTAACAAACTTCCTTTCATTTTAGATCTCTTCCTCTCATGATCTTTCCATATTCTAGCACTTCCAGAAACATGGTTCCCCCAAGATGACACTGCATTCTTAGTGGTCCTATCCAGTATCTGTTGTATCTTTTGTCCTATCCCTTACTTCCCACCCCTAAGACACAAGTCCTAGAAGGGGAACTGGCATATTTCTTATTCCACACTTCCATTGCTGTACTCTCACTATGTCACTGTCATTTAGCATCTTTCCTTCCTTTGAGATTCACTCTATTCAAATTTGTCACCTAATCCAGATCCTAATGATAGCTATTTTCCAGCCCCCAGGTCATTCTCCCTGGTTTCTCAGAGTTCGGTACCTAGCTTCCAGCCTTCTTATCTACTCCAGTTTTTGCCCTTATACTAGGAGACTTCAATGTATATGTTAATTAGTTCCCTCAAACATCCCATCTTCCTGTCTTCTCAATCTGCTCAACTCCCATGACCTACTCTTGTACTCCCACTTAGCTCTGCACTGGCATAGTCATACTCTTGAACTTGCCTCCACGTGGCCACAAGTGTTTTCCTTCCGTGTTTGAGAACTCTGACATTTCTTATAATTTCAAGCTAATTAAATCTAGTTAAACTTCATCATTTGCTATGCCCTGCTCCTCCTAGACCTATTTTTCATTCTCACTGTGACCTCTGACCCTCCACCATTTTGTGCTTTGGCAAGGCTGTTATTCCTGCCGTGGCTTCCGTTTCTTCCCTTTCCAGTCTTGATCTTATAATTAACCATTTCAACCTTACCTTGTCCTTTGCCCTTGAATTCTTTGTTCTCCTGTCTTATTGCTCTTCTTGCCTTGCCAAATGCTAAGTCTGGATTATTGCTACTATGTACTTCCTTTGATTTTACTCACTTGAGGAAAGCACAAAAATTGCTGACTTGTTGTCTTCTTGTCTTATCATCATTGGACCTGCACTGCCACAGGGCAATCCTTCTACTCCCTAATTGTGTGCGTGTGTGTATGTGTGTGTGATAGATTTCTCTCTCTCTCTTTCTCTGTCACACACACATTCTACTCTTTATAGTGGCTGTTCCAAATCTTGTTTTTTCTCCTTAGATCTTCTGTATGCCTCCTAGGATTTCATCCTCTTGAAGCTGAAGACTTTGCCTCATACTTGACTGTATGAGAAGTAGAGGCCTTTTTGCCATGACTTCTGTCTTCTTCACTTCTCTATATCTCACAGCTCCTTGATGTCATTTCCCCATTCCTTCCTTATTTACTCCAATCTCTAATAAAGAGATGACCTTTCTCACAAAGAACAGCTTCTGTACAGGTGCCTTTCTGATGCTCCTTCTTGTTTCTTCTGGGTGGTTTCCTCAACTCATTCAATCAATTAATGAGTATTTATCAGATTAATGAGTATTTATCAAAGGTGTACTGTGTGCCAGGTACCATGTACTGGGCATACAAGGGATGAAACAATCTTCCCACCCCTCTAATCTTCAGTGTCTCTCTGTCTGCTGTTTTTTTCTCTACTGATTATAAACGTGTCCAAGTCTGTCCTTTAAAAAACAAACAAAAAAAGCATGACTTCAAGCTACTGTTTTAAATTTTTCCTTCCTTTCTCATCCCAACTCCTAGGATGTTTACGTCCTAGTGTCTACACTCATTACCTACACTTACTCTCCTCTCACTTATCAACATTTTGCCTCTCACTTCATCGTGCAACTCAAGCTGCTTTCTTTAGAGTTACCGATGTCTTTTTATTTACAAATCTCTTGGCTTCTTTCTCAGTCCTAACCCTTCTTGGACTTGATTGACCAGACTTTCCTGGATACTCTTTCTTCTTTGGGATTTTGGTGCCATTGCTTTCTTGTGGTTCTTCTGCTAGTCTAGTTGAGTGAAGTGGTCTGCCTTGGTCTTGACCAGGGCCACTTGGGTTTTTGTGTTGACCTCTTTTTTTTTTTTTGATTGGGATTAGACCTTTTTCTTTGAGGATCAGAATGCTGAATTTTCAGAGCCCTCTCTGGTTTCAGAGGACTAGGGACCTTGAAACCTCTGGCCCTGGGATGTTTAGGTCTCCATACGATTGCCTGTTATTCCTGGTCTAACTTTCTGGCTACCCTAGGTATTTTTTTGGGAGGGTGCACATAATTTGAGTTATCTTCAGAGCATTCTGTTGTTGCTTATCATGAATACTGCAGTGTCAGATGAACAAATGTCCCATGTTATATTTATGTTGCCTTTGGCCTTATGAGAAAAGTAACCATACCAGCTCCTCCTTTATTTGCCTTTCAGAGGAGAACCTGTGAACCTTCCATTTAATTGCAGCCTCTTTATGTCTTTTGGTTTTATTTGTAGTTAGAATGTCAGTGTGGATGTGATTCATTCCTTCAGGAAGGTATAAATTCATTGGTTATTGGACAAAGATCTCACATTAAGAGTACCTTCTATTTCCTTTTCTGCCAGTCTGTCACTGTTGCTTCAAATGTGCAACAGGACTGCACAGCACTTTTTACATTTTTCTTTGTTTCATGGGGCACTGTGACTAAAGAATTGATTATTTAGCCAGTTTGCTGATGAAGTGTATTTCCATACCTCTCATGGGTTGATCTTAGGTAACAGGTGGAGTTTGTTGCTGTGACGACACTTGAAGCCTTTCCACCTTGGTAGAACCTGTGAGAACTTGCAATACATTAGTATGGCTTTTGCAACCCAGGATTACTTTCTTGTTATGATGATGCATTGGAGGAGGATTTTATGGGAAGGGCCCATTAGATAGCTGTTTGTCTCATGGATGTTGGTACTTCACTTGCGCTGGCGATCTCATACCCCTCATTTTTGATATACATTCATTTCTGGACATAAATAATTTAAGTGATGCTTTTGTCTTGATCCTAGTAGGCAGTTAATTTCTGTTAAAACTTTAAGTTGAGTTTCTTAAATATACCCAAGTATAAAAAATACTTAAGTATTTTATATTTTAATAAGATTTTTTTTCCTCCATTTTTCTCCATTATTTCATCTTAGGTCATCTAAATATTATTTTAGGACAGGTTTTGTTTTTTAATGTAGAACTTAAGACGTGAACTATTTAGAATTTATATTTTGGCTTTGATTTACGTACATCTGTAGCCACACTGAAAATAGTACATCTTTTTAACAGCATTCAACTATGACAGCAACAATGAGGCGACTAGGTGAAGAACTCTTCAAAGGAGTAACCATAAGGACTCATGATTCTTCTCCAGAACATTTTGTGGTAACTAAGCCAAAGACAGCAGTTTTCTTTAAGAGCCCAAATTTATCTTTAAGATTTCTGTCAACTTTAATTGTACTCAAAACAGTAACTCAAGGTAAGCTCTTAAAATCTGTTTGTAGCTTGACTTTTGGTAAACGCCTGGGATGTAGGGGAAAGCTATTATTCAACAACTTCTACTGTCTGCATGGGTTTTACAGTTATGAAATATAAGGTTCTGATTTGGGTTATTATATTAAAATTAATTATAATTATTTATATTAAAATTTTTATTATATTAAAATTTTTTTCAGTTACTTTTCTGATGTTATTATGACATCTTTTGGTATGTCGAGTATTTATCATAAGAGGATGCTTATTTATAGTGTGAATTAAAGTAGAGCTTAGTGCTCAGGCTATTGGAGATTCTCATGGTTAGTTCAAAGAGAGAATTTATTTCTGAGTGAATTTCTTTGTTCACCTAGTAGATGAAGAACAGGAAATCTTTTAGAAAATCTGAGGGTAGTAACCAGGACCCTGGTTAGTTATATGGTCACTGCCAAATCTTAAGTTTTCTCAGGCACATTGTATACTTTCTTACTATGTTAGAAATTATCTTGATTTAAATTGTTTGCCTGTTTTTATTTGCCTTTAACACTTTAAACTTTGGTGGGCATTAGTGGTAGGTAGAGGAGAAAAAAATTGATACACTGGTATCTGAGCCTTGACATTATTGTAAGTGGTGTTATTCTTGTGTGGGACCCTAATCTTTCTACTCTTGGATGTATTCTTTCTGTTCTCTGCCCATGAACCTCACATTGCTATCTAATAGGAGAAAGGAATAGTAAAGCTTCGTAAGCATGAGTATAGTTTTATACTCCTCTAGTCTTAATCCATTACTCATTCTGTCTAACTATTACTACATTCTTGCGTTTATTGGAGAAAAGTAGAGGCAGATGAAAAATGAGCTTTTGGAGGCATTTTTCATTTCGAGGCCACTCTACAACAAACATTTATCACTATTTATTGTATAGAATTGCATAGCAAATGCCAGGGTTTGAAGGTATGTCCGCATATCAATTACTATTACTAGCTTTCTCCTCCCCAGAGTATCTGAAGTAAAGATTTATAGGGGCTGACAAGAGATAGGGGGCTTATACTCTTAGCCAGAAGAGCCCTGGATTAAGATACTGGGTTCTAATTCCAGTGCTGCCATTGCCTGTGACCTTAGACAAGTCATGTAACTTCTGTGAGTTTCAATTTCATTATTTCCTCTCTCAGGTCCTTTCCAGTTCTTTTGAATAAGAAATTTTTGGTGCAGCTTTTTAAAAGCTTCAATGTTAGAAAAATTAAGATCACAAAGCAGTTATTAAAAAAGGATACTATATACCCTACTGGAAAATTGATCATACCCTGAAGTATACAACTTATTTTAAATCCTATCAGAAGATTGGATGATAATGAGAAATTTTCATTCTTTGTCAATTTAAATACAGTAGGTGGCGCTGTGATTAAACTTTTGCTCCTACTTAGAGAAATTAGTTCATGATTTAAGTCTACTTCAGATTATTTTATCTTTTTGTTAAGTTAAAATGAAAGATATTGAGGATTCTCTTACTTAACAAAACTGTTTGATTTTACTATATTGTAAATGATTAAGACTTGCTCCAGTACTGTAGGGAGATAGTTCTCAGTTCCTTGACCCTGATTCTATAGGAAATAATTTGTTAATTAAATTAGTAACTGCTAGATTAAAATCTTTATTTCTGAAGATTTTTTCATGTGGATATTATTTTCATATCAGTGCTTCACAGTTTACAATTCTAATTCTTAAATGTCAGATTTCTGTTCAAGTGTTCTAAAATGCAACCACTATGACAAAAATAATTTGAGAGTAAATTGCAATATGGTGAACTCTATATCGTGTAGTAGAGAAATTTCACTTGCAAAAAATAACTGTTACCATTATTTGGACAGTAACTGTTTACTAGCCATTGCTATAGGAGGAGAGTTTTAGGAAGTTTGTGCTTTGCAATATTCATAAGCTTTTCTTTAAAAAATAGTTTTGCTTAATCAGCAAGTAATTATTAAGCAACTCGTACTATATGCCAGGCACTGTGCTAAGCTCTGGGGATGCAAAGACAAAAGTAAAACAGTTCCTATCCTCAAGGAACTCGAATTCCACTGCAAGAGGACACAACATCTACATATATTATTGTATATATATTTATACCTGATGCATACAAAATGATGAGTACCTAATATCTAGGGGAATCAGG
Source organism: Phascolarctos cinereus (assembly GCF_003287225.1). Taxonomy (NCBI): domain Eukaryota; kingdom Metazoa; phylum Chordata; class Mammalia; order Diprotodontia; family Phascolarctidae; genus Phascolarctos; species Phascolarctos cinereus. The sequence continues at coordinate 173,664,425 of NW_027556180.1, read as the reverse complement.
TGAGGTTTCACATAGAAAGTGACATTCGAGTTGAGTTTTGAAAGAGACAATGGATTTTAAGAGGTTGAGGTAAGGAACAAAGGATAGCCAATGCAAAGACATGAAGATGGGAGATGGATTGGAAAGTGTGTGGGGATCACCAAGATGGCTGAAGTGCAGAGAGTATGGAGAAGGAATAATGTGTAAGAAGACAGAAAAGGTAGGAATGGTTGTGCAGAGATTAAAATGCCTAAGTGAAGAATTTATATTGGATCTTTGAGGTAGTAAGGGGCCATGGAAGTTTGTTGAGTAAGCCAGTGACATGATCAGCCTTGTGCTTTAGGTAAATCACTTTGGTTGCTTTGTGGAGTGTGGACTGGAGTAGGCAGAAAAGCCTGAGGCAGGAGGAACAAATAGTAGGCTTTTATAGTAGTCACGGTGAGGGGTGAAGAGGGCCTGAATGAGGTGGCAGTAGTGTGAATGATGTTGGAATTTAATTAACGTTGAATTGTTAAACTAATAACAGCAGCTTAAGTAATTTATTCTTTTGTGATTTGAATGACACAGTAGATAGTTTATTAAGTCTATCACCAGAGAGACAACTGTAAAACGTTTCAGAGAAGGTACTAGTCGTATTGAAAGAGAAAGTTTTTTCCTAGGAGTTCCATACACTGATGAAATTGCTGATCTGGTTTCTTAAAAAAATTGTCCTTGTAGCATTAGTCTTGTTTAAAATCTTGTTGCCACTTTTAATGGCAGAGTTATGTTTCACAGTTTATGAGAAAAAATAGATGTAAGCATATTAGAGAGAGTATTTTCCTGGAATTATGTGCTTGTATCTTTATATCCTTAGTCTGATTTTGGTTTTCCTTTCTGAAGTCAGTTGGCATATGAGGTATCCATATGATAAGGATTAGATGTCATTAAACTTGACCTTTTAATTGGCATGTGAAATTTCTTAGGATATCTAGGCAGTAAAGGAACTAGAGTTTGAAATTTTTTAGATTTAAGAAATCCCAATTTAAGGCCAATATGTAGAGTTACTTTTTGGAACATTAAAAACACAGTCAAGAAGTATTTATCTCAATGCTGAGGGATACAGAAACTAATTAAATACTCCTTGCCTTTACAGCTCTTAAATTCCATCAGGGTAGACAATGTGTGCATATGCAAAATAAGTATAAGGGAATATTTGGGGGGAGACACTAGGGGAGGCCTGCACAACCTGCAGTCCTTACAGCACACCAAAGGATTTCCTCTACATACAAAGGATATTTTCCTCTACATTTTTCTTGAGCCACTTGAAATCCTTTGGCGGGCTGCAAGCAGCTCAGGGGTCGCAAGTTGTGCAAGCCTGCACTAAGATATGGAAGTATTAGGAAAGTCTTTATGGAGAGGGTGGAGCTTGAGTTGAATGTGAAGGAAACTAGGGATTCTAAGAGGTAAGGTATGTTGCAGAACCTAGATCTGGAGACAAGAGAGTTTTCTATGTGTGTGTGTGAAGAATAGCAAGAAGGCCAGCCAGCTGTGCAAATGGGGTTAAGTGACTGAGTTCCCATCAGACCTTAGATACTAGCTGAGATCCTGGGCAAGTCACTTAACCCTGTTTGCATCAGTTTCCTCAGCTGTAAAATGAGCTGGAGAGGAAAATGGCAAACCACTCCAGTATCTCTGCCAAGAAAACTCCAAATGGGGTCACAAAGAGTTGGACACGACTGAAACTGAACAACGGCAACAAATATGACAGCTTCAAAATGCTTCTGTACTTAGCATTTAAAACCCTTTACAAACCTGGCTCCAGCTTATCCTTTCTAGTCTTTTTAAATATTATAACTTTACATCCTTTGATAGTCTAGCCAAACTGGCCAGTAAGTCAGGCCTGTGGCCCCTGGGCTGCTTTCAGCAGGCCAAAGAATTTCGGGTGGCCCACGAAAAATGTAGAGGGAATTATCCTTTGTATGTAGAGGAAATAAATCCTTTGGCATGTTGCAAGCAGCCCCAGGGCCACAGGTTATGCAGGCCTGCAGGAAGTTTTTGAGGTCAAATTTGAACTCTGGAAGATGAGTCTTCCCAACTCCAGGCCTGGCACTCTACTTCTCTATCTAGCTGCCACCCTTGTATTTACATAAATAATAAGTTTATTTTTGAAGTATTTAGTATCTTTAAGACATAATGAAAAATGCAGTATTGATGGTAATTGTTGATGTTTAGCCTATGAAGGAGATTTGGAAAGGATGTGCTTAGCTAGCTATCTGAAGTATCTGAAGGATATCACATGAAAGAGGGATTCAGACTTGTTCTGGCCCCAGAGGGCAGTACTAGGAACAGTGGTTGAAAGGTGGAAATGGGAAGATTTGGGCTTGATGAATGGAAAAAAAGTTCCTAGTAATTAGAACCAACCAAAACTGTAATGGACTACCTTGGAAGATAGTAGGTTCTCTCTTCATTGGAGGGCTTCAGGCAGCAGTTAGATGAGTACTCATTGGCTAGTTCTTTTAACTTCTTTGGGTGGGTAATTTTTATTTAAAAGAGAAATGGTTTTGTTTTCTGTCTCTTTCAGTTGACCAGTGTTAAAATGTGATATTTTATAGTAGTAGTTGTAAGTAAAAGCCATAAATTTGTATTCTAAATTGAAAAGCTTTAAAGTTATAGATATAATATTAGCCTAATTCATCTTGCATTTATCCATTCAGTTCATATTTAAGAGCCTACTGTGTCAGGCACTGCTAGGTACTGGTGATACAAAGAAGAATAAAACACCTCTAGGAGCTTACATTTTACTTCCAGGTTGGGGCAGTGAAGACTGTGTACACAGATTATGTTAATACAAAACATATACAAAGTAAATTTTTTGTGGGAAAAGGAAAACACTAAAAGCTGGGGCAATCAAAAAAGGCCCGGTAAAAGATATGGCACTTATGCTGAGCCTTGAAGGAAATGAGCGATTCTAATTTATTTCCTCTTTCTCATTTTGAATTCCAACAAATTGGGGAGGAGGGGGGAAGAACTAAATTTAATGTTGTAGCAAGTGTTTTTTCAAGTCTTTCATTTTTGTTTCTTTTGAAGATGTTAGTGACAGTTCTAGTTTTCTTCTGTCTGATTAATGATTATGGTAGTGATTATGAAAATTGTTGATTTCATATTTCAATGTGTTTTAGTTGATTACCTGGCTCAGACGTTTGATTCTCTTTGCTTGGACTTGAAGATAGATGAAGGAAAAGCCTTGTTTTTGGAGTATCAAGCTGTGCCAGTTATACTAAGTCATCTAAAAATAACCAATAAAGGATTGCTCTCCAATGTCATGGATAGCTTACTTCAAATGACAGTGGAATCTCGTAAGTTTTTAAATTACATAGCCTTAGAAAAAAGTGAAAATGATGTTTTTCTTTTGCTCTAAGAGGTTACCTCTAAAACATCGAGGGACAATAGTTCATTTCATTTCAATGCAAATTTATTTATAACATCTTAAAAGTAATATTTTAATTTGACTTTCATTTCCAAGGTAATATTAATATGAAAAGAAAACAATAAAATCAGCCTGCAAGCGGAATTGAACAAGAAATTAGAGATTATAATTGATTGTATGTGTTTGTAATTTCTGTTATTTATTGATTATTAACTTACCCCAAAGTGATACCCATTTTCTTTAATATAGTTATATCTGGATTGGTCACACTTCCTGCTCCTTTTTTGACCTTGTTGTATAATTACATATTGTTTACCAAAAAGTTTGGACCAATTCTCAGCTCCACTATCAGTGTAATCGCATGCCTGCTTATTTTTCACAGTGCTATGGCCATTAGATGTGTAAAGAACTGTGCTGGATGGTATATATGGAAAGATAAAAATAAAATAGTCTCTGCTTAAAGGAGCTTACATTTTACTGAGGGAATACAACACATACACTAATGAGTAAATATGAGGTCATTTTAGCAAAGAAAGAGTACTAACAATTAGGAAAATAAGGAACCTTAGAGGAATTGACACTTGAGCCGAACCTTGAAGGAAGATAAAAATTCAGAGAGGTTGAAGTAAGCCCCCATCCAGACTGATGGGGGTTAGTATTTCCTCAAAGGTCAAGAATGGAATGTCCAGTTTAGAGGATTTCTATATTCAGAGGATCCTCTGTTTGGGTTGGGACATAGAGCTGCTGAATGGAACTAGAGAAAAAATCGCTAAGCCATGCTGTCTAGGTCCACTACAAATTTATGTTGCATAATCTCAACTACACTGTCGCTGAACCAGTGCAATCCTTTTAATCAAATCCCTGTCCTACTTACCACAACAAGTATTCCAAACCTTTTTATCCCTCGTCACACCTCCCATGGCACATACTCCTCCTCATTCTTTGCTAAGGACCTTGCCTCATACTTCACCAAAAAAAAGAAGCCATTTAACTCCTCATGCCATGTCACTCGAATATCTTCTACTGCTATCTCTTTCTTTACCCATCTCCCCTGAAGAGATGGCGGCTCTTGCCTCCACGTGCACCCATGATCCCATTCTATCCTATCTTCTCCAGCAGAGTGCCTTCTCTATCATTCCCACTTTCTCAATAATCTTTATTTCTCTTAACTACTGGTTGCTTCTCTACTGCCTACAAAAATTCCCCTGTTTCTGCTATCCTTAAAAAACACTTACCTGACTGGACCATCCCTTCTGGGTGTTGTCCTGTATCTCTCCTGTTCATGGAAAAGTTAAAGATGAGTCTGAGGTTGTGAAAAAAAACAACTGGAAGTATGGTGATTATTTTCAGTGGAAATAGGGGAAGGTTTATAGAGAAGGATGATGATCTGTTTTGGACATGTTCACTTTGAAAGACTGAAAGGATATCCAGTGAAGATGAAAACCATTGGTAATGCAATACTGGAGTTCAGAAGAGATATTAGGGCTGGATGTGTAGATTTTTTAAAATTATTGGAGTAGGGATAATAATTTAACCCATTAGAAGATGATGAGATCGCCAAAAAAGAGGGATGTGGAGAGTGGAGGCTTTAGGTAGAGCCTAAATATACTACATTAGGGAAGTCAAAAAGAGAAAAGAGTAACCAGGGAGAGAAGCAGTCATCAGTATCAAGGAAAGACGTCTCTAAGACATAGAGGACTGAATAAGGGCCATTGAATTTATCAGTCAAGAGATCAATTTTAACTTTTCATAGTGTAGTTTTAGTTAAGTAGAAGGGCAAGAAACCATAATGCCAGAGGTTAAGAAGTGATTGTTTGCTGAGCAAATGGAGGCAGTGAATATAGACCACTCTAGGTTAGCAGTGAAAGCTGGGGATATATAAACAGTAATTTCAGGGAATAGCCTAATCAAGTAAAGGGCTTTTTCAGGATGGATAAGATTTGAGCATGTTTGGGGCAGCTAGGTGGCACAGTGAATAGAACACTGGCCCTGAAGTCAGGAGGACCTGAGTTCAAATCCAGCCTCAGACACATAACACTCACAAGCTCTGTGATTCTGGGCAAGTGATTTAACCCCAATTGCCTCACCACCAAAAAAAAAAGATTTGAGCATGTTCATATGAAGATAGCAAGAGATTTAAAAAACAGGTGAAGAGAATCTGGGTCCAGTTCCCAAAGCAAAATGAGAGGGAATGGGATCTAGGGTTCTAAGAGAGAAGAGTAAGCTATGGCTAGAAGAAAACCTTCTATTCCTTAGAGAGGGGACTTGGAGAGGGAGAAAGTGTAGATGAAGATGTAAGATGAGTTTAGAGGTATGGAAGAAGGAAAGATAAAGGTGTTCACAATGGTTGACTGAGATTCTTAGTCTAGGAGAAATCAACTACCATGGAAAAGAGGGTGGGGCATTTGGTGGGGCATTGGAGGCTTGAGAGAAGCACTTTGGAACAGCTGCTGCTAGGGGCATGTTTTTCAGTCTAAGACTAATATATGGATTTCTGGTTAGCAGTGAGTGTCTAGGTGATTTTAGATAATGTAAATTTGTATTATACCAAGTTGAAATAGTTTTGTGTCACTATTGCACCTTGAGAATTGAAATAGAGAAGGCAATAGAGATTCAAACTTACCCAAAGTTGAGGGTTAGCAGACCATGACCAGCAGGACAGGTTGAATTCTTTAACTGGAGATTTAAGACTTTAAAAGCGAGTCTTTGTTCAGTAAAGGGTTATGAATAAGGAGGATTAGGGAGCTGAAGACCGTGGTCAAGAGTCAAAGAATAAATTTAGGAGGAGTAAGAAATAAAAGGAAAAGAGTTTATGATCATGTAAGGGAAATTCAGACGTAACTGTCAAGGAGATGCAACCGTCTCTGTGGAGTGGCTGATGTGGAGATGGAAGTGTGGAAATTAAGGTTGATGAAGTAGGAGATCAGGGTATCTGAAAGAGTAGTGTTGTGAATGTGGAAGTCATCAAGGATGATGGTAAGTATAAAAGTAGAGAGGAGGACTGTTAAGCTAAGTACTCTTATTTTGGGGAAAGGAAGGACGATGACCCAGAAGCTGGTAGGGGATCATAACAAGAATCTGAATAAGTTGTTATAGACAGATGGCGTAAACCTCAAAGGAGAAGTTGCTTAATTATATAGAGCAGAGGTTACTAACCTTTTTTGTGTTGTGTACTTCTTTGATAGTCAGATGAAACCTCTTCTTAGAATGATGTTTTAAATAGATAAAATAAAATACATGTGATTATAAGGGAAACCAATTATGTTGAATTCTGTTTATCAAAATAATAAGAAAAAAAATTCATGCATGCTAGGTTAAGAACCTGCATGTGCAAAGATGTAGAATAGTAGTTGTGAGGCCAAGGAAAACATTCGTTCCTGGTTCAGTATCTTTTTTTCAAAAAATTTAAAAATTAATTTATTTTGAATTATCAACAATCACTTCCATAACATTTTGAGTTTAAAATTTTTCTCCTCCTCCCTCCCCAAGACGGTGCGCAATCTGATATAAGCTATACATATACATTCCTATTAAACATATTTTCACATTAGTGATGTTGTCAGTAAGAATTAGAACCAATAGGAGGAACCACCAGAAAGAGGAAACAAAACTCAACAGAAGAAAAAAAAGAGCAAATAGTATGCTTTGATCTGCATTCAAACTCCATAGTTCTTTCTTTGGATGTGGATAGCATTTTCCATCATGAGGTCTTTGGAGATGTCTTAGATCCTTGTATTGCTAAGAAGAGTTAAGTCCACCAATATTAGTCATCGCACAACATGGCTGTTACTGCTTACAATGTTTTCCTGGTTCTGCTCACTTCACTCAGCATCAGACTTGGTTCAATATCTTGCCATTTGTCTTTTAATTTGGAGTATATAGAGTAGCACAGATATTCTCCATTTGATAGGTTGTGTTTTTTGGTACTTTGAATATCTACATGGACTGATTTTGAAAAATCTGTAGATTCAGTTAAATAGTGTATGTTATAAATACATTTTTATTAGTAGTAGTATCATGGATACTACTAATGGAGCAAGTTTGGTGTTGAGATAGATGAATTTTTGTTAATACCCTGAACCTTAGATAAGTTCAGTCAGTACTTAAAAAGCCACAGTTCTCTCAGTTTTTTTCAGTTTCGACCTGAATATACTCAGTATTACATACCCTGCCCAGTATGTTCTCCAAAAATGTTTGTGGCTGCCACAAAGTGGAAACTAACAGGGAAGTAGATGAAGTAGTAAATATCGATTGTCTTCAGCTAGAGGGAAGGAAGAGAGATATCACTGTGAAGAATGGGGTTGGCAACCTATAATAGTATTAACCTAACACTAAATCCTGTGGCCAACACTCAGTAACTTTACTCCACAGAATGACTGTATTTTTCTCTCTATTGTAGTTTTTGCCACCTTTGTTGGAATTATATTTCTTTGAATTTTTAAACTGAGTATTAAATGTTTTTTTTTTTTTAAGAAAGTGTATTCTGTTGTATAGGGACTGGATTTGGAGACCTTAGTTTTGTTCCTAGGTATTTAAGAATGTATTTTTGACCTCTTCGTGTCTAAATTTGCTAATCTGTAAAACAGGATTAAGAGTTATTTCCTATTTACCTTATTTAAGATGTGTAATAATTTTGGTATGGGGCAAGTGTGAACTTTCAATAATGTCTGATTCATTTTTCTGGTACATTGTCTTTACTATGTTGAATAAGTTTTCCATTCTCACCATAATAAAAAAAATACTCTTCTGTCATCTTTCAACTTAGAGGGTCAGTATCTAATACTGTACAGTATTATTGAATGGAATGAGAATGAAAGATATTTATTGTCTTACACTAAAGCAGCTCATTATACTTTTTGGCAGCTCTAATTGTCTTTTGTTATTTTAAACTTAAAACTCATTTTATACCTAATTGTTTTTCAAATAACATGACCTTTTAAATATGGAATAAAACTGAAGGAATCTTTCAGTGTCATCCCATTCAATAATTATTTTCTCTTCTCAAGAATCAGTAATGATAGGATAAATATTGGTATTTAAAAGGTGTTTGAATGCATTTCCTAGAATGTGAAGTAGGAGCCATCTAGTGGTGTTAACTTGTCTGCATAGTACACAGAGAACTTTTCTTTCCGTTAAAAACCTGTGATTATGTTGTTTTGTGCACTGACTTGGACAGTTGAGTATTGCGGTAAAGAAATCACTTCATGGGTTGTATGTGTAGTTTTCTGTTTCTTTTCAGGTCTGCTGTTGATAGCTGTTGCTTGGTAGTTTCGTTTAGCTGTACGTAAACCTGAACGATTTGCTTTGTTCAGAGAATACTTTTGTTCATATATCACAGTTAGTCTGACTAGAGAGAGATTTAAGTTTGTGTCATTATTTAAATGTGCTGTTCGTATTAGGACCTAGAAACTTTTCTGCTTTTAGGTAAGATGTTCTTTAACATTTGAGTGTCAACATTGCATTTCAATGCATTTTGCAGATAACCTCATTGTTACTTGGTATACTGAAATGCCAAGATATTCCCTAGATGATTTTGTCAGTGAGTCCATTTAAGCACCTTTATTAAAAGGTATCACTTGACCTTCAAGGTAAAGCTTGATGAACATTTGTGAAGGATGTTATAGAGGGATACAGTAGTGTTTGCATAAAATTAGAGAGGGTAAAGACCCATTAGATTTTATTTATATTCAGGTTCTAGTTTGGTTCTATACAGGCCAAGTACATTTTTCTGTTAGTTTTTATATTAGTTCATGAGATAATCTACTGTGTAATAATGTGTCACATCCTGTGGTATAACATTTTTTACTTGTAAAGTCTAGTAGAAACTAGTAAATCACTATTAAGTCAAGAACTGCCTATAGGTGATCGTTCAATACTGAATTATGTAACAAAGAAGGTGGAAAGGTTAATCTCTTTTTTGAACACAAACTTTGGTAGCTATGTAAAAAAATTAAAGATCAAAATTTTAGGTTATAGAGAAGAACAACTTTTAATGGATTTAGAATTCTGATCAACATTATGAAAAAACATGAATCCAAAAAAGTGAAGATGAAATAGCACTCACCTGCTGTCAGAAGGGTGATCGAACTTAAGGTATATTTTCAGACATGGCTACTGTGGGAATTTATTTTGCTGGAGTATGTAGATATGTAATGCAGGATTTGTTTTTTAGGAGTTTTTTTTTAATTGCATATGAGAAGTGTTGAGGGAAAGACAGACTAATTTTTAAAATTTTTGTCATTTGAACCCTCTCCCTCCCCTTCAGATGTCAATTTAATAAATGCTGTTGTAGGCATTATTTTCTCCCTTTTAAATGTGGAATGAAATTGATTTTTTCAGCCAAATGATGAACTCAAAAGTTCAGAAGATTTATAGCATACAGGATAGATAATCCAGCTCACCTATTTAAAAGGAAATCCTGTTCTAGTTGTCTTTTATCCTGACTACCTTTGTAAACTTCATTTCAGCACTCATTTCTTGAAAAGAATGACTGACTAATGTATTAATTGAAAATCTCTTAATAACAGATAAGTATCTTTAACTCAGTTAAATGCAGCTTAAGATGTATACTAAGACAAAGGTACACATTATCAGCCATTTTAAAAAGTAGAAAATTAGTGGTTATGGAAATGTACTTTCAGACTTAAATGCAAGGCAAACAAAGTTCAGTCAGATGTTTAGATTTTTGTTTTATTGATGCCTGTGTAGGGGGTGTATAATTAAAATGCAAAGATGGAAGTCATCTTTTATAGAATCCTCCTCTCTTTTTTTTTTCAGCCTTAGTTAGATCTGATAAGTATTTATTATGGCTCAGTCTTGTGACTTTGAATTTGAAACTTCTTGAAATCAACTCCAGAATAATAATAAAAAATTAGAATTTTTTGCTCTGGATAACTTTTTTTTAATAAATAGGTTTTTATTAATACCTAAACATTTTTAAACATTGCCTAAATTTCTTGATTTATTCTTTCCCTTCCTTGAGAAGGATCCATCCTTTATGACAAAGAATCAACAAATTCACTAAAACCAATTAACACAGCAGAAAAAAAAAATCTGACACCTTATATAGCATTCAACCTGTGTACATAAACTTCTGCAAAGGAGTTGGGAGGGGGAGGTGTCTGTCATATATCTTCTTTAGGACCAAACTTTTTCTTTATAACTTTTCAGCATTTAATTTTTATTGTTTTGTGGTGGTGGTTCTTTTTGTTAACATTCTTGTAGTAATTGTGGATATTGTTTTCCTGACCTTGCTTTTTTCCTGACTTTGCTTTAGTTCATGTAGGTCCTTCCATGCTTTTTGATATTCATCTTATTCATAATTTCATACAACACAGTAATATTTCATTATGTTTATGGACCACAGTTTGCTTAGCCATTCCTAATCAGTGGGCATCTACTTTGTTTCCAGTTCTTTGCTTCCATGAGAAGTGTTGCTTTAAATGTTTTGGTGTGTACAGAACCTTTCTGTTTTGTCAGTGACCTCTTTGGGGTATATGCCTATCACTGAAATAGCTCTGGAAACTTCTCTATCAAGTTGACAGAGACCGAGAATAGGCATTTGAGAGGACAGTTAATCATTGATAAGTATATTTTGGGAGAATTTTGAGCATGGGAAAACTTTCAAGTATAAATTACATATCTGATCAGAGTGATTATGTGATAATATTAAGATATTGTTAAGACAGTTTTACTTTATATTTTCCTTTTTTTGTGTGTGAGGCAATCAGGGTTAAATGACTTGCCCAAGGTCACACAGCTAGGACGTGTCAAGTTTGGTCTGAGGCCGGATTTGAACTCAGGTCCTCCTGACTGCAGGGCCGGTGCTCTATCCACTGCGCCACCTAGCTGCCCTGTAGTTTTCTTTTAAAAGAGGCACAGAATCTAAGAGTTGGAAAAGACTTCAGAGACTGCCTAGTCTAATCTGTACCTGATAATAATAGTTAACATTTATATAGCACTTTAAGGTTTGCAATAGGCTTTGCATTTGTTATCTCATTTCATCCTCACAATGTCCCTGTGAAGTAGGGGCAATTATTACCCCCTTGTAGATGAGGAAAATGAGGATGAGGAAATGGAATGAGCAGAACAGATGAGGAAACTGAACTGAGAGACATGGAATGACTTGCCCAGAGTCACATAGCTAATTGGTGCTGGGGGCAGGATTTGAACTTAGGTTTCTTGACACTATGTCCAACGCACTATCCACTGTGCCACCTAAGTGCCTCTCATCTTCAGCATGCTGACCCACCTGCTGCAGCATCTCCTACTAGTGGTCACCTAGCCTTTAATTGATGATCTCCAGAGAGGGCTTTTTAACTACCTTTGTGTCATGGACTACTTTGGCAGTCTGATGACCCTTATGGAACCATTTCCAGTAATGTTTTTCATACATAAAATATGTATAGTTACCAAATATTCATGAATCCCAGAAAGAACACTTGGTGGTATTCTAATTGTTGAGAACTTTATAAAAATTTCAAGCCTAAATCTGTTGTTCTACAACTTATACTTATTGCTTCCACTACTACATTCTGTCCAAGCAGAGCAAATCTAATCCCTCTTCCACATGAAAGCCTTTCAGATATATGAAGGAAACTGTTATGTCACCTCTAAGTCTTATTTTCTCCATTTTAAACATCCCCAATCCCTTCAGATGATTCTCATATGTCATGTTCTTTAGTCTTTCCAACATCCTGGTCAGTAATGTTTGGAAGGCCTCTATTTCATTAAAGATTCATTTTTTTCCTCTTTAGAATTATAGTCAATTTGACTAAGTAAGATATTCTTGATTGTAAAAACGATTATATTCCTGTAGCTTTTGTCTTCTGCAACATTGTGTTTCAAACTCTCCATTCTTTTATAATGGTTGTTTCTAAATCTTGTGATCCTGACTGGCTCCTTGGTATTTGCATCCTTTCTTTCTAGTTCCTTGTTCGTGTGTGTGTGTGTGTGTGTGTGTGTGTACACACATATGTACTATTTTTTAGGTTATGATTTTCAGATAATCTGATAATTCTTAAGTTTTCTAGGTCACTTGTTTTTGATTATATTTTTATTACATATTTTTTTCAATTGGGTGATTTTATTTATATGCCATGTCTCATTGAGTCATTTTCTGTTTGTCTAATTTTGATTTTCAGGGCATTCTCTTGAGTGAGGTTTTCCAGCATCTGTTCTAAGCATCAGTTTTCCTTACTTTTCTTTCCTCTGTAGATATTGAGTTTTAAATCTGTTATTCCATTTTTCCAGTGAGTCTTGTAGTCCTTGTGGCCAGGACATTTTTTTTCCTCGGATTTTAATTGAGCTTGTTTTGAGGTCACTCTTTTCCTTGGGGTTTATCCCTGGGTTTCTCTCAGTCCAAGGTATTTCCTCATAATGTTTGATGTTTTCCTTGGTTTGTCCATCTCAGCAGCTTCAATGTCTAGGTCGGGGCAGTGAAGGCCTGGGCAGGGATGGCCTGTGCTGGGGTCACACCTCGCTCCTGCCCTCTTGAATTGAGCGGCAGGCCTTGTGTGGTTCTGAGTGTAGTGGTCAAGACTAGGCTCTTCCTTCAAGGGTTTCCAGGGCTGCTTAGGCCATGGTCTCTACCTAGGTCCTTCTTTGCCACAGGGATCCTGGGCTGCCCTCTATGTTAGACTTTGCCTGGGGCGTCTTTCCCATTGCTGCTGGGCTCAGGAGTTGCTAAGTCTGGACTACCTCCATGGTGTTTCTTACCAGGTGGCTTCAGACCTGTTCCTTCAGTGCTGTCTGAGGCCCTTCACCCTGACTGCTGGGCTCTGGGGCTACTGCAGTATTTCCTAGACTGACTTCCTTCCCTAGAGCTTCATTATTATTCAGGGCTGATCTCTCCCTCTTCTGCCTCAGATGTAGGCCTGTCTCCTCTAGACTATGCTGAGTTACCCTCTCCAGTTACCCTGGGGCCACTTTATTTCATGCTTATGACCTACAATGACTTAACTACGTAAAGATTCCAGTAGTCCTTCTGTGCACCCTTGGGCATGGTATATGGAGTAGTCTACTGGTGATTCTTTTTGTTTTTCTTTACAAGTTAATGGGATACTTTAGTTTTGTTGTTTAGTTGTTTTCAGTTGTGTCCAACTCTTCAATGACCCCATTTTGGGATTTCTTGGCAAAGATATTGGAGTAGTTTGCCATTTCCTTTTCCAGCTCATTTTACAGATGAGGAAACTGAGCAAACAGGATTAAATGACTTGCCCAGAGTCACACAACTGTCTGAGGCTGCATTTAAACTCAGATCTTCCTGACTTAGGCCTGGCACTCTATCCGCTTTGCCACCTAGCTGCCCATGGTAGTAGTTGTCCAAATCATCTTATACGAGCACAGGTGATGGGGGTGGCAGGTGTCTGGGGACCTGAGAAGAGAGCTAGCTATGTGGGACACTATGCATGGCATTTCTTTATCCATAGGGTTTTATCTGAGTTTGAATTCTCTCCGTTTCAGTGTGTGTCCTGGCTGAAATCTTCACATTCATTAATTTTATAAGGCATTGTCATTCAAAAGGCTTCACCGTGAACATTTTTAGTTAGCTCTTGATAAGGCTCTGCCAACTTTCAGTAATTGACACGTTTTCTGACTGCTTGCATATTATTTTTTTAATAATTTGTCCTAGAATTTTGCTTGTAATAGAAAGCAAGATTTCTGGTGTGTACTTTACAGGATCTTCCATCTAAGGATTTTTTGAAAAGTGTAATATTTGCCCATCTGTCCTGTGAGTACCATTCTTCTTCTACCATATCTTTTAGAAAGTGATGATAGTGGCTCATCAGTTTTCAGCACTCTGGGATGTAGTTGTCTAGGTCTGGTGACCTGAACTGTCAGGGCAGCTAGATGCTGTTTGACAGCCTTCTCACTTGTCTTGGCTTTCTATTACATACTAACATTTTTGTTAGTCTAAAGATCATTCCTTTTGGAAAAGAAAATAGAAGCAAAATAAGAGTTAAATAATTTAGGCTGTCTGTTGTCATCCCATAAGCCCTGAAAAGCAATCCTTGTTTGATCAATATAATTCTTCTAAAAATGGCAAGAATATTTAAATAGTTACTAGTTGCATTGAGTTATTTTGATTATATTTGAGAATATGGCAGTACTGATTATAATGCTGTGGACATTGTAGAACCTCAAAAAAAAATCCTCTGAATGGAGAAGTAAATGATAATCCCTGCCCTTTTCCCTTCTATCTTCTCAACAATTATAACAAATTATATTGTGCCACATTGGTTTCATGAAAAAATGACCCTTCTAATACTGTATGGGTAAAGCCTTGCTAAAATACATTGGACTAGAGGCTTCAGAACGAGTTGGCTATATATGTTGGTGGGAGGGTAGAGAGAATGCTGTTGTTATTGTTGTTTGTCCTTCATTTCTCAAAGAGGACCATGACATCTGGGAGGTGATGCCATGACATGCAAATGAAATTAATGATTTAATTGAGGGAGAGCAAAGAGAGTGCTGGGTGTGAACTAGAAGAAGTGTTTAGAGTTGATCAGATGTAAAGCCCTAGAAAGATGATTTTCAAGATCTTTCTCCCAGAGCAGCATGGCAACTGGCCCTATGGCCAGGTTAGGAAGTCAGCCTTTGGAATAAGAGACTTGGATGTAACTGATATTTCTGTTCTCTGTAAATATGTGGGGTTTTTTTTACCCCCTTTCCACAGTGAAGGACTTTTGAAAAATTATATCTGACCTCAGGCATACTAAGTAAGGGAGAAGGAAGAGGACATATGCAATGGGAGTAGGAAGAGAATTGGTGATAGTAGTAGTGATACAGTAAAGCAGAGAACAGAAAAGAAATAAAACCTCAGGTAGGACTGGGCTGGGATGTCCAGTTTCCAGAGATGAATCTTTTTCTGTAGAAGGCTGTTTCCTCACAGACATTTAAAAGTAAATATGTATCATGATTTAAATGCCACTGACCTCAAATTAGAGTGGGTGGTGGAGTGAAAATTCAGGCAAAATGAGAGAGTGAGGTGGTTTATTTTTTTGTTTTGTTTTTTGGACATAGCCTGTGTAGAAATTAGTTTTGCTGGATTATACATATTTGTAGGAGGTAGAGGGGGAAGATGGGAGGAGGAGAGTATGTGGTCTTGAAAATAAAATTGAATTTTTTAAAAAAAGTAAATGTATAATTTTTATTCTTGGGTAATGTTCTTTTTTTGGCAAGGCAGTGAGGTTAAGTGACTTGGCCAGGGTCACACAGCTAGTAAGTGTTATGTGTCTGAGGCCGGATTTGAACTCAGGTCCTCCTGAATTCAGGGCCCGTGTTCTATCCACTGTGCTACCTAGCTGCCCCCATTGGGTAATGTTTTCTTAAGAGTAACCATTTATGGCCATGGCTAGTTCAAGTGTGTTGCAGTTGTAGTTTTTAAAATTAGATGCAATTCTCAAATGATGGAAAGAGTACTGGACTTCATAGGAGTTTAGGAGACATGGGTACCCTAACTAGCTGTGTGACCTTGTGATGGTTGTTTAACCTGTCTGTGCCTCAGTTTCTTTCTCTATAAAATAATTTTACTAAATGATCTCCAAGAACTTTCCAGCTCTAAAATTCTATTATTCTGTGCTCTGAGGTCATGTTTTTACAAAGATAGAATGCTGATACATATGGTAAGTCTGTGTTAATCCAGTTTGACTTTACTTTGGTTAGAGATCTTTAGATCTTTTATCTTAAGACTAGACCATTAATTACAAATTTTTAGATTAGATTTTAGTTTCCTCGGAGAATTTCATCAGAAGGCACATAATAACATATTAAATACTTATAATTACCTCTATGTTGTGCATAATTGTGAATTAAATGTAATTAAATGTTCCTATATGTCTGTGTATGTGAATATTACATTTAATTGAAATGTATATGCATGGGGTAAAATTTTCATTTGTCGCATAGGTCCTGCCAAATGCAGAGAAACATTTTTTGTTCTTCAGAGAACTTTCACATTGTTTTTAACATGTGATAGAGTATTAACAAAATAGTTTTGCTTAAGGAAGCAAATTTAAGTTTGATTTGGGAAAAACTTCCTAACAAACTATTCAAAAGAATGGCTTCCTTCAAGAGATCGTGGGTTCTACCTCCTTGGAAGTCTCAAGGAAAGGTTGGATGACCGCTTGTTGGAGAATATTGTAAAAGGGATTCTTTTTCAGATCTGAGTTGTACCTAGTGACCATTGATATTCCTTTTAACTCTGAAATTCTGGGGTTCTTTGATAAGGGAAAAACTTTCTGACAGTTAAAGTTGTATGAAAAATAGAGAGGCTGCCTTGCTTTATGTAGTGAGGCTCTTGTCACCAGAGGTTTTCATCTGGCCTTGTAGATGGGAATGATAATTTGGGAAGAATAAATAACTTAGTATTTTCCACCTCTGAGATTCTGTGAATCTTGGTATTTTGTGAAGTCTATGAATTCTATAAAATTTCTATGAATTTTACAATTTTGAAATAGAAAGAAAAATAAGGCAAGGCATAGCTATCAAGGAGTTTATAGAGAAATGATATACACATATAAAATTCAGAAAGCAATGTGCTGCAGGAGACAGAGGCTCAACCTGGAGCCATGGGAGTTGTTTGTATCTTGGATCTCCAGTTTACTATTTATGTCATCTTGGGCAAGTCAGCTTTAACCTCTCTGATCTTTGGTTTTCTTACCTGTAAAATAAGGGGATTGGACTAAAGTGTCCTTTACAGCTCCAAATCTATGCACAAGTAACTAAAGCACAGTGAAGCATCATATGTACCTAGTAGTATAAACAAAGTGATTCAGAGTTTCAAGGAATGAAAGATCATGGAGGCCAGCTCACTGATGGACAAGCTGTCTTTTACTTCTTTGTGTTCCTCTCCTACAGTTCCTTTCATATTGTATTCAGTCAACGTTTATTAATGTTGAAATCTATAGTACCGTCCTTTCTTTTTCTTAGGTTTGCTAAGCTAATTCAGCTTCAGCTTGACTCATCCTAGAGATCAGGAAACTGAAATGGCTTTCCTTTCCTCATCTTCTTAGGTGAGAACCTTTTCTTATGTTTTACTGAGAAAATTGAGACAGTTCAAGAGCTCCCTTTCTTCTTCCCCTCCTCATTCCCCTTCATCTCATATGAAGAGGTGCCTCTTCTCTTTGCTGAAGCTAATTCCTCATCTCGCACAGATGATCCCATTCCGTCTTATTTTCTCCCAGCAGACTGTCTCTTTTTTCATCCCCATTTTCACTTCTCTTCAATCTCTCTTCATCTGCTGGCTGCTTCCTTATTGCCTGCAAACATTCCAATGTCTTCCCTCTCCTCAAAGCCCTCTTGATTCATCTCTCTCCACTAGCTGTAGTCCTGCATATCTCCTACCTTTTGTGACAAAACTACTTGAGAAGGCCATCTGCAGTTGGTGCCTCCACTTCCTTTTTTCTCTCTTCATAACACTACACTCTGGCTTCCAGCTTCATCATTCAATGGAAAATGCTCTCTCCAAAGTTACTGATGGTCTCTTAATTACCAAATCTAAACACTTTTTAATCCTCATCCTTTTTGACCTCTCTGTAGCTTTTGACATTGTTATCAACTTCTTCCCCTTGAAACACTCTTTGCCTTAGTTTTTGGAGCACTACTCTGACAGCTTCTTCTCAGTCTTTTTTTTTTTTTAGGCAGTTGGGTCACACAGCTAGTAAGTGTCAAGTGTTTGGTCTGAGGTCGGATTTGAACTCAGGTCCTTCTGACTTCAGGGCTGGTTCTCCATCCACTGCGTCACCTAGCTGCCCCCTTCTCAGTCTTTTTTGTTGGGTCTTCATCTGGGTCATGCTTGCTAACTGTGAGTGTCCCATAGGGCTCTGTCTCATAGACCTTCTTCTTCCTCTGTACTCTTTCACTTGGCAATCTTATCACCAAGTGAATTTAAGTGATTAAATTAACCTTCTTAAACTCTCTTAGAAAACTGAAAACTTAACACAAAACTCAACGATTTTTGCCCAAGTCCCCTCTTCCTAACTTCTGTACTGCTGTTGAGTGCATCGTTATCCTCCAGTCCTCCAGGTTTGTAACCTGGGTGTCATCCTTGTCTCTTCGCTCTCTGACACTACCACCACTCTGTCACCCCTGATTACTTAATGCTGGCTGGTTTCCCTGCCACGATTCTGTCCCAGCTCTAGATACCTTATACTCAGCTGTCATAGTGATCTTTTTAAAGGGAATGTCTGATCATGTCACCTCTTCCTACTCGTTAAACTCCACTGGCTCCCTGAGGCCTCCAGGATCAGATTTAAAATCTTGTGTTTGGTTTTTAAAGCCCTTTATAACCAGTACTGCACCCCACTAAATCTTCTTATACTTCGCCCCTCCTCCACCTCCCATGTGCTCTTGTACGAGATTGTTTGTCTTTTGACTTCAGACATTTTAACTGGCTGTCTCCCATGCGTGGGGTTTTCTCCCTCTTCATCTTGGCCTCCTAGAATCCTTCAAGTCCCGATTAAAATCTCGCTTTCCATAGGATGCCTTTCCCAGTCTGTCTTAATTCTGTACATTATTTCCAATTTATCCTGTATATAGCATGTTTATGCCTAGTTATTTGCATGTTGTTCTTCCTGTTGAATTGCCCTCCTGCTTGCAAACAGGTCTACTTTTGGCCTTTCTTTGTATCTCCAGCACTAAGCAGTGTCTGGCACATAGTAGGTACTTAATAAATGTTTATTAACTAATTATTGATTGATTTCAGATGTGATGGAAAGGATTTTATATTCTTAAAAACTATGAATCTCCTCCTGCCAGGTTCGAAATTCATCTCATTTTGGCACTTAGCATACACTGCTTCCTGGGTGAGCCTTTAGAAACAAGAGATCAGGGTTGTTTAGTTTTCAGGTACTCTTGAGACCTTGCTTGTCTCTGACTTGTGTATTTGTTATAGAAAATCTTTGAAAAGTGGCAGGTGTTGTCAAGCTAGAGTCCTAGTTTTCTGTTTATTTAAAATTTGATTTAATTTTTGAAGATTAGGAAGAATTCATCTAGCAGATTAAACATAATACTAATTAAGTTGCTATAATTAAATCTATGATCTGGGCAAATGTATATCAGGCAGTTTGCCATGTTTTTCTCTTGCTTCAGTCTTAGAAAAATCACTTAATGATGTGGAGGAGAACCTTTGTAATGCGTTATTTTTTTACAAGAAATATTGCCAAAATTATTTGGATGATTCTTTCAGACTTAATAAAAACAATTGTGAGAAAGCATTTCTGACCTAAAGTTGATCAATTCCATTAATTGATAAGGAGATTAAAAACTGATTACATCTTTGTCAGTAAATTTCAAAAGAGTGACCCTGGACAATAACACCTGTTAATGCTTTTATAAAATATTTAACATAACCAACTGGTTATTTAGAAATTAGTGGCTTGTGAATGTGTATAGTGAATGTAAACATTGCAGATTTCGTTTACATTTGCTTAGTTGATACTGAAATAGTCAATTATGAATTCAAATTCTATTCCAGAATGAGTATTTTCTGTTTTTCTTTGCAATTTGTAAGATCAGTTAATAATAATGATGTTTACATAGCACTTGAATTTACAAAGTGCTTTACATACAATGTTTTTTTTGATTACAACGATCTTGTGAAGTGGCATTGTACTAGATTATCTTTCCTTTGCTTTGTTTTTTTGCAGAAGGCATGTATTTGTTTGGGTGATAATGAATTATAATGTGCTCAATCTCCAGTAGGTTGTCCAGGATAATGTTAGTTATGCTCCTGTTCTCAGTCATCTCTCCACATTCCATATGATGACACTCATCTTACATGAGACCCAGCCTAGCTAATTGGGAGAAGCTCATCACCCTCAGGCTCCTTTCAGGGTACTGATTTTTCACCACAAGTCTTAAAAGCCATCCACTAAATAAGATGAGTGATGAGCTGCATTGGTGGAGGGAATATCTGCACCAGTGAAATCACAGATTGTTAAAATTGTGTGTTGTTTCAGGATTTGTAGTAGGTCACCGATTGCTTGCTTACATATAAATCTTTTAGCTAATAATTACATAGCGCTTTTAAAGTTTAATTAAAAAAACCCTCAAACCCCTGCTTGACTATGGACATGCTGTGAACAAGTCATCTTGAAAGCGTTACTCTGAGTAGGAATTTTTTGTTTTTTCAAGTTCTTCTTGTGTTACACCTTCTTTGAATGAAGTTTGTGTAATCATCCTGTTCAAAATCCCATAATATGTTTCTAAGAGGAAATGCTTAGAGATTTCCGAAGTAGCATTATAGCTGTTTATAAGTGCTGTACATATTTTTTTTCATCCTCACAATGTATTTATGAGGTAGGTGTGATTATATCCCCATGTTATAAAAGAAGAAGCTGAGAGTCAGAACTGTTAGGTGCCTTGCCAGTTCTCTCACAGCTGGTTAGTTCTAGAGGTAAGATCTAAACCCAGGTCTTGCATGATTCCAAGTCTAGCATTCTTTTTATTGTGCTACATCATGTTTTAATACTTAGATGTGACTTTGGTCTGATTTTCATCTTGACTTTCATCATTGTTATAATTAGATAGCATGTACAGAGTGCCTCTTATGTGCCAGGCACTGTGCTAAGTGCTTTACAAAATATCTTACTGATTTCCGCAACAACCCTGAGAAAAAGTGCTATTATTATCCCAATTTTACAGTTGAAGAAACTAAGGCAAACAGATTAAGTGACTTTCCCAGGCTTACACAGATAAGTAAGTGTCTAAGGGAGGATTTAAACTCAGGTTTTCCTAACTCCAGGCCTAGCTCCTTTGCCACCTCACTGTCATTTTGTTCTCAGAATGCCAAAAAGATAGAAGCATTTTTGCAAAATAACAAATTGAGGCATGAGTGCTTTATACCACATACAAGCATAGACATAGCTTTTAAAAACTGTAATAAAGTATAAATCTAGTGAGTTATTGACAGACTGGTGATTCCACATATGTGGAAAAAGCTACATTATGGAAGAGTTTCCTGACTGCTGACACACTTTTTATGACAAAAGAAGTTAGAAAATTAGACAACTATGCATTAATGCATAATGTTTTCAAAATACAGAGGAACTTGATTTTACAAGGGAAATAATAATTCTGCTGGGTGTGGGGTGCACACCACCACTGCAGCCCTTGCTACTACCATGGAAGCTTGGCAGCTCTAAGCTTTGGCAGATTTATTGAGCTTGGGAATTTTAAACTGCAGTGGGCTAAGCCTGTCTAGTGTCCACACTAAACCTAGCATCAATTTAGTGAGCCACAAGGTTGCCGGAGGAGAGGCAAACAACCTAGTCTGGAAACCTAGCAGTTCAAAGTTCTCGTGCTGATCAGTCGTAGGATTGGGTCTGGGCATAGCCTCTGCATGTCCAGCCTGGGTAAACTAAGAAAACTCAGTCTTTAAAAGTAAAAGTAACTGGCAAACATCTAAATAGATACTTTCTCCTTTTCTGCATCCTGCAGTCTGAGTAATGATACCATATTAAATAAAAACTTTTTATTCATAGGCTCAAAGATTAGAGCAGGAGGGGACCTTTTTTAGGAGTCCAGTGCCTTCATTTTATAGATGAGCATCCTGAGGCTCTCAGAGAGTGATGTTACTTACTTAAGGCTAGCAAAGCTGTTGTATAGGTCTAGGTGCTCAGACTCCAAAGCCAAGCACTCTTTCCACTATACCACAATACTTCTTGCTGAGATGTTTGGGAAACTTAGTAGGTTTTATAACTAATGTGCTTAGAAAAGTTTTCTTGGTACTATGCATATCTAAGTGAGAATTTTATGTCTTAGCTTAAGTAGCACAAAAATACTCATAATGGTGTTCTATCATAAGTAAAATATTGGTATGATAAATTTTCAGTTCTGTCTTTACCATTAATTTTTGTTGGCAGGGCCTTTTCCATGCTTCAGAAAATTTCTCTGAAATTGTTAAAGACTAATAATTTTTCATTCTAAAAACAGAATTTGCATCAAATGTTAGCAGAGGTAAAAGTTGAAATTAGAAAGTAAAGAACCAAGTTCTAAGATTTAAGAAATTAAGGCTTGAAGGTTTTTTTTTAACTTGCATACATTTTTATAGCACTTAGAATATTTTAAGACAAGTTATTTTGAAAATGCAACGTTTAAACATCATAGCTAAATGCCACAAAGCTTAAGATTCTTAGTTGTATTTTTTTTTCCCCACTGTAGTTTATCTCTTCAGGGGCTGCTAGGTGGGATAGTGCATAGAGCATTGGGCTTAGAAATTAGGAAGACTCATCTTCCTGAGTTAATCTGCCTTCAAACACTTACTAGTTGTATAACCCTGGGCCACTAAACCCAGAATCACTTGATTCTCTTTACCTCAGTTTCCTCATCTGTAAAATGATCTGGTGAAGGAAATGGCAAAGTACTTCACTGTCTTTGCCAAGAAAACCCCAGATGGGGTCACAAAGAGTTAGACATGACTAAAGCAACATAAAAACAAAAATATCTGCTTCAATGGTTTTAGCACAGGGATCTGAAGACAGTTCAATATTCTTCCCTCACCTTTAAAAGACCTTTGAAATCTTCACTTTTAAAAATATACATATATTCTGGCTATTAAAAATTACTGATGTCCTTGTTTTCTTCCATTTTGCTAGTAACACTAGAAAGTTCACTTGATAATGTTTTGAATTTTACTATGGTGATTTATTTTGTGAGATTCTCAAGTTCCGTATATGTTATTCACCCAAAGTCCCATTTGCTTATGTATTTTCTCTTTCTCTCCCTACTTGTGCCTCCCCATTTTCTCTCTCTCTCTCTCTCTCTCTCTCTCTCTCTCTCTCTCTCTCTCTCTCTCTCTCTCTATGTATATACACACACACACACACATATAAATACACATATTCACATTCACACACAGATACACTCATATGTTTATATGCATATGCTTCATAAGGTTCTGTTCTCTTTCAGCAGTTCACTTTCACAAACATTTAAGTGTCAAGTATGGTACTAGGGAAACGAAGATGGTGGTGATGATGATGATGACGATAATAATAATATTAGCTAACATTAGCATAGTGCTGCTATGCCCCAGGCATTGTGTTAAGTACTTTACAAATACTATCTCACTATACTTTACAAATACTATCTTACAGATGAGGTAACAGAGGCAAACAGAGGTTAAGTGTGCCCGGAGTCACATAGCTAGGAAGTGTCTGGGGTCAGATTTGAACTCAGGTTTTCCTGACTTCAGGCGTAGCACTCTATACCCTGAGCCAAAGACAGAAATGAAAACAATACCTGTCTTTCTAGTAGCTTACATTCTGTTAAGAGGAAATAACATGTATGCAGATAAGTAAATAAAAATTAATTTCTGGGGTGAGGGGATTTTTGAATTTTAATAATTTTGGTTTTTATAGTTGTAAACTCTGCAATATTGATTTAGAGGTAGAAGATACCTTAGAGATAATATAATCTAGTCACTTCATTCTATATATTCATTTCAGTTCAATTCAACAAATATTTATTAGACGCCTATTTAAAGTGTCAGGTACATGGGATACTAAATGCTGGGAATGCAGTGACAAAAAAGTCTTTGCCATCAATGAGCCCACATTCTACTGGAATAAATACAAATAAATTTGAAAAAAGAAATGAGCTGATTATGAGGGGCGTCAGTAAAAGCTTTGTGTAATAGGTGGCACTTGAGCTGTGCTTTGAAGGAAATGAGATTCTGTGGGTAGAGATAACATGGGAATGGGGACATTGTGCAAGGGCATGGCATGGAAGGTTGGATATGGGGAATAGCTAGCAAGCTGGAGTGCATGAAGGGAAGTCATGTGAAACAAGACAAGAAAGGGGACATAGGGACCAGACTGTGAATAGATTTGAACGTCTAGAGTTTGTATTTTATGCTAGAAACAATAGGGGGCCATTGAAGGATTTTTAGTACAATTGTGACGTGGTCAGATCTGTGTTTTAGGAATATCATCTTCACAATTACTCGGAGAATGGATTTGGAAAGAAACTAGGGGAAGGAAGACAAATCAAGAGGTGCTTGTGTGATAAAGGCCTTAACAAGGTAGAGGCTGAATGAGTAGACGGAAGGTGACTGGACTTTGGAGTTGAAGGAGATGGAAGAGTCAAGGTGGCACCAAGTGAATTTTCTTCTCACATCGGTTTAAGCTTTGCTGGCCATAGAACCCTGTTCACCTCCTGATCTGCAGCAGTGCTTTTTCATTTTTTATAGAATTTCAAATAAAAGTATATTATTGTATAGTTGTTTCAAGCTTTAACAAGTTTACTTTTAAATACTGTTTACATGTTGTATCTACAGAAACTGAACCTGATTTAAATATTTTTATTTAAAATTTTGAGTTCCAAATTCTTTCCTTTCCTCCCTCCCTTTCCCTCTCACTGAGACAGTAAGCAATCAAATATAGGTTATACATGCTGCAACTTGATTTATTAAAGTTTTTAAATATACCAAGTCTTTATGAATACACTCTATAATTGATATATTTTCTGATGTGTGATCTGCTATTCATTTACTGATATGCAAGATACCACCTCTCTTATTTTGATCAAAGACCATGACCAAACGGAAGGTCCGTTTCTTTATATGTATGTATAAGTATACATCTTATTTAAACCTCCTGCTTAAAGCCAAGATTTATAAATTAAACCAGATATTCCATAAACATTGTGTTAAATGTTGGTCATTCCCCCTCACTGTCTCACATTGTACCAAAATGCTCCTTGACTTGGCCCCCATTCCTAGAATACAACCCCTTTTCACTTTAACCCCTTAAATTCTTTGTGTGCTTCAGGGATCTTTTTATGTACTCTCACTCCTCACTTCAAGCGTGCCCTGTTGCAGTAGACAGCTGGTTGGTTTGCCTATCACAGGTCTCCCTATTCCAGCCCATCCTCTCCCCATTTGTAAAAATGATTCTTCTAAAGTACAGGTCTGATCATGTCACACACACACCCACTCCCACTCATTTAACTCTGCTGGCTCTCTTATCACCTCCAGGATCGAATTTTAAATTCTCTGCTTGGCATTCAAAGCCTTTCATAACCTTCATCCTGCATCTTCCAGTCTTCTTACACCTTATACTCCCACTGTGACACTAACTTCCTTGTAATTCCTCAAAGAAGACACTCTGTCTCAACTCCAGGCTTTTTTGCTGCCCTTACCCCTGTGTGTGGAATTCTCTCCTTTTTCTTCTTGGCATCATGGCTTCCTTCAAGTCCCAAATAAAATTTCACCTTCTACAGGAAGCCTTTCCCAACCTCTCTAAATGCATGTTGATTATTTCTATTTTATCTTGTATATAGCTTGTTTGTATATACTCTCCCATTGAATTGTGAACTCCTAAGAGCAGGAATTGTTTTTGGCCTTCCTTTGTATCTCTTACACTTACACAGTGTCTGGAGGCATAATAGGTCCTTCATAAATGTTTATTGACTTACTGATGCCTTCTACTGGGAACCCTTCATGATTCTCCCCTCTGGTTCATGTCCCCTCCTTCCTCACGTTATTTCATATTTACCAAACAACAGTGCGTTCTATATGCTGGGCATTCTTGCTGGCATTGAAGGTACAAGTACAAAGAATGACATGGTCTTGATTCATTAGGGGTTTACATTCAGATGGAGGAGTTGAAATGCATATAAAAACATAGTGTAAATATAAAGTTACTAAACACTTTGACATACACTCAGTCACACATACCAAATAGTTAAAGACAAAAGTAGTTAGTGTGGGAGGACGCCAAGGGGATCAGGAAAGGCTTCTTGTGGAAGCTGGTGCCTTCGGGGCATCTTCAAGGATTTGAGGGACAGCTAGTACTGAAGCATGGCAAGAGAGACAGGAGGCTAGGGAGGGGGAAGGAATGTCTAGTGAACCTGGAAAGATAACTTGGGCCAGTTTGTGTAGGGATTTAAAATCTAAACAGGAAAGTGTATTTTATCCCAGAGGCAACCTGAAGCCAATAGAGGTGGGTTGAATCGTGGATTCACATGGTCAGATCTGGGCTTATGTAACATTACTTTGGCAACTATATGTACAGTGGAGTAGAATATTGAGAGACTTGAAGTAGGGGCATCAATTAGGAGGCTGTTGAAATAATCTGGGTGGGCAGTGTTGAGGGCTTTTGTCATTGAAGAGTGGAAACAATTTTAGAGATTTTGTTGTTCAGTTTATTAATAAAAGAACTTTGGATTTTTAAAAAGAGAAGAGATTTCAGTCAGTAATAAGTTATTGTGTAAATAGTACTTGGAAAAATTGTGAAGTGATTGAAGTTCCTTACTAAGTTTTCTTTTATCCTTTTAATTTATTCTTAAGGAAATTTCATAGCATTAACAAGGGAAATTCAGTTTATTGGCTTAGGTTAATCGAAGAAGAAGTTTTTGTCCTTTTCCCTCTCAGAAAACCTTGATTTTGATTCACTCATTGAAAAGCAAGTAGTACTTTCATTTAAAATGTAATATTATTTTAGAGTCAGTATGATTTAGTGGCAAGCACGTTGGATTTAGAGTCATCGAATATGAGTTCAGATCTCAGCTTTGCTACTTACTACCTAATTGACTTGATTAGGTCAGGTAACCTCTATGGGTCTTAGTTTCCTCATTTGTGAAATAAAAAAGCTGGGCTAGATTGATTTCATTGGGTTCTTCTTTCTCTAAGCTCCATGATCCCATGTTGTTGTAGAATTTTAAACATGCAGTTTCTATTTTTTATATTGTACTTTATTAACACAATTCATTTTGATTTTTTTATAGGATTCTTGCAGCCTTTCCTAGAAGCCTGTAGCAACGTATTATTTTTTCGTACCTGTTCTGTGCTGCTCCGACACCCTAAACTTGATCTTCAGATATTGGAAAAACTCAGCATTATACTACAGAAACTCTCTAAAATCAAGTAAAGATTTTGTTCATTTGTAGTATTTTTCTCTTTATACCTCTTAGCATCCTTGTTGGATAAACTTAGGCTGACTTAGGCCTGCTCACTAGTTTTCTCACAAGAAAATACTTAAGTAGAGATAGTAAAATGTAATGGAAATAGCTCTGATTGGAGTCGAAGAGCTGTACTTGAAACTCTAATTTTTCTTACTGCCTATATTACCCTGGGCCAATTACTTTCCCTTTTTGGGTGTCCTGTTCTTTATCTGTGCAATGAGGATGTTAGATTCCATTTCTAAAGTTCTTCCCAGCTATAAGTCCTGAGTCCTGAAAATGTTCTTAAGAAAATATTTTCATGTTTCAAAGTATCTCTGTTGTGGTGGTACTTCCTTTACTATCAAAGCAGACCGGAGATGTGTGACTTTGCAAAGTCTTTTTGAGAGTTGTTGGGGCCAGAAGATGCATGTCTTTGGGCCAGCTCAGTTTTGGGCCACAAAGAAATAGAAATTTGAAACTCATAGGAATTTAGTTTCCCATAGTATAAAGTTTCATTCATGTTTTAGCTCAGTGAGAGCAGGTTATAAATAATGTATGTAACCTTATATTAAATCTGATTTTTGTATATGTTGCATACCTTTATGATATTTCTATTTGTAGTATGCTGTACATAAAATATAAATAGTATACTTTGGCAGTTTTATCATCATGCCATTTCCATTTTTTGCAATTGAAGAAACAGGTTTTAAAAGGTTAAGTTGTTTACCATTTCTTAATTAATGGTGAGGGTAAAATAAGAGCAGTGGTGTCAAACTCAAGTAGAAAGTGATCCCTGCTAGTATCTGCATATTGATTTAGAAAACCACAGATTAACATTATCTGTGTTGTGTATTGTGTTTTTATTTATTTTGTTGAATATTTCTTAATTTCATTTAATCTGGATTGTTTAAGGCCAGTGGGCACCTCTGGTGTAGAGGAGATGCCCTGCTGAAGTAGAAAGAGGGCTTGATGGGGAGTCAGGAGCTGGGTTCATATCTCACTTGTCTCACTAACTGGTCTTAGCTACTTTGGGTATGATACTCAACTTCTCTGTGCCTCAGTTTCCTCATTTATAAAATCTTGACTTTATGCATGACTGTTAAATTTCATATTTTGGAGCCCATACCCATTTCAAACTCAGATAAACAACTTAGAGTTTGAATAAACAGCTGGGAATAATATAATACTCAAATCTTTTAGTAAAGTTTTGAAGTTGCAAAGATGCAAATTAAATCCTTTCATATCTAACTTGATGGGTACATAAGGTCATTTGCTGTTTCTCACATAAAGTAAATGTACCATGGCAAGAAAATAAGAAATATATAAAATCTAATTCTTATTGCAGATGAAATTGCCTGGGAAGTTAGTAGGAGAAATGAGTGGGAGAGAGGTGGTGAATGCTTGAAAGCATCTAGATATCTTTAAATTTAAGTTAAATATAAGAAGTTAGGTAAAACATGGTAGTCAGTTCTGTGAGACATAACTCAGAATAATAGAGACTGAATTAGAAAGGACATCAGAGCCCAGGCTGTACCTTTATGGGAATTCCTTCTAACACCATCCTTAATGAGTGGTCTGTGTATCCTTGGCTTAAAGACTGTTAGTAAAGGGAACCCTCTACCTCCCAAGGCAGCTTATTCCACTTCCTGAATGTTAGAAATTCTTTCCTTACATCAATTCTCATTCTTGCCTCAGCGGCTTCTACCGGTTGATGTGAGCCTGTCCTCTGAGGTCAGATAGAACAAGATAACTCTCATATTCCCTCGTATCTTCTCTTCTTTAGATGAATATGCCCAGTTCATTCACTGGTGCTATAGTATTAAAGTCCCTCACCACATTTGCTGTCTTCCGGACATTCTCTTTTCCCCCTTCCCCCAAACTCCACAATTTGTCAAATTCTTTCCAAAAATGTGGTGTCCAGAATAGAACCTAGTGCTGTAGATACATGATCACAATTCAGAGTTCAACTGAATTTTGCTGCCTTCATAGTTCTAGGTATTTTTTTTCTATGTGTAGGCTAAGATTGCGTTAGTCTTTTGTACTTCTCAATAGTACTATTGATTCTTATTGTGATTGCTGTCCATTAAAACCCTCAGGGAATTCTACCATTCTCCTATTTTTAGTATGATAATTCTTATTTCTTATATTATCATAGACATCATACATGTAATTAATTCAATGCGAAAATATTTCTTACAGGAGTAATAAGAAGTTGTTTGAACTCTTTACACTTCACCTGATGCTTCAAGAAATCCAGAGGACAGCAAATCCAGAGCATGTCTTTCTTTGTATCAACCTTAATTCAACTCTCTTCAATTTGGGTTTAACTAAATGCAACTCACTTGTCACTACGGCAAGTAGTTAGACAAGCTTATTATTTTTTTTTAAATTTTCTATGCATGTTACTTATTTGTAAAAATTGGAAGATTGACCAAAGTAACTAATATTTTGCTAAGTAAAATTATAAGATATGTTGTAGCATAGCATTATTTATCATGAAGGGCAAATAGACAACATTTCAAATATTTTTTAATTAAATAAATAGATATTGTGGAACTATTAGAATTCTCCTTTTCAAACAGAGTGATACAACCAACATAATAGCCTGAACTTTCAGAGTTCATGGCACTTGTAAAGATGACTTTTTTTACAAGTCTTTCAGGAAAATTATTTTAAAATTATGTGATTGTTAATTCTGAATAAAGTTGATGTTAATTTGCAAAAAGGATTAGAGCTTGTTATCTTTCTATTTTCTGAAATGAGTTTTTTGAAGCAGAAGCCACTTATCTACTATGTATCCTAGCTATACTCATGTGTTATGAGAATTTCTGAGCATTACACTTTGAGAAAACTTTATCAATATCTAGGAATGCCTTTTTGTGTTTTTTCTCGCCAGGTGTATGTCTTTGACTAGTCATAGAGATTCTGCAATATTATCAGTCCTCTAATAAGCTTTCTCTTCAATGTTTCACGGAGCTCTGGTTCATTGGAATGAGTATTCTTTCTACCAATGTAGATTGCAGCTACTTTCTTGGTAGATGATCTTTAAGATCATGCAGATTTGACCATGGCATTCCGTTTCTCAAAAAATTTATCACCCTAAAACCAACGCTATTCTCTCCCAATTTGGAAAACAACATATTATTGGAATTGTAATCAAAGCCTTTATTTTTAGTAGACCTTGCCAGAACTTGGGCCCTACTGGCATAACAAGAAGAGGCACCAGAGGAGGTCTTTAGAAGCAATTAATTTACTCAGTATTGATTTAATGAATATTAATAGTTTCTCAAATAATTAATTCTTAATACCTTATACTAATACCTCACACTTACGTAATACTTTATAAAACACAGTATCTTTTTTTATTCCCACATCTCTTCTGTGAGATATATAAGGCAGGTCTTAATATGCCAGTTTTAGAAATGATTAAGCTTTTCTAGCCAATTCTAGTTTTCCACTTCACATTGCTGTTCATTCTTGTTATCTGCCTTTCAACCCTATGTCATCTTCCCAAATAAAGTTTTATTCTTTCAGGATGGCAGATCCAATTTAATCAGCAAATTTTTCAAAAAACGGAAATGAATTTTTTTCAGTTAACAAAAATTGTTTTATCTCCCTCCATCCATTAAGAAAAAAAAAACCCTTATAACAAATATACATCATAACCCTATGTAATAAATATGCATAGTCAAGCAAAACAAATTTCTGTATTTACCATATCCAAAAAATATCTCATTTTGCATCCAGAGTCTATTGCATCTGTTAAGAGGTGGATAGCAGCTTTAATCATAGGTCTGCTAGAATCGGTCACTCCAATGATCAGAGTTAAGTCTTTCAAAGTTTCAGCTAGCATTTATTAAGTGCCTACTATGTGCCAGAGCATTGGATATAGTCTTAGCAGGAATAAAGTGTTAAAGAGTAAAGGCTAGCCAAACTCTATTGTGAGTTTAACACATGGAATTGCAGATTCTCAAGTGCTGGTCTTATTGTTTGTGATGGACATTCTTCAAATGTTAATGAAGGTTCACTGATTCTCTGAAACTTGAAACAATTTGCATAGTAGATGCTTAAGTAATCATTCTCCCTTACCTGCTCTGGTCATCCATATTTGCACTCTGACAATCACAGGGGCTGTACTCTTTATAAATAATATGCACCCTTTGTGTTTTAGTTTCTATTCTAGACTAGTCTGCAACAGCAAATAGCAAAAAAAAATAATAATGGTGTGTTTTTTAGTAATATCCTGTCTTCATGCAATTATCTAGCATTTTATTTCAGATTTATTTTTAGTTACACCATCAGTTGGCTGCATACCTTTTGAAATGAATGTTGTCAGATGTAGGTGTTATAAAGAGAATATGAATTTTAAAGGTTGGAATTGGGGATTAATTGGGGATTTTCTCTTTGAAAAATATGAGTTAGTTGGAAAGACTTGTTTCCTTTTGGAATTATTATAGTTTTATTAATCATTTGTTATCCCAGCAATACAGTAAGAGCTGCTAAATGTTATGTTAAGCCAAATGTTTTCTAGCATCTGAACTAGTGTCACTTAAGATTTTTTTAATCTGTTTCATTTTTCCAAGACATGAGGCTTAAGTTTTTATAATGATTGCACATTTAAGAAAACCCTTTAGTCTGCTTTAGTAATATTTTCCTATCTCCTCACATTTATGACCAGACTTCCTGTAGGTCAGTCCTCCCCCCATTTCCTATTGTAGAGAACAATCAGATAGGTAGAGAACCAGGAGAGAGTAGTGCCACTAAAACCCAAAAGGGAGAGAGAATGCAGGAGAAGAGGGTGGTCAGTAGTATGAAACACAACAGAGATGTCAAGAAGGATGACAAATGAGAAGAAACCATCATATTTGTCAGTTAGATCATTGGTAGCTTTGGAGAGAACAGGGTCAGTTAAGTGAAGGAAGTAAGAAACCAGATAACAAATAGTTGGTAAGTAGAGGTAATAAATGTAGGCAGTTGTTTTTTGTTTGTTTTAATAGTTTGGCTGAGAAAAGAAGAGGTATCAGTTAATAGTTTGAGGGGGCAGTCAGGACTAGTGAAGATTTTTAAGGTTGGGTAGCTATGATATGTTTAAAAGCAATAGGGAATATATATAAATATATATGAGAATGTAAGTATGTAACAGAGCTGGAATAAAAAGAGAAGGGATCAAGTGTGGAGGATTTGGCCTTCACAAGGAGTAGGGCTGCCTTATTAGGAAATGAAGGAGAATTCACCTGTGAAGTAGAAGAGGATAGCAGTGTGAGTAGAAAGCAGAATTCAACAATATTTTGTTCACAAAAAACACTTGAAACAGAGACTCACAGGAGTTAAAATAAGGGGCTGAAGCAAAATCTGTTATATTTCAGCTGAGCCCCCAAAAGCAGGAAAACCAAACAAGGCTTCAGCAAAAACAGAGAAATGGGAGACTAGTAGGACAGAATACTGTATATACATACGTACATGCACATATAGTTTGGGACAGTTGGGTCTAGGGAAGATTTGTAAGGGTGCATAGATATTTATATGTTTAAAGGCAATGGGAAAGGAACTGTATATACCCTATTGATATACATACTTTTATGTATGTATTGTATATACATATACACACATATGAAGACATAACTATGTAAGGAGAAATTGAAGATTAAAAAGGTAGGGAAACTTACTATCTATAGTAAGATGTGGTCAATGTATTGGTGTTGTAGAACTGTCTGTTCTTCTGTCTCAGATGCAAGACATCTCAATATATGGAGTCCTAAACAGAAGCACTGAGTGAATTTTCATCTGTTCATCACAATTCATAACATACTTAGACTCTGGAGAATATCAGGTCACAGACCATGAATAAATCTGAGGGCACCTTTGTTCTTTGTTTTGCCATGAAGTCCCTTATGAGCTCATGGTTATCTGTGTAGACGAGTGAGACTCGGACTTTGGTTAAATTTACAGGTATCTCTTTCGTAGAGTCTAGCTTAGGGCCATGAGGGCAGGTCCCTGTTTCTTTGAGAACAGGCCCAATAAATTGCAGAATTAGACTCTCTACCTTTTTGCCTCTGTTTACTCACTCAAGCAATTACAATGCTCAGTGATCCCATAGCATAATTCTTGGAGTGTAGGTGAGAGATAACTTTTCCCCACCAATGACTGTCCTTAGAATCTGTGAAAATTGAGGAAAAACGGTAATATATCACTGATACAAATATGATCTCATCTATTTAAAAAGAGAAAGATGGGAAATAAAGTTTGTTCTCGTAAGCTGACCTACAGATCTGCTTGTGCAAGTCCACGTTAAGATTCAGACTTGAAACATCTGCCATTTCTAGCCTTCCTAAGGCTTTTATTGGTTGTTTAAAAATGTTCTTTAATAAATCTCATTTGGATATGTAGATTTTGTGTTTGAGCTCCTTTTCCTTTCTTTGTGTAGTTGCTGATTTACCCACCTGTCTCCCTGTCCTCCCTCTCACTAAATCTCTTTAACAAGCATGTGCTACTAAATGATAGTAAGTAAAATAGAAATAGCTACCTCTTCATTTACCCTTGTGTACCCCAAATCGTGTTAGTTCAGTCAGCTCGGTTTTACATGTTACAAAGGAGAGTTAAACCTAGAGGGAGGGTTTTCAGAAATGACTATAATGTAAAACCAAAAGGCCTCAACAAAACATTTCCAAAGCATAAAAACTGGCAGACTAGTGGCTTACTTAGTGTTTTGTAGTGATAGAGTGCTTTGCTAGCATGATTCGACTTATTAATAAAGTAGCTGATATTTATATAGTTCTTAACTCTGTGCCAAACCCTCATTTGATTCTCACAACAACCCTGTGAGGTAGGTGCTGCTATTGCCCCTATTTTACAGGTGAGGAAACTGAGGCAGTCAGAGGTGAAATGACTTGCCCAGAATCACGCAGCATTGTCTGAGAATCAGAGGCCACATCTGAGCTCAGGATTTCCTGACTCCAGGCCCAGTACTCTATCCACTGCATGTTTTAATATCTCCGTTTCATAAATGAGCATAACGAAGTTTAGTAAGTGCCTTGCCCGAGGTCAAGTTAGTAGTAGGTGGCAGAGGCTAGGATTAAACCAGGTTTTCCAACCGTCGTCTCCAGTGCTCTTTGTACCATTCCCTTCCTTTCCTCCCTCTTTCTTTCCCTTCTTTTCACCACTGTATAAAAGAAAAATTCTAAATTCTAGAAAAAAATACAAAAACAAAGAAAGATAATTATAAATACAATATTACACCAAAGTTGCAAAAATTGCTATGTTATATCCAGGGGAAGGAAAGTTATTGCTAACAGATTGGATAAGAGAAATATTCATGGAGGACATACCATTTGTGTTAGGCTTTCAATGACAGAAATTTAATAAAAGAGAAGATTCTAGGCACAGGAAACACAGTGAGCCATGATGTCACAAGGACAAAGTGCAGGCTGTACTGGGAGGGGCTGGGTAGTGGGTTGGAGTGGAATAAAAAGTAGTCCACATTAACTGAAATGTAGAATACATGGGAAAGAGTATAATATGAGAAAGGGATGGAAAGTTTGGATGATAATCAGACTTTAAAGCCTTGAATGCCAGACAGAGTCGCTGGAACAGGCAATAGGAAGTCATTGATGATTTCTGAGCCAGAATAACATGAGCATCTATGCCGAAGAAGGGTTGCCCTTGTGACTGTTGTCTTCATCGTTATGAAAGTAAGGCCCCTTGAGAGGCAGGACTGCTCTGTATACCCAGCACCAAGCACAGTACTTGGCACATAACAGACAATTGTAAATAAATTCTTGATTGATTGATCATAATAGCTGGCATTTGCATAGGGCTTAAAGGTTGGCAAAACATAATTTGATGTACATTGTCTAGTTTGGTCTCATAATATTGGTAGGTTCATTTATTGTTCTGAATGCTTTGTTAGTCATGCCACCTAACTGGGGCCATCTATTTTTCTTGGCTGCCAGAGGATATCTCTACCAGAGGGAAAGGGGGGAGGGGTAGAGAATGTAAACAAGGTGGATTAGTGATCTTAATGCAAGGTCAATATGACTAATCGGGGTACAACTTGTGCCTGCCATGCAGCAATGGAAAGTCATACCCTGTTGAAAACTAACAGGTTTGAGTGGAGAGGTGTCACCACAGTGACATTGCCTACCTATGAAGAAGACATATATCTGTGTGGACATCCACACAATTTGCTGAGGACTGAAAGGGTGATGATAAAAGGAGAAAGAAATAGAAAAGAGATGTGGGTTAACGATCATAACACAAAGAGGGAAAACATATCCTGAAGGAGAATCTTTGCCAGATGCCCTGGTCAAAAAGGATGAATTGAAACATGAGTAGGCACCAGATCACACAGTTGGCACTGAGACTCCAGATACAGTGGAGGACGACTTCAGTTACTGAGATGTCATTGGGCCATAGATTTAGAGCTGAAGGGAGCTCTCTGATCCAACTCCTTCATTTGTTACAGATGAGGTAATGGAGGTCCAAAGTAGCAAATCTGACTTTAGATCCAATGCATTTCCCTCAAGATCTGGCTGCTTGTGGAGATTTCATTTATAAGAGCAGCCTGTTGTGATAGAGAAAGTCCTGGATTTGGGGTCGGAGAACCTGAATTTTAAGCACTAGCTCCAGACTGTTGTCATTTTTATCTTTCTAACTCCAGCACCTAGTACTGTACCTGGCACACAGTAGGTGCTTAATAAATGCTTGTTGGTTGCTCCATCAATGTATATGGCCTTGGGCAAATCACCTTTAGTTCCATTATCTGGATGACTTCGTCCTGGGCCATTACCAGTCATCTTGACCTTTGTCTTGCTACCAGACCTCCATGCGTCTGGAGGAGAAAGTGAGGTCAATGACTTCATGCAACTCTGCCTCACTTATATTCAGTTCACTCAGAAGTCAAGACATCACCCTCATGATGTCATTAGTCCTCTTCGAGAATGAAGGACAAAGAACAATACTTATCTATAAAACAGGAGGGAATTTGATTCCTCAGACCTTTTCCAACTCTGTTATGATTCTATGATTTTCTCTGAACTGTGCTTACAAGTAATATATTTAATAGAAAATGAGAATAATAATATATGTTTATAAGGCCCTTTAAGGCTTGCAAAGAATCAGAGTGGTTGAATTCTTTTTAAACTCTTTGAAAAACTTTTCTATGTAAAACAGAGCATGAAGAATATAATACTGTTTATATGGTGTTAAGTCCAAGCAGATTATTGTTATTTATGTTCACAACATCCCTGTCAGGCTGGTGGGTGATTTTATTCCCAGCTTACAATTCTCGAAATTTCTCCCTCTCAGGGAAATTCAAAGTTAAAATAGTTTTTGAAGAAGATGGATTTTTTCAAGTTAGTAAAACCACCAATGGAGATGGCCAAATTTATGTACTTGCTGACTTGAATGTATTTAGTTTTCATATATAGTCGTAACAAATCTCATTTGCCTCAAGATGATGGTGGTGCTGTTTCCAATAAAAAAGTGTTCTGTTTATTAATTGGGCAGGTAGCTGGTACACCAAGCCTGGAGTCAGAAAGATCTGAGTTCAAATGTGGCCTCACACTAGCTGTGTGACCTTGGGCAAGTCACTTAACTCTATTTGCCTAATATTATATTGTCACTTAACTCCTCATCTATAAAATGATCTGGGGAAGGAAATGACAAACCATTCCAGTATCTTTGCCAAGAAGACTCCAAATGGGGTCATGAAGAGTAGGACCTGATTGAAATGACTGAACAATACAGTTTATTAATTACTTTGAAAGCTAAGAATAGATCTGAAGGAAGCCAAGAACATTTATGTAGCAGGAAAGGAAAAAGTTTTTCATGCTATATCTCATGGTTTTTCCAAAATTAATAATTACATTAAGGCTTCCAGGGATGGGAAACCTGCGATCTCCAGGCCACATGTGGCCCTTTAGGTCCTCAGGTGCAGCTTAGAGGGCCACATGTGGCCTTGAGGCCACAGGTTCCCCACCTCTGGTTTAGCCCCTAAAAGCAATAACCCAAGAGGGTTTTCTTTTTTTTTTTCATGAAAAAACCATGATTCTTTCTGACTAGCCTTCCTATCTTTCAACAAAAAGGAAGTAGGCACACTCTCTCTGTTTGTCTAGAAGAATGAACTTATTTAATTAGTATTTTTTTTCACTTATTCTTCTTGTGGAATTAAAAGTATTTTTGCATAAGTGAATAAAATCTTTGAGCTAGAAGGTAATCGAGGTAACGTAGTCTAATTTTCTCCTTGTACAGATGAGGAAACAAGCCTCCAATGGTTATTAACCCAGAATCACATAAGTAGTTAAAACTCGAGTCAGGAACTCACATCTTTTAACGGTCAAAGACGATTTCTTACAAACACTGCACTTCTTCCCTTCCTGTTCTTTACTCCCAGAGGTACGGTACCTGTTACCCAACAAATATTGAGCATGGATTTGCATTTGAACATGTTTAGCTACTACTGCTTTTTAAATATGGAAATTTTTTAAATTTGTAATTTCAAAAACGATGAGCATTTTTGCGGCCAATGATTTCCAAGTATGTTCCAGACATTTCATCACAGGGCTGTGCCCAGGGTGTTCTTGAGCTTAGGGTAGGGTTTTGTTCCTTAGCTCCCAGCCCAAGCCTTAACACCTCTTGAGTCAGTAACACCTGGCCCCCAAGAGGCCTAGCCTGTGGCAACATCTTTATTTTCAATCTCCTTTGCCTTCCTGATCTCACACTGGCAACATCCTTTGTGAAATATAAGGGTGGGTGTGTGTTCAATGAGAAAGTATGGGTGTGGTTTGGGAGGGAATGATATGGGCAGTGAGGTGGAAATGATTTTCTTTGCTAGATCCAGGATGATGAGATGGTATTTTTTTTTTAAAGAGGGCATCCAAGGGCACCCTCTCTAGAAGAGTAGAACAAATCTCCAGTAGAATTCAGAGACTAGTAATTTCAGAATACTGGTGAGTGACTGTGAACAAAAACATTTTGAAGGCATGTGTTCGTTCTTTCCAGAGCTAAAACTAGTAATTCAGGTGCCTAGGAAAAGGCTGAAAGGCACAGTAGAATCTGAGAGAGACCGTAAGGCCAAATAAAGGAAGGGCACAGGGCATTTGCTCATTTGCATGAAGGCTTCCTAGTTCTACCTGTATGTCACAGGGCCTTTGGCTCATGGCTGAATACAGCTTCATTAGGGAGGCCCATCCCCTCAGGTTTCTTTAGGACTTTTCAACTCTTCAGGCCGCAGCAGGGTCAAGGAGGGGAGGGCAAAGCATGGTGGGCATTGATGCATCCTCGTATCCTGGGATTATCAAGAATATGCAGCAGAAAGGATAGATAGTAGACAAGGGAGAGGGATGGTGGTTGGGCCTAGGTGAGTGTAATAGATTCAGCTATTATTAGTTCTCCCAGTCAGGGACCTGATAAGTTCTTATCTGCCTTGCTATAGCTTTCTTCACCCTTAAGGGTAATATGACTACTCATTTGGAGTTGATGCTTCTCCAACTTGGTGGGTGCTTGAATACCCTGTCAGTCATCACATGCTGCCTTGCTAACCAGTTGGTTTCCATATGCTCCAGGGGAGTAAGGGCCCCTGCTTCCTTGTTGCATGTGCTTACTGTGTTAGGACAAATTAACTCTCCTATTGTTAACTGTTCAATAACTTATGAATGCCTCATTTTGTCCCAGATTGAACCTGAACTAACAGATTGGGTTACTAGCATTTTTAGGCTCAATCCTAACAGTGAGGGATCCCAGGGACAGTTGCTACAAGGTGGTGGGTTATAGGCTATTAGTACCCCTGAGAGGACAGGTCTTTGGATCTTGCCCCAAAGTTAAGAACCCACTCAGCTCCATCTCCCAGTCTTCCAGATGCCTTTGAACCTCCTCTGGGTGGCCCCCTTAACTCTGGCCTTCCTCACCCTGCTTTTATTGAATGAAGCCTCTTCAGGGATCAGTGATACTGAAGTTCTTGAAGATTTTCTTGAAACCTTGTCCCTCTCGTTCCCCTTGAATGATGGCATTTGAGTGGCCAAAAGGAATAGATTTTGCAACAGGAACCTTTGCCTAAATCTTGCTATAACCAGAGTCAGAGCATTGATTTTCATACCTTAAAGACTGCTGCCCTCCTGGGAAAGCCAGTTTATTTGCAAAAGCCCAGGGCTGTAAACTTTGGAATGCAATCTTTAGGGGGAATTACCTACAATGTAGATGTGAATCATTTTATTAACCTGTTTGCAGAGGTGTTTTGCCTCCAAAAAAAAAGATTGGCTGTGAGGTGTGTTTAAAAGAGATTTTTTTTTTCTCAAAAATGTGCTGCTAGCACAGAGAAGCTTCTAAAAAGTTTGGATTGTGTCCTTAGTTGTATTATAGGAGCTTAATAAATATTTAGTAATGATTATCTACCCTGTATTTTACTGGGACTTGTGTCTACAGCTCTGTAGCTATTAATGATGTGAATTTCCTGACAGTCTCCAGGGTTGACGGTCCAAATGAAAACCATTTTCACCAGTCAACAAAAATGATGAGTGAACCCTTAAACATATTGCATTTTAAGACACTAAGTGATTTATTTAAATAAAATTGAAAGAAAACTTTCTTTTTTGCTACTCTAGGATCACCAGAGCTCTGTTTTCTACTACAATTAACTGATTTTTTAAAATGTTTTATTGATGTCTGTCTTTTTTTTTTTACACCAGACATCTCACAATTGAATGCTATCTCTCCCACCTCCATCTTGTAACAAAGAAAAATAGTTAAGGAAAAACTAAGCAACTGGCTCCCATGTCTAACAGTCTATGCAACATTTTATTGGTATTTGTTATGTGATTTATCAAGAATTCATCATATTACCACTTTTTAGTATCTTCTAACTGCAGCTGTAAAAAAGCCCATGAAAAATACATTTGTTGTGCAGGTTTGATGTCTAGGTCATTTTGTTTCTAATAACTAACCTGGACCTTTAAAGAATGTGGTATTCATTATTTCAAAGTGTGTTTTAGTCCTGGGGATAGAGGGGAGGAAGCCAAGATCATGTCCATATTGGCAAGGCTGTTCTCCACCAAAATTAATCTTGTAAACTAAGGAATCTTGTGATCTTGGAACATTACTTGCAGTCAGTCTATCAGACAGGTACAATATGTTCTTTGAGAACAAGTCAAGTCAACATGTACTTATCAGGTACATATGAAGTGCCAAGATAAGGACCGAGATTTTTATCTTTGTATCCCTGGCACAGTCTTCCCTTCCACATACTCTGTAATCCAGTGACACTGGACTCCTTGGCATTCCTTGCACGTGACACTCCTCTGGATTACCAGCATGTTCATTGGCCATCTGCCATGGCTGGAATTCTTTCCCTCCTCATCTCTGCCTCCAAGCTCTCTTCAAGCCTCAGCTAAACTTCCACCTTCTACAAGAAGCCTTTCCCAGCCCTCCTTAATCTTAGTGCCTTCCTTCTGAGACTACTCAAAAAATTTATCCTATATTTATCTTGCTTGTATATAGTTGATTGCATATTGTCTCCCATTGTCTCCCATATTAGACTGTGAGCTCCTAGAGATTGGAGGGACTTTTTTTTTGCCTTTAATATAATTCTTGACACATAATAGTAGGTACCTCATAAATTCTAAATTAATTGACTGACTGATTGAATTGGCATAGTGCCTGGCACTTAGTAAAGGCTTAATAAAGTCTTGTTGACCAATTGACACACAGAATTATCGTTGAAAATAAATGTTTAATATGCATTGATCACAAAGATTGGAAGGGATCTCAGGAAATAAAATCCCTCATTTTACAAATGAGCCTGAGACCCAGAGAAGTTAAATAAATGACTTGCCCAAGTTCACGCAAATAGTAAATGGCAAAGTCAGGTTTTGAACCCAAGTTCCCTGATTCCCAAATCCGCTGTTCTTTCCACTATAACATGCTGCTCTATCAATTACTTTGGTGAAATGTTATCTCAAAAATGACACCTTTCCAAATCCCTCCTACCCTCTTCTTAGCTGCTAGTGTTTCCCTATAGAAATTGCTTTGTATTCCTTTTGTGTAAATTATGTATAATTTTTTATTATTATTATTATTATTATTATTATTATTATTATTATTATTATTATTAACAATATGCCCCATATACCTGTAGTACTTACAGGGAATAGAAGCATTAGACAGGACCTTGGTTAGTTTAATTCAGAACTGAAGGGGGTTAAGTTTCATTCAGTAGAGAATTAAGCAGACAAAATGCAGGAAACTAAATCCAAATTCTGGAAAATCTTTAGAGTTCAATGAAGGATGTTGGTAGAATGTAAACTTGTGTGGTCATAATCAAATGGGCAGTATGAGCAGTACTAATATTTTTATAATGGCGGGCAGCTCAGGTCATATTACTTCCAGCAGTTTCTGGGATAATTAGAGGACTCCTGTATATGTGGGTCATCTGTTGTTATTCAGTCATGTCCTACTCTTTGTGACCTCATGGACAAGGGATGGGGAACCTGCAGCCCCAAAGCCACATGTGGCCTCCTAGGTCCTTGGGTGTGGTCTTTTGACTGAGTCCAAGTTTTATAGAACAAATCCTTTTGTAAAAGGGATTTGTTCTTTGAAGTTTGGATTCCGTCAAAGGGCCACTCCACTTGAGGACCTAGAGGGCCACACGTGGCCTGGAGGCTGCAGGTTGCCCACCCTTGCCATGGATCATACTGTCCATGAAGTTTTCTTGACAGATGAGGAGTGGTTTGCCATTTCCTTCTCTAGTGGATTAAGGCAAACAGAGGTTAAGTGACTTGCCCAGAGTCACACAGCTAGTAAGTGTTTGAAGTCAGATTTGAACTCAGGTGTTCCTGACTCCAAGGCCTGGTGCTCTATCCACTGAGCCATCTGGCTGCCCCAGGATCATTTCCACTATGCAGTAATTACTAGTTTCCCTTTTGGCCAATCTGTACTTTGTATTTTCTCTCTTGTTAGCACCAGTGCTGCCTACACATTTAACAGTCTTAAGGGTTTAAATAAAATGTGGTGAACTCATTACTGGGCCCAAAACAATGTGTAGTCTAGAGGCTTAAATTAGGGGTTTTCAGGGTAGTAGGTACCCTAACTCTGTCTTTTTACAAATGAGGAAATGGAGGCCCAGAGAGGTCAATTGCCTTGTCCAAAGTCACACAAATAGGAAATAGTAGGATCAGGATTTG
This sequence comes from Phascolarctos cinereus, assembly GCF_003287225.1. Lineage (NCBI taxonomy): Eukaryota > Metazoa > Chordata > Mammalia > Diprotodontia > Phascolarctidae > Phascolarctos > Phascolarctos cinereus. The sequence continues at coordinate 173,621,984 of NW_027556180.1, read as the reverse complement.
AACCCAGGTCTTCTGACTCTAAAAGCAATACTTTTAAAATTTGACCACATTGCCATTACTTATGTGATTTGCAGAACACCTATCTCTACACAGGAACTCTGCAAACTGAAGTTTTTCACACCCATCTTGATCCCAAGCTGATGAGGCCATATTTTTAAGGTACCCTGATTGCAAGAAAAATATTCTCTGAATTTTTTTTTGTACTTGACTTGCAATTTTATTGCCTTTGCTAATGCAAACCAGCAATGTCTTGCCACTTTAGAGTTGGAAAGACCTTTATAATAAATTAATTCTTCAGTACTCCACATTATCCTAGAATTCCAGAGTTGGAAGGAGCCATCAGTCTAATCCCAGTTCTGCATCTTCTCTGACAAATGATGATCTAGCTTTTGTTTGAAGACCTCCCACCCATTGCCTTCCAAAGCAGTGCATTCCACTTTTGGACAGCGCCAAGTACTAGGAAGTTCCTCCTTATATCAAGCCTAAATTTGCCTCTTTGTCACCTATAGGGTCCTATGTAACAGGCAGGACAGGGTAGGGGGCAGGAAGTGTTCTCCCCACATGGAAGATGTTGGGAGCAGGGAAGTCATGATCACATGTAACAAAAGTGTCCTTCTCTCTGATTTAGAGCATGTGCAGACATCCTTTAATTGGTTCTAATTGGCTAACTAAATGATAGTAAAGAGGGATTGTTGATTGAACGCTAAATTCCAAAGGCACTAGTACCAGGCAAAGCAATATGGTGCTCATTTCTGCTTGATTGTGACCAAATAAGAAAGCAAGGACTAAGCCTTTGGTGGGGAGAGAAGCATCAGACCTTTAAGATCTTCCCAATGGGGCCACATGGCCTATAGGAGCATGACCCAGTGGTTGCTTGTCTGTTGGAGCTGTTCTTTGCCTCTTTTAGGCAAAGAAGATTGAAGATGGCTATAGCTTTGTGATCTTCGCAACCTTAGTGATTCCAGTGCTTAGCACAGTGCCTGGCACTTGAATGTTAACTGTTATTATTATTTTGAATAATGAATGAAAGAAAAAAACGTTAAGTTATGCACCTTTGAGAGTCTGTGTTCACAATGGAAAGAAAACCCAGGAAGACTTTGGTTCAAGTCCTACTTCTGCCGTATACAGGCTGTGTCACCTTGGGCAAGTCACTTAAGTGCTCAATGCTTTAGGCACCTGTTCAATACTAAAAGCTGACAAGAAGGTGCTAACCTGAATTGGTAAAAGGACTTTCCTCATTTAGGAGTTCGCTATCCCTGCGTCCAGGCACTGTGTTAACTCTTGGCTTATTTCCTCTAGTGATGTCCATTTTAACCAATTCATGCCTTCCCATTCGGTTGTCCATAACCCAGTGTTCAGGGGACCCTTTCTTGGACCTCTTAACGTCATGAGCCTGCCACTAGCGCCCATGACCTATGCAGCAGTTAGGCTTCACCCTCACTACATAATCCACCCAGCTATTTTTTCACTCACAGATTTCTTTGATGATATTTTAACCTTGATTTTCCTTTGTAATTCCTTGCTTGTAATATGTTGTCTCCTGTTAATGCCTTCTTCCATTCATCAAAAAAAATTAAGTTAAATTTTTTAAAATTTCCTTGAGTAATCTCAATTCCCAAGTACCCCAAGTTGTGAGATCAGATCTTACCACTGTGGTTTCCTCATCAGAGGGTAACCACTCTGTGAAGCTTGGCTTCAATAGTTTGCCAGTCCTTCCCAATTCTTAATTTGTGGTTTAGCATTTATATGTTAGAAAAAAATGCCTAAACCAGCACTTCCTTATTAAACCACAAAGCAAATCTGAGCTAGAGTTGTGACTTTTAAACATGCAGAACCTGAAATCTATAGCAAGTAGACCCATGTGACTAGATTGTAGAGAACATGGAGGGAAGTAAAGGGAACTGTAAATATTGTTCAGTTATTTTCAGGCATGTCTGACTCTTCATGACCCCATTCGGGGTTTTCTTGGCAAAGATATTCGAGTAGCTTGCCATTTCCTTCTCCAGCTCATTTGACAGATAAAGAAACTGAGGCAAACAGGGTTAAGTGATTTGCCCAGGGTCACACAACTAGTAAGTGTCTGAGGTCAAATTTGAACCCAGGAGGATGTCTTCCTGACTCCAGGCTCTTCACTTTATCTGTTGCGCCACCTAGCTGTTCACAGTAAATATTAGGCACTTGCCAAATGTTTGTTTATTAGGATTAGCCTAAAAGTTTGCATGTATGGTGGGATAATTGTAGCTCTCATCACTTTCTCCTTAGGGCTATCATTTTAATTCATAAGATCATAGATCTTGATAGTTTTAGAGGCCATCAGCTTCAATCCCTACATTTTATAAATGGAGAAACTGTGGGGTCCAGGCATGTCCTTTAGTCACAGGTAGGATTTGAACCTAAGGACCCCTGACTCTGCAGCTAGTGCTTAAAACCTTAAGCAAACCTTTTTGTGGTTTCCAATGCCAATGATGTATATATTTCGGATCAGGTTTTAAATCTATTTTTGGTGAAGTTGTCTCTGTTCCTTTTCTCGTTTCTTACCATCTTAGCATGGCATAGTGGAAAGAGCAGACTTAGGCTTAGAAACCCTGGAATCCAGCTCTTAGTTCTGCCTCTTAGCTTGTAGGGGATCTTGGGCAAATGACTTCATTTCTCTAGATCTTGATTTCCTCACTTGTAATATGGTGGAGTGGGCTAGGTGACTTCTGAGGTTCCTTAGAACCCTAGTAATGATTGTTAAATTCCTCCGAAATTAAGCAAGTCTCAAGGTGGCTTATCCTCACCCATATCTGCAGTCTGTATTTTAAGATTTGGGAAAGCAGTATACCGAAGAAGCTGTACATGAGGGATGACGAAGGAGAGGAAGATAAAGCAGAAGTATATGTTTGGGGAGTCAACTTGGGTTTTTTTTTTTTGAAGCAATCAGGGTTAAGTGACTTGGTCACACAACTAATAAGTGTCTGAGGCCGAATTTGAACTCGGGTCTTCCTGATTCCAAGGCTGGTGTTCTATCCACTGTGCCACTTAGCTGGGAATTGACTTAAAGAAGAATCTTGTTTTAAGTGTATACTTGTTTTCAAACACACTTGCACACTAATGAAGCACGTTCCCATGTAAACAATCCAAAGGTAATAGTGAAAGAAAATCAATTGGAGACTATATTACATAATTCCATAACAATCATTTTGATTGATTAAGAAAAACTAAATTAACCAGTTCTTTAAAAACCCATCACTTGATTTCTACTAGGCCTTGGGCCAAGAATTGTACTGGGCACAAAGTAGGCACTGGAAAAATTTTTTGTTGACTGATGTTAATAGATGCTTTTGGAGGCACTGTTCCTTTGATTGCTTCTAAGATAAGCATCTATAAGATCTAATCTAATGTTTCAAAGACCTGATTTAGATTCCAAATAGGTTCAGAGCAGAGGTGAAGATTCTGGGATTTCCAGAACTTGTGAGACTTCAGAGCATGCAATACTGACTTTGCTAAACAATTCCATGCCTGGAATGTACTTCCTCTGCACAACCTCTCAGAATCCCTGATTTCCTGCAAGCCCCAGACCAAGTACCACCTTCTAAATGAGGTCTTTCCTGATCCTTGATTTCCTGTTAGTGCCTTCTTCACCACTCCTCCCAATTATCTTGTATTTTTTGTATAAAATACTGTAATCCCCTTCAAACTGAGACAGTTTTTTTTAAGGCAATTAGGGTTAAGTGACTTGCCCAGGGTCACACAGCTAGTAAGAGTCAAGTGTTTGGTCTGAGGTTGGATTTGAACTCAGATCCTTCTGACTTCAGGGCCAGTGCTCTATCCACTCCACCATCTAACTGACCCTAGACTGAGACAATTTTGGTGATTGAAAAGGGCAAAGACAAAAGCAGTCATGAAGACTTACCTCTGAGAAAGCATCCATGGAAATAATGTGCTTACTCAAGGCAGAGCCTGACTGAAGGTGCTATGTTTCAGTTGCTTTTTTGTTTGACATACTAGAAAACGTTGAAGTTAATGACTAGAGGATTCTGAACACTAGTACTATTTTATGATTATTGGATAATTGTACGTTGCTTGATCATGGATCAGCATAGGTCTAGCATTAAATGACATTTTGACTACTCATCCTAAGCTAGAATGATATTTCTCAAGGTGAAGATCCATTTCTTTTTTTTTTTAATATATTATTTATTTCTTTTTAATTTTCAACATTCACTTCCATAAGATTTTGAGTTCTAAGTTTGCTCCTCCTCTCTTCCCAAGACTGTGTGCAATCTGATATAGTCTCTACGTATACATTCATATTAAACATATTTTCACATTAGTCACGTTGTATAGAAGAATTAGAACCAATGAGGCAAACCACGAGAAAGAAGAGACAACAACAAAAGAAGAGAAGTAATAATATGCTTCGATCTGCATTCAGATTCCATAGTCCTTTTTCTAGATGTGGATAGCATTGCCCATCATGAGTCTTTTCGAATTGTCTTTGATGAAGATCCATTTCTTAATCAAACAAGGGAAGACAGTCGGAAAGGAGACCTCCAAGTGATAAGAAAGTGAAGCTGTAGCTTTCTGTAGTAAGGAGCAGAGAAGACACTTCAGAATATATGGAAATAAGCCATAGTTGTCTGTGCTGTTGCTTGTTGCCTGGAAGAACCAGAAGAAGGAGGAGATGGAGGAGGAAGAGGAGAAGGAAGGAGAATGAGGAGGGGAGGAGGAAGAGGAGGAGGAGGAGGAAGAGATGGAGGAGGAGGAGATGGAGGAGGAGGAGGAGGAGGAGGAGATGGAGGAGGAAGAGGAGAAGGAAGGAGAATGAGGAGGGGAGGAAGAAGAGGAGAAGGAAGGAGAATGAGGAGGGGAGGAGGAAGAGGAGGAGGAGGAGATGGAGGAGGAGGAGGAGGAGGAGATGGAGGAGGAAGAGGAGATGGAGGAGGAAGAGAAGGAAGGAGAATGAGGAGGGGAGGAAGAAGAGGAGGAGGAGGAGGAGATGGAGGAGGAAGAGGAGAAGGAAGGAGAATGAGGAGGATATACTCACTACACTGTCACCTCTTGTCAAGGAGGCAGAGAATGAAAAAGAAGGCAATTTTGTCTATTGCCATATACTTTTGAGGAGGTAGAGCAGGAGAGCCCCAGGCACGGGTGAGAGAGCGGAACTGGAGAGGCTTCTGCCAGTCTTGGATTTCTGCCATTTACTGTGTTAAGCACTGATAATGCAAAGAAAAAACACGGTCTTTGCTCCCTAGGAGCTCATATTTTAATATGAGAGGCAACATGCACAACTATATGCATATAAGGTTTATACAGTGTGAATGGAAGGTCCAAGGAAGTTGGGGGTCAGGGCAAGAAGATGTGACCTTTGGGTTGAGTCTTAAAGAAGCCAGAAGTCAGAGGTAAGGAGGGAGAACATTCTGAGCAAAGGGGGCAAGTCAGTGCAGATTCATTGTATAAGGAGATAGGGTATTGTCATGTTTGAGGTCAGCAGATAGGCTGTATATGGAGTATATGGAGAATAAAGAATAAAATAGAGTATATGGAGAATAAAGTATAAGAAGACTGGAAATGTAGAGGGAAGGGAAGGGAATAAGCATGTCTATATCACTAACTATATGTGAGGTACCATGCTAAACATTTTTTGCAAATATCGATCCTCACAGCAACTTTGCGAGGTAGATGCTATTATTGTCCTTATTTTACAGTTAAAAAAAAACACAACAAACTAAGGCAAGCAGAGGTTGTGACTTACCCAGGATTATACAGCCAGTAAATGTTTGAGACTGGATTTGAATGAAGGCCTTCCTCACTTGAAGCCTGTGGCACTCCATCTACCATAAACTACTTGTAAATAGGGGCAAAGTTATGAAAGGCTTTAAATGCTGACTAGAGGAGTATATATTTGATCCTGGAAGTAATAGGGAGTCACTGGAGTTTATTGAGTAAAGAAGAGAGTGTGTGATATGATCAAACCTACACTTTAGGGAAATCACTTTGGCATCTGAGTGAAAGACGGATTAGAGTAGAGTGAGACTTGAGGAGGGGAGATCAGTGAGAAGGCCATTGCAATAGTCTGGGTGAGGGGTGATGAAGAACTTTACTAAAATGATAGTTATGTGAGAATAGAGAACATCGTAAATATGAAAGATGTTGTGAAGGTAAAAACCACATGATTTGCCAAAAGATTGGGTGAGTGCAAGAGATAAGCTTAAAAAGACACTAAAATCATAAGTCAGGGTGACTGCGATGATGGTAGTGCCCTTGACGGACGTTGGAAAGGTCAGAATAGGGGAGGATTTGAGGAGAAAGATAGTGAGCTCTGTTTTGGACATGATGAGTTTGAAGTACCTATATACAGTTAGAGATGTCTGAAAGGCAATTGGTGATGTACTGATGAAGGACTGGAGCTCAGAAGAAAAAGCTGGACTGGATATATAGAACTGAGAATCATTTTCATGGAGGTGACAGTTGAAGAGGCAGCTGGGTGGCACAGTGGATAGAGCACCAACCCCGGAGTCAGGAGGACCTGAGTTCAGTACTAGCTGTGTGACCCTGGGAAAGTCACTTAACCCCGATTGCCTCTAAAAAGAGAGAGAGAGAAAGAGAGATGATAGTTGAACTCATGAGAGCTAATGAGATGATCAAGCAAGATAATATAGAGGGGAAAAAAGAAAAGAGCCCAGGACAGAGAGCCCTTGACAGGCATCCAGTTAGTGGGATGACCTTGGTGAAGATCCAGCAAAGAAGATTTGGGAAGGAGTAGTCGATTGCTTCAGTGAGAGGCTTAGTGAAATTATGTAGTTTAAATTTATAGTGGACCCAGTCAACATGATTTTATGATTTTTCCCTAGCTCTGTTCAGTAGCATGTGAATAAGAATGAAGGAAATACATGGTGGAATAATCAAAGGTTGGAGTTTTGCAAGATGTGATTGGTGATAGGATAAGAGGGCAAAATATTCTAGTGTTGAGGTCAGCGTAGCCTGGGACTGATCCACCAAGGGGCTGGTATCAGGAAGAGAGAAGAGTGTGGTCAGTAGAGGAGTGATGGCCCAGGAAAGGACTAGAGGCATCAGAGGTCACAGTGAGGATAAAGAGCAAGGATAGATATCTTAAGATATAGGGAAATGGGAATAATAAAATATTGTGAAAGGCCTCTGCTTGGACCATTCCCTTTATCTCCTCCCTACTGGTAAAATAGACTCTGCCCCAGGATCCTTGAACTCCAACAGATAGGCTTTTTGTCTTATCTTTTGCCTAGGCCCCAATTTCCAGCTTGTTTTGATATTCTGTCTTCCTCCATTAGAATGTAAACTCTTTGAGAGCAAGGTCTGTCTTGTTTAGTTGTATTTGTATCGCCAGCATTTAATACGGTGTCTGTTGAGTGGTAAATGATTAATAAATGTTCTGTCTCTAGCTATCTATCATTTATCTATCCATCTATGAAAATAGCATAATAGAACCTCGTATTAGAATATCAGCTGAGCCTGAAGCTAGAACTTAAAGAATAAGAAATAAGCCAGCTGAGCAGAGGCAGAATACATTTAATAGTAGATTAATCCTGTAGATTGACCTGTCCATTTGAAAGAGAGAGTAAAGGAAAAAGGAGAGGGAGGGAGGGGGAGAGAAAAATAGGAGAGAGAGAGAGAGAGAGAGAGAGAGAGAGAGAGAGAGAGAGAGAGAGAGAGAGAGAGAGAGAGAGAGCACCCCACTCTACAGGGCGTAGCTCAAGGCAAGATCATGGGTGGCAACAGAAGAGACCAGACCCCCTGAGACTGAAGGCCCTCTGACTCTCCACTGATACATGTACATGTCTCCCTGGATAGAATATAAACAAACTCTTTGAGTGCATAAACTGTTTTGTTTTAGGCAAAAAGTATCCCTGGCGCCAAGTGCAATGTCTGCATATAGTAGGCACTTAATAAATACTGGATTGAAAGATTGCTTGAATTGGAGAATCCAGTCTTTCTTGGAAGAAGCATTATCAACCCACACAAAGTAATTGGACCAACTGGAAAAGTTTCAGGGTTTTCTTGTCATTTTGTGGCACATGAATATAAATATAGATGTTTTTCCATTTCTCCCTGGGAACTTACTTTTTTCCCCTAGTTTATAAATTCAAATGGACCAACGAATTGGTCATATATAATTCGTCCCATAGATTTTTTTTTCTCAGCCTACACTGTGGTGGCAACGACACTGTAGAAGATTGAGGATATTTATCTGAGTAGAAGTCCTCAGAGCTGGCCTGGGGAGTTGGGCAGGGAATGATCCGTCTGTCTCCCATGCCTAATTTTTACTACCATAGAGGCAGAAAGATGGTAGGGAGTTAGTCCAAGACATTTTTCTTCAGTGCATCCCATCCCTATACATGAGCCAGAGCTATCTGTCAACATGGCAGGACTGACACAAAAGGCTTTATGAAATGTTGTGTCATGTGGGTAGGTCATTACAAAGGAACGTTCCCAGACTCTCTCAAAATGACTGTTTGCCATTGAGTAATCACAGGCAATGCTTGTCCAATTCTTTGTGCTACTACAAAACTCTTACCTTTTACTTCTACTTATGGACCTTGGCCATTGGCCTAGTGCTAAGTGAAATAGCTTTTATTGGTAGGTAACCAATGGTTGGTGAGTGCCAGGAGAAGGAACAGGCAGTGAGGATATCTTGCTGCCTTAGGTAATCTGGATTCCCAAAGGTTCGATTATCAGGTATTATACTTGTTCTCTCTACAATAGACTTTTATCTAGTGCCCACACTCCATTGTTTTTCATATATGTAGCAAAAATAAATCACCTACTCCATCTTGTTAGGAATGTAAAACAGAAATCATACAAGGTACAGCTAGATTAGTTCGTGTTTTTAGTTAGCATGAGAAACCTGTGAAAGAACAGTATCTTAATATTACATATCTGTTGAATCAAATTTGTGTATTGGATGGCTAAAAATAATTTATTACTAAGAGAAGTATTCATGAAAGCCTGAAGCAAAGACAGGTGAGCTCCTTTTCCCAGTGTATTGTTTTATGCTCTGCAGCTTTACCTGTCAAACAGCCAAGTAGGAAAGCAATAGAAAACTACATTAATGCATAAGCCATTTTTCTTCCATAGGTGTACATGCAACCAGGTCATGCCTGTGAGTCTCAGTTATGCCAAGTGAAGTAGTCATGCTCACAGGCATGTGCTGCCATCATAATGTGCTCAGATGAGTCCAGGGGAAAAATAGTTTGGTAAACAATTTTAAGAAAAAGTAGTTAGTGCTACAGGAATGGTGTTCTAAGTGATGATAATCCCACAAACATGCTAGTGGAATTTAAAGGGGAGGGAGCTGGGTTATAATGTACTAATAATGCTATTTTAAAATGACAATGATTGAATTAACTTTATGCCTTTACTTAGAACCATAAAGATGCCCAGATTAGTGGTTCCCACAACACGTTTCCCATCTCACCTTTATCGGTTTATCTAGGGCCACAAATTACTGCTTTCATCCAGGCAAAGAGGCAGCAGTATAAGCAATGAGATGGAAGGAACTAGTTCTGAATTTCACCTCTTCCAAACAGAGTAGATGACCCTGGACAATTACTTTAGCTTCTCTGAGACACAGAAATAGGATGGTTAACCTATAATTCTTAGTTAGAAAGTCTACAGAATTGAAAGAGGGTCATTTAAGATAGAGATTTGTGGTAGTGGGCAAAATTATCATTCAAATAAAAGTCTGAAAAATTCTTTGCAGAAAATAAGGGCAAGTGGGTACAGAGTTCAAGGGTGTGTTAATTTAAGATGAATGTGCAGAGCCCTGTCCTGAAATCATTGAGAACGTAGCAGTGACTTTGGTGGTTAGCGGAAAGGAAGATGCAACTCAATAAATATTTACTGAGTTTTTTTATGTGCGCGGGTGTATCCACTGTACCACCTAGCTGTATGCTGAGATATAAAATTTAATGTTAAATGAAATTAGGGCTAGGGAAGAAAGAATGGCAAGGAGAATTAATAACTGAGAACAGAAGGCAGTTACCTAAGTAAACCTTACTTTGAAAATTAGACAGGAACAAACAGAAGTTAATGACCCCGAGAGACAACAAGAAATATGTATTTTTTAGAATTAAAAAAAAAACAGAAAAAAAGATAAGGTTTATGTTATAAAAATAATTAGCCTGGAAAACAGTCAACTAGGAGAAAAGTAATCAGATTAAAATCAAGACAAAAAAAGTATCTGCATATCCTATTTTAAGAAATCATAAACAAAAAACCATCCATAACTTTTAGAACTAGAAAGCAAAGTGAAAATTGAAAGAATCCAGTTTACTTCTGGAAATAAAACCTAAACAGAAAACTCCCAAGAATACCATTGACAAAATGAAAAGCTTCTACCTGAAAGAAAAAAATACTGCAAACAGCCAGAAAGAAGTTCAAGTTCCAAGGACCCCCAGTCAGGATCACAAAGGACTTGGCAGCTATATAAAGTAAGAGAGAACTTGGAATACAATATTCCAAAAAGGAAAAAAAAATGAAGGCTTACCACCAAGGATAACTTACCCTGCAGAACAGGGGGAAAACCCACCTTTGTTAGGATAGAGAACTTTCAAATATTGCTGATAAAAAGATCAGAAAGGGGTAGAAGCTTTGAAATGTAAAAATAGAGATAGAGAGTACTAGAAAAATAAATACACTTATTTATTTGGAAGATGCAGTGGATAGAGTGTTAGATCTGGAATTCAAATCCAGCCTCAGACACTAGCTGTGTGATCCTGGGCAATTCACTTAACCTCTGCCTCAGTTCTTCATCTGTAAAATAGAGATAACAATAGCCCCTATATCCTAGGATTGTTGTGAAGATTAAAATAGCTGAGTTTTGTAAAACACAACAGTAACAGCACAGGCACTTGTTTCCTTGTTTCCAGATCTTTCTTTGTACTCTCGTTGGACTCAAAGGAGTTAGTTTCTTTTTTCTGAGTTTTTGTTTTGGCTTTCTTTCAGTCTATTAGTATATCTTCCTTGGTTAGACCTTCTGTTTATTCGTATCTCCAGCCTCAGTTTCAGTAAGGGGGCTTTGTGCTTGGGTCAGGATCCCCTGCCTCATATTCTCTTGAGTGGTAGCTGATGGTTGACCTTGCCTTCTGCAGGAATTCCTGGATTTGGGCTCAATCTCCTGGGTTTTGGTTTTGACCTTAGTCCCTTTCCTGTCTCTTTCTCCTTCTCCAAACCTGGAGTTAGCATCATCCCTTGCTCTGGCTCTGACAGACCCTAACCAGATGTTGAATGCATTAGTAGAAGGCCTCTTGTAAGATCCCAATCACTTTGCTTCCTAGATGTTATCCTGGTCCTTCTCCTAGTATGACTTGGCATGGGCTACCTGAGCACTGAATTGTACCTGTCTCTTGCAGGTATTTGCAAGTGGGCTCCCTGGGCTCTGTATTGCCCCTGGACTACCTGGATATGGGGTCAGCCATGAGCTGCCCAGGTAATGATCTGGCCTTGTCTCCTAATATGGCTCTGGCATGTGCAGAGGGTGCCTAGAAGCCGTGATACCCCAGTGCTGGTCTGGCCTTATCGCAGCCTTGTCACCTTTAGGGGTTCAGGTTCAGGATGCCCAGAGCCTGTGCAGAGTGCTGGTCTGGCCCATCTCCTTCTCTTACTCCAGACTACTCAAAAGCTATATCTTCTGCCTCCCCTAGCTTGTCCTGGCTGAGAGCCTCTGGAGATTTCTGGCCATCCTCTTTGCTCAGTCTTGGGATGGGATGGAGGAGATTATAGCTGTTTATCTTTGGTTTTCTTTACCATTTCTTTATTGTTCCTTCTGATGCATTTTCAGAGCTTCACTGAGATGTCTCTATGGGATCTGGACTCCTCAAGGTCCAATCATACTGCCATTTTAGCTGGAAGTCTCCTGGCCAGCTTCTGATGGTAATATGACTGCAGGCTGATCATCTATTGATAAAAAATAGCATGGAAGTCTTTGGGTAAAACTTAGTCATGCATCAGTGCCTTTAGGAAAAACCGCCAATTCTCCTTCCCTCTAGGCTTTCAACTAGATACTTTCATTTGCTTTTTTTGGATGTACTCCAGTGGTATTAATTAATCAATCAAAATACATTTACAACTGTATGTCAGGCATTTACAACTATATGCTCAGGCAACACCTGTTAGTTGTTCCTTAACTGAGAACTTAGAGTCTCCTGAACTCATGTCTGATCAAGAAGGCATTTCTAAAATACCTGAATGATAAACATTTTCACTAGTTTGCCTATATTTTTTTTTCCTTGGTAAAAGAAGTTTTTGGTAAAAGAAATTCTGGCCATCATTATTCTATGCCACTCAGATGGTGCATGGCAGAACTGGAGATGAGAACGGTTGACATCATGAACACTGGCTTGTGCTGTGCATCTTTCTTTTTCTGTTTTCTCTTTCTGGATGCCCCCTTCAAACCATTCAGGTAAAACTACCTACAAGTCTATCCTGTGGATAAATAAAATCTATCCTTTCTCCCTCTACTTATCTTCTGTCACCTCCTTGTTCCCATTACTCATGCCATTTCCCTTTCTCTTCTTCAACTTCCTTTTCTTTCTTCATCTGCATTTCATTATTTCCCATTTCCCCTGTTCTGTCTCCTTTCTCCTTTTGCCAAGTTCTGCCTTTCTTTGTATATCTAGTTCTTGCTGTCAAAACCTGGGAGAGAGCAAAGGAAATCTCATTGAACCTTGAAAGTGTTGAATCCCAAGAAACCTCCGATAGGAGAATGCAGAAGTCAACCTGTTCCACTCAAAAAATATTCTGTTCATATGTATACATATACATACGTACACATATATGTTGGTGGCAATCAGGGTTAAGTGACTTGCCCGGGGTCACACAGCTAGTAAGTATCTGAGACCAGATGTGAACTCAGGTGCTTCTGACTCCAGGGCTGCCACCTAGCTGCCCATGTTTGTATATTTTCATAGGCAAGAGACCATATGTTCCCAAGTATAATAAAATTGCAATTAGATCATTGATCCTCATTTTTTGTTTCTTTGTTTATATATATGTCCCACAGGTAGTCAGACACTTCTGTCTGATGTGGACATTAGCTGATATCTTTGGTGAAGACTTGTAGGAAAGAAGAAACAATTATTTCTTATTAACAATCATAGCATTAATATTATCCTGAAACCTTTGGTGAGTTGGGGGGCAGGACAGTAGAGCAAAGAGCTTGAATATTACTTAAGAAGCAGGAACAATTAAGAACTTTCTAGACTATTTTTCTTTTGCCTTCTGTTTTTGTTTTTGTTTTAGGATCTTTATGGAGAAAACTTGGGGGGAGACATTTTTTAATATAAATCTAAGGAACAAATCAGAGCTGACTGATTCATCTCAGGTGATCTCTTGCTGAGTAGCAAGGTAAATAGAGAAATGGGTTGCTTTAGCAAGTACAGACTTCAGAGGGTGAGATGCAAGAGACTTTCTCATTCATTTTTGCTTTGCAACGCCTCTGCTGTGGAGACCCACGTTTATCTTCCAACTAGAAAGGCCGCCACTAGATCATTTTTTTTTTTACTTCTTTCGAAAGCCACCCTATAGCCAGTTCAGACAAGCCTAAGGCTTGGTCTAGATGCGGGAACAGAATCGATGCCTGCCAAACTAAACTCTCTTCACTTTGAAAATCTTTGCTCTGTACTCTGTATTTCAGCACCTCTTCCCATCTCTCTGTCAGCTTAGTGCTTCTGGAGTTTCCCCATTTGCAAAGTGAGAATAGCAACAGCACCCTGTCTCACCACAGGACTAACTGGCAATGGGGGTTGGGAGTGGGGGTTGGGGTGAAAGAGAGATAGAGAGAGACAGAGATAGAGAGACAGACACACAGAGAGACAGACAGAGAGAGACAGACAGAGAGTGGGGGCAGAGGAGGGATGGGAGAGAGACAGAGAGACAGAGAATTATCAAGCTAATATTCACCCATACAATGAGCACATCGTGCTAAATCTCCAAGGGTCGGGCCTACTTTTACTTTCTTTGTTTCTATTTGTTTTAACAAACTCTTTCAATGAAATCTGTGAAGATACTCTACTCCTCCCAGCATTCCTAACTTAAACATATATGTTAATTCTGATATGTCACATGTTTCAAAAACATTTATTCCAACACCATTAGGGAACATTTTGAGCGTAACAAATTTGGATTTTGCTTCTGTGTGATTTCTTCTCTGAGAAACAGTAAGAATGGAGAAAGGTGCACCATTTCACCATAACGGGTTGCAACATTTCCACAAGCAAATTCAGGTCTTTGTCAAGGTAAAGTGACCTATTTCCTGCCTATTTCCTGGTGCAATAGGAGCAGAGAGCAGAGACAGACTGGTTCTTCCTTGCCATTCCCATCTCCTTCAGCTAAACCCTCCAGCCAGAGGTCTGGATTTGCAGCCTGCCCAGGTTCCTTGTGCAGCCTGGGGAGCAGGCCCAGCAGCAGCCCGAGACTCAGGACAAGGTCACTATTTATTGTAGTAGTTATGTATTACTAAACCATTTAACATGTACAAAAGTGTGCAGGCATTTATTGTTATTATAATATTTTTATTAGGTTCTTATCTTTTTAATGTGTGTCATTGACAAAGTTTTTGAGCCTTATGTCCTTAACCCCACTTTCCCTATAAGCTCTGTCATTTTTATTGTGCAATTCTGCATAGCCAGCGCCTTTTTGGAAGCACGTGTGTCATGTCATTAGCAGAACTGACAGTACCATTATTCTCTCTGCAATTTTTGCATTTCTAAGTGGAGGGTGTGGGAATCATTAGTTTGAGAGCACAGGGAAAATTGCTTTTAAAAAAATTAATTTCAATTAAAAAACTTTTTAATTCAAAAAAAGTATTTTTAAGACATTTTTTAACTCAAAAGCTTTTTAAGGCCTTAATGGATGCAATTTTGAAATACCCATTAATTTTAAAAAGTAAACTTCAGTGCTTTTAAAGTCACCAAGTCAGGTTTTTCTTATTTGGGCAGGTTCCATCTACCAATTTGTAAACAGGTTGACTTTTCCATATCTTTCTCTTGAAATAACTGTCTTAGCCTGTTTTGAATATTACCATTTGCCTAGCTGTCTGGGGCAAATTAGCCCAGGGGGTGGGTGACTAACTCTTTTGCTGAATTCAAATGTTTTCTTCGATTCTTCATTAGTTAGATGAAAAGGAGTTTATGCTGAATAACTAACTAGGCTTTGGTTTACAGTGGCTTAATGGAGAGAACTCTGGCCTTAATAGTCAGTACCTGGATTCAAATTCCTTGTCTCACTGTGTGACTGTGAGTAGGTTACTTGACACTGCTAAGCCTATTTCCCCATTTGTAAAATGAAGGGATTAAAATACATGTTTTCCAAGGTCCCTTAGAACTCTAAAATGAATTTGTCATTGTACATGTGTTATTACTGGCGTGTGTGTGTGTGTGTGTGTGTGTGTGTGTAGGGAAATTTGTGTAGCGCACTGTCTACATTTCAATATATTCTTCAACCTCATCCGTAAATGCTTTAGTAGGATTTCAGGCATGCTGAGATCTGTCCCAGACCCAACAAAAATTTGTTTAAATATTTTATTTTCAGCAGCATCAAGGATATAGCCCAGTGAGAAGTTTATAAAAATGCAAACTAGGTCTGTTTCTTCTCTCTTCCATCCTTTACTCTAGTGGCTCCTGGACCTCTATCTTTTCTTGCCGATGAAGGTGACTAATATAAGTGACTAATGAGAAGACGGATCATTTTCCCTCAGTCATCCCTATCCTGCCAGGTAATTCCCATGACTATTTCTTCAGTCACCAACCACAGCAGATTTTGCATGTAGAGGATGTTAATGTATTATTATTATTATTATTATTATTATTATTATTATTATTGTTATTATTATTAGCCTGGGTCTCCAGGGCATGAGCTGTTGTCTGGTTGTCTGGATGGCCATCTGTGCCAGATCCATCTGGCTCCTATAAAGTTTGAAGGGATCATAGGATGTATGTGAGCAATCCTTTTCAAAGTGCCATGTGGAAATCACGGCTTGACAAATGATGTTTATGGATTGCTATGATAGGATTAATTTCATGTTTCATTTTAAGCAGTTTTTTGCCTTTCTTTCAGTGTTTATTAGAAAATTATCAGGCCCCTGCACCTTTTCCTAATAATTTCCCCCATGCTGTAGTCTGTTATCAGCTCCTCCCAGAATAATCTTCCTACTATCCAGCTCTTGGTTTCTACTGCCCTTGGACTAATGGCAGGAAGAGTGTCAGACGGTGATTAACACAGAGGCAACAACCATTTAATCTGACTCATCTGTCAAATGGATCAGCCTGAAGTGCAAGTCTGATCCATCGCCCTCATCCCAAACCCCACCCCCTTCAATAAAGTTTAGTGGCTCCCTATTACCTCCAGGATCAAATATAAAATAATTTGACTTTTAAAGCCCTTATTAACTTATTTCTGGGGGCAGCTAGGTGGTGCAGTGGATAGGACATCAAGCTTGCAATCAGAAAGACTCATCTTCCTTAGTTCAAATCCAGTCTCAGACACTTACTAGCTGTGTGACCCTGGGCAAGTCACTTAACTCTATTTGCCTCAGTTTCCTCATCTGTAAAATGAGCTGGAGAAGGAAATGGCAAACCACTCTAGTATCTTTGTGAAAGAAAACCCCAAATGGGGTCATGAAAAATAGGACATGACTGAAAATGACTGAACAGCAGCAATCACCTATTTTCCCCATTTCTCAGTCCCTCACAGCTCTAGAGTCCTCTTCCACCTTATTCTCTCCAATGTAGCCTTTATTCAGTGACACTGGCCTTCTTGCTGTCCTTCACATAGAATCTTCCATCTCTTGGCTCTGAGAATTTTCACCGACTATTCCCCATGCCTGGAATTCTCTCTCCTCATCTCTGTCTGCTGGCTTCCTTCAAGTCCAAGGTAAAATCTTACATTATTCAAGAAGCCTTTCCCAGTTTCACTTAATGCTAGTGCTCTCCCTTTGTGCTTATCTCCAATTTATCTTGTAAATATATATTGTTCTTATAGCACATAATGACCTCCTCCCTTGGAGCTCCTGGAGAGTAGGGAATGTTTTTGGTTTTTCTTTGTATCCCCAGTGCCCAACATACAGTAGACACTTAATAAGTGCATATTGACTTGACTTGATAATCACAAGCCCCTTGTGCTCAGCTCAATCTTACCACGAAAAGAGAAAACATACCGAGAAAAATGTACATTGCCCAGTCTCCTTCTTTCCTCCCTAGGACGTTTGGCCCACCAATGGGACAAACTAATACATACGCTACAGCTTCTTAGAGCCACAGGTTAGAGTTGGGTGACACCAAAGGTAGATGAGCTCCCCTAAAACTCAGGGCTTAGCAAGCCCTCACACAAGAGGTGCTAGTCTTCCCTCAACACCCCTAATGTGCTAATGACTGGATGGAAACTGACTCTTCCTTTATTCTACATAGAATTTTCTAGTTTAAAATTTGTTAATTAACATTAATTAATTAATTAATATGAACAAGTGTTAATCATTTGTTCTTGCTCTTGACACTATTTCAGGGGCTGCTAAGGGAGAGCTGACTGTCAGATTTTCAGTGTGAGAATTTACACCTCAGAAATGGACAAATGCTCCAAATCAGGCTTGATTTTTTTGATCTAGACTTAAGAGAGTGATGGAGAAGATGTTAGTAATTCATATTAAACTTAAAAGCATGTCATGTATAGTCAAGCAAAACAAACCCCTGCATTGACCACTTCCAACAAAATGTCTCAATCTGCCCTCTGAGTCTATCACCTTACTGTTAGGAGGTGAGTAGAATGCTTCATCATGGGTCTTCTAGAATCTTAGTTGGCCATTTTATTGATCAGAGTTCTTAAGTCTCAGAGTTGTTTGTTTTTAATATTGTTATTATATAAATGGCTTTTCTGGCTTTGCTCAATTCACTTTGCCCCCATTCATACAAATCTTCCCTTTCATTTTTAATTATGCTGCTATAGTATTCCATTGCATTTTTATGCCACATCATCCATTCCTCAATTGATGGACAACCCCTCAATGTCCAGTTCCTTGCCATTACAAAAAGAACTGCTATAAAGATTTTTGTACAAATAGATCCTTTTCTTCCCCTTTTTTTTGGCTCTCCTTGGGGTATAATCCTAGTAGTGGTATCCCTAGTTCAAAGGGTATGTAAAGTTTAGTAATTTTTTTGCTTTTCAGAATGGTTGCATCAATTCATAGCTAATCAATAAAGTAGCTGTTTCAGTTACTTTTTGGTCAGCTCTCCAGGGTTCTCTAAAGTGAATCATCTTATCATCTGTCTTCTTGCAGTCCCTCCAACATTTGTCATTTTCCTTTTTATCAACTTTGCCAATATGATAGGGCAAGAGATAGAGACTTACAGTTGCTTTAATTTGCATTTCTCCAATTATTAGTTATTTGGAGCATTTTTTTTCATAGTGATAGTTTAGATTTCTTCCTTTGAAAACTTCCCGTTCATATCTTTGACCATTTATCTATAGGGAATATACTTTATTTTTATAAATTCAAAATATTTCCTTATATATCTTGGATAGCAGACCTTTGTCAGAGAAATTTGCTGCAGATTTTTCCCCAATTATCTACTCCTCTTCTAATTTTAGCTGTATTGATTTTCTTTATGCAAAACCTTAGTTTTGTGTAATCAAAACTGTCCAGTTTATCTTCTGTGATCTCTATTCCTGTTTGGTTTTAAACTGTTCCCCTTTCCATGAATCTGAAAAGAAATTTTATCCTTTGCTCGTCTGATTTGCTTACAACGTCACCCTTAATTATGTCTAAATCAAGCACCATTTGGGATTTATCTTGGTATAAGGTATGGAATGTTGGGCTATATCTAGTTTCTGCAAAACTATTTTCTAGCTTTCCCCCATATTTTTCTTCAATAGTGAGTTCTTACTCCAGTAGCTGGAGTCTTTGTGTTTATTAAACACTAGGCTACTGTCTTACCTTCTGTATGTTTTGCACCTAATTTGTTCCACTGATTGATCACTTTATTTCTTAACCAGTATCAAATTATTTTGATGATTACTGCTTTATAGTATAGTTTGATATCTATTTCTAGGTCTCCTTCCTTCTCACTTTTTTTTTTGTTATCTCCCTTGAGATTCTTGACCTTTTGTTTTTCTGTTTGAATTTCATTGTTATTTTTCCTTACTCTACAAAGTAATCCTTTAGTAGTTTGATTGGTATGGCACTGAATAAGTAAATTAATTTAGGTAGTATTGCCATTTTATTATATCATTGGTTCAGTCTACTCATGAGCAATTAATATTTCTCCATCTATTCAGGTCTGTACTTATTTCTGTAAAGAGTATTTTATAGTTGTATTTATGTAGTTCAGACATGCACAACTTGGCAGGAGGTAGGGGCCAAAATTAAAATAGGCTAAACTGATAGGTTTTTAGTGGCTCACTTTCCAAGTAAAAGTAACTAGACCCAGAATGATGGTGGTTGGTTGCCATGGGTCATGTGACAAACAGGAGAAAGTGCACAGTGGCAACCCACCCACCAAGTTACATGACGGGCACAACAAAGACTACATTTTTCAATGTGCTGGGCCCCTGTGCAGGCCTGTTGTAGTTCCTGGGAATGCCTTGTTAGATAGACTACCAAGTACTTTATATATTCAATAGTTATTTAAAAAAAATTTATCAATCTCTTCCTGCCAGATTTTATTGGTAATTTATGGAATTGCTGATGATTTATATAGATTTATTTTATATCCTGCAACTTTGCTAAAGTTATTATTTCAATTAACTTTTAATCAGCTCTCTAGATTTTGCTAAGTAAATCATCTGATCATCTAGAACAAAAATTAATTGTGTTTCCTCTTTGTTTATACCTATTCTTTCAATTTATTTTTCTTGGTTTATTGCTATAGCTAGCATTTCTAGCCCTGCATCAAATGGTAGTAGTGATAATGGATATCCTTCCTCTACTCCTGATCTTATTATATTAGTTCTTGGTTTAAAGTAGATATTATTCATTCTGTTAGGGAAAGTCCACTTATTCCTTTGTTTTTGTGTGTGTGTATGTGCACATTTAAACAGGAATGAGTGCTTATATTATCAAAAGCCTTTCCTGCATATATTGATAGGGTCATATGATTTTTGTTTTTATTTTATTAATATACTCAATTATGTTTATAGCTTTCCTAATTTTAAACCAACCAGGCATTTGTGGTGTAAGTCCAAGCTGCTCATGATATATAATTTTTATGACATGTTACTAGGTACTTTGCTAAATTTTATTCAAAATTTTTTAAATCAGTGTTCATTAAGGATTTTGTTCTATGGTTTCCTTTTTCTGTTTTGCTTCTCTCTAGTTTAGCTATCAAGACTGCATTTGTATTACTGAAGGAATTTAATAGGACTCCTTTTCCTATTTTTGCAAGCAGGTTATGCAACATTGGAATCTTTGAACAAGGTAGCTAGGTGATGCAGTGGATAGAGTGCTGAACCACTCAATGCATATATGTTAATTATTGACATTAATTCATTGTCTGTGATACTTTTCAGTATAATGGAGTTTCATCTTCATCCCTTCATCTGTGATACTTTTCAGCATAATAGATTTTCCTGTTCATCCCTTAAGCATATTTTTGCTATTGCCTTGTCTGAGATTGTGGGTTCTATCTTTGTCTTTTTTTCAGCTGAAGCATAATATATTTTGCTCCATCCCCTTATTTTAATTCTATGTGAATCTTTATGTTTCAAGCATGTTTCTTGTAAACAACATATTGTTGGCTCGTGCTTTCTAATCCGTTCTGCTATTCTCTGCCATTTTATGGGAGAATTCATCCCATTTACATTTACTGTTGTTGATTAGGTTTCCGTCTTTCTTTTCTTATTCTTTTTTTTTTCTCTCTCTTTGCTCTCTCTCCCCCCATTTACAAACAAAAAGGACAGTTACAGAAGAGTGTTCTCAGGACCAGTTGTCTATGCTTTCAGCTTCTTTGTCCCTCTTTCTCTTGCCCTCAGTCATAAGTTCTTGCCCTTTCTTCCTCTAAACACTTATTATACACTATAGTCCTTCCCTGAATTTACCTTCCTTCCCTCCATCTTCCTGTTCCCTTCTGTGTCTGTTGAGTTGGATGGGGTTCTACATCAGATTCTCCACGTGGGTATTCTTTGAACAGTTCATATGACAGTGAGGTTCAAGTGTTGTCTTCTTCCCCTTCTCTCCTTGTTTGGATAATTTTCTACTTGTTCACTCAGATTATGGGAGTTTGTACTTATATTCTGCTTTAAAATTTTCCCAAACTGAACTTCATTCTATTTGAATCAGCATGTCTTTCTGATTTGTCTGGATTATTTGAGATTTCTGTTTTACATAATATTGGTTCTTTTTACTTCCTTGGCGTTTTGGTATTACTAGTCATACACACTGGTGATCGCAGTCTTCATTTTATCAGCCTAATAATTTAACAGTAGTCAATGTCATCTGCCCCAGAACTCATCCCAATGGAATTCCACTAAATTCTGGCAATCTTTCTGCCACTGAAAACTATCCCAGGAAAGGCATCACACACAGTAATAGAATCATTTCTAAATCTTCCCATGTGCTGTAAAAGTAAGTGGAAGTAGGCACCCCCTCTAGGGGTGCCTACCCACATTCATGCTAACAGGTTAAGTTCCCAGAGAGCAATGAATATTTCTCTCTTCAGGATGCTAGGGGACAATTTAGAGGGGTTGTGGTTTCTAGTACTATTGATCATAAGCCCCCATTCAGTGTGTTCCCCTAGTATTACTTAACCAGTAACTTCCTCAAAGGCCTATTTACTGAGATAGCATAGCAAAAAACATAAGTTATAGAAGCATCCCCCAAATGGGGACATACTGTTCCCTCTGCACACATTGTCTTTGGGGAGAGTGGGCTCATATGTAAAATATAAAGGTATTTAGGCACATAAGTAGAGAACACATGATACCAGGGGTACCTAATGACTTTTGGTTCTGGAAATCCTTTTCTTCCCTTGTGGAGTTACCAACAAATTTGCTTTTTGGTGTGGCATCACTAATGGATGAATCACTTTTTTCCTTTGCTGTGCTAGTTCTTTGGGAAACGTGGTGCCTTAGCTGACAGTTCAGTCCACTGCTGGGCTGGGTCAAGCAATTCAAACTCAGTTTCAGCTCCTTCATCCTTCAGAAAACTCATCACCCCACAGCACCATCTTCCTAGTCACTCATAGTTGGAACTAAGCTTACCATGCCTCTGTGTGATATTTTGAAACTAGGAAGGTAATGTTGTACTTATTCTATATGACTCACAAGGAAGGGCATATTTGAGAATAATCAATGGATTAGGTCCTCATTGGTCGGTGTCTCTGATCCAGCTAGAATGAGATGGCTCCACACTAGACGAAAGATGAAGCTGATCTATGTTAGAGAGCTGAGCCAGAAAAGGCTTGTTGTATTGTTAGCTTCGACCCAAAGTTTTTGGTTGTTCTCTAGCAACTGTCAATAGGAGATGGTCTTTGTAGCTCCTTTGTCCATACCACTCTATTATCTCATCCTCCTTCCAAGGAAGGGAGCATCTCCCAGGCGATGAAGATTTTTCTCTCCTCTTTAGTTGGGAAATAGAGTGGTAGAGGAACTCTTAGGCAAGTGAAAATTTGGCAAATGAAAATTTCTCCATTTCGTACTCTCTTAGATGCGAATAGATCTGGAAGGGACCTGATGGGTCATCTAGTATATCACCTCCATTTTACAAGTGAAGAAACTGAAGTCCAGACAACTATGTGACTTGTCAAAGCCCCATTGTATCTGTCCATTAATATGGAGGACTCCTTAACCAATATAAGAAGGATTCCTTATACGAATTTCTCCTCCCAAAATGAATGTCTGCTCCTTTAGGTTCTTACTCATATTATACTCTGCCTTTCAACAGTTCAAGATGAAAGCAGCCTAAGGGAAGTGAAGGGACACTGGGTATTACATTTCTCTATTACCTTCACCACCTTGATCAAATACTACCTTCCACATAAGGCCTTTCCTGATTCCTCTAGCTGCTAGTGCTAGGGGCTGTTTCATTTTTGTCTTTGAATGCCGAACGCCCAGCCCAGTGCCAGACCTGGCTCCATAATAGGTATTTAATAGATACTTATTAGTTCACATGAGTTCCTGGCTTAAAGCAAAAGCCAGTGTACCTTTCAGGCTACAAACAATTGAGAAGCATCTCAACTCAAATCCAGGCCAGTCCTGATATTTAATGGTACGCTCCTGAGTGTGCCCTTAGAACACAGTGTTATCAGGAAGATGCACTGTGACTGGAGAGAGTTCAGAGAAGAGCTATAAAAATAATTAAGTGTCCAGGAGCTTTGATTTATAAGGCGATACCTAGTGAGAATTAAATGAGTTTAGTTTGGCTCAGTTACAGATCTACACATCTCTGAAATGGTGCAGATTTGGAAACTGGGGGAAAGTCAAAGGTGAGGAGTAAGGAAGACAAGAGAAACTATAGATAAGTATCACAAGCTTCTGGTTGTCCAGAACTTCTTAGGTTATGGAAATCTCTTCAGAAAACTGCAAAATCCTGGACAGCATGTCTTGGGTAAGTATGAGTCAGACTGAAATATCTTTCATTCATTTCAATTATATCCCCAATTGTACACCCCCAGCAAATTCCTGAAACATAATATATTTTTAATAAATGCTTGTTAATTGATTGATCCTCAGTGTCTAGCACATAGTAGGCTCTTAATCAATATTGGATTGATTATTTGGGAATAATGGCATGGCTGCCAAGTGCCCAGTGAGTTAGAAAACTGCCAGGTAGACCATCTATGATTTAAAGGAAGAAATGGAGTTGTAAGTAGTGGCAGGAGTTTAAGATCCTATAACACTTTGGTTTATTATTTAATCTTGCCATTCAATCATTGTCTACTACATTGTCTACTACATTAAAGAGGTAAAACAACCACTGGCTACAGCCAGAGCCCTAAGGCTTCCCTTGAACTTCTGAAGACAGAGGACAACAAGAAAAGACTTCAATAATACCATATCACAGAACCATAGATCTAACCTTGGAAGGGATCTCAGAGGCTATCTAGTTTCAATCCTCATTTTACAAATGAGGAAAAGGGAGATTAAGTGACTTGTTCAAACTCAATGAGGCAATAATCACAGGAGATGGGATTTAAACCCACTATACCACATTAACATGGAGAGAGACAAAACCACCAAGATGTAAAGTTATTATCTTCTCCCTTCCTATTTACATTCTTGGTTTTTAAAAAATGTATATAATATGTATATAATAATGTATATGATTTATATGTATATAATGGCAGAATCTTACCTTTCTTTTTATCCTCTTCACACCTTCATCATCTTCCACATAGTAGGCACACAATGAATATTTGATGAATGAATAAATGAATCAGTGAATGAAAGAACACCCAAAGAGTAGGGTTAATTGCAACCATCTTTTAAAAATGAGCTTCTTTTTATTGACGTGTGAATGTTTTTGTGTATATTATCTTTCCTTTTCCTGTTTTATATGACATGATAAAAGGGGGACCACATAAGTTGTTGAAGGATTTTTTTCTTTTTATAGAAGCTTCGTACTGACTAAATTCCCCTGGAGACTGCTTCCTCCTTAATTATTCCTGGAGGCTACCCAGCTAGTCCTGTATGAGAGGTTACCTTTTCAAAGCTCTGGCTGACATCAAGAAGAACTTATTAATCCTCTTGCAGCACTTTAAAAGTGTTCTCTGCTTAATATGAAGGCCTGGAGGGGAGCTGCTACTGGAACAAATCCTAGGCATGGTACAAGGCATTTTGATGTTCTGCTTTCTATCTGTGGTTTCTGTTACTTTGTATCTCAGGTGAGAAAGGGAGGGTTGTTTTCTTTAGTAGGCAGCAGCATCTTCTTCAATGGATCCTGGACCTCATCGATGGAGGTGCTTTATCCAATGGGACAGACACCAGCCTTCTCATCCCTGACAGTGTTAGTCCATGGCATCCCCTAAGGCTCCAGCTTACATTCTGGTACCCTTGCTCTATAATTTAACTGTCTATAGGTACTCATTCACCTGCTATCCCTCACTCCCACTACATGGTCAGCCTATTTACTTTACCAATCTTACATTTCCTGGAAGATATTAATTTTACTGCTTCTTGCTTGTAGGTCATCGTTACTAATATACTGCCATCTACTTCCATTCACCATGTGTCTCTCGCTAGCCTCCTGGGTCAACACAACTTTGATTCTTTAAAGATTGTTGTGTTCTAGGTTGTGCAACCCTGTACCATCACTAAGAGAATATGGGTAATAAAAAGATTAATTTTGTTGTTTGTGTTGCAGGTTGGGATCACTGAAAGCACTTTACAATTTTCCAAATTCAAAATTCATTCTTTTCAACTTATTCAGTCCTAGGATCGGTTTATTATTTATCTATAGTGCCTGTCCAACGTGTATGTATTAGTAGACGAAATCTATGGGCAATATGGCTTCTTCATCCATTTGGTCTTTCTTGTGTAGATTATTAGGCCGCTATTTTTTTTTTTTGGTACAAATCTTACTGAAAAGACTCTGGAGTATCCCAAGACTTGATGTAATCAGCATAATGTTATCCACAAACAGAGGCATTTGAATGATCTCACTATTTTTAATCTCTCTTCATTTGAACTCAGTGCTGGACATCCTTTACAGTGGGAAATACCATTAATGAGCATGTGTCTCTCTGTTTTATACCTCATTGGATGATAATTAAATGATCATTGATAATGGATTATCATTGGTGTATCCATATAATAATCCATATAATGGATTATTTTGGATAAATATATGGATAAGTAATCCATATAATGGATTATTTTGGTATATAATAGAGAGACATCATGGTATAGTGGATATAGGAAGACGTGAGTTTGAATCTTGCCTCAGACATTTTCTAGCTGTGTGACCTTGGTCAGTCACTTAAACTTTATGGACTTCAGTTTCCTCTGAAAGAGTTTTCCTATGAAAAATGAGGGAGTTGGGCTCAACGACCTCTAGGATCCCTTTCAACTCTAAATTGATGATACTATGAACAACTTTAAACATATGTAGGTAATTTTTTAAAAAATCAGTGCATTCCTCATAATCTCCTTCCCTTTTTCTTCATTCTCCCTGGTCACTATGATATCATAAGAGAATAACTCCTTGAATCTTCCCAGCATTGGAATCATGAAGGTCTTGAGTCTGTGTTTAAAACAAAGTATATTCTGCTGTCTCCTTTCTAAGGAGGTTAGGACAACACCGTTATGGGAGGAAGAAGGGGGATCACAAGTGATGCCTTAGGCAGCATGGAACAGGCTTGCCTCCAACGTGTCCGTCACAACAGAAGTGAAGAGTGACTGATTGCACCATTCCTGGCCTATTTAGATGTACCAAAGAGTAGCAAGGGGACTGGTGTGTGGTGGCTAGTGGCCCAAGGAAATTAGCTTGTAACTGATGGTGACAGAGCAGTTTGTGGAGTAAGACCAGGTGATGTTGATGAGGAGAAGAGCTGTGGCATCCTTGCTTGCAGTTGGGGTTGGGGTCTCTTCCCCTTTTGTTGTCATTGTGACATATGAGATTGTCTGTTTGGGTTCATGAGTTGGGTTGCTCCTGAGCCTACACAATACGTACAGAGTTGGAGAAGGAAGAAATGACTAATGAAAGCTGTGTTTAGCATTGTCCGTCTGGGGCCATTTGGGCTTGCTTTTGATTTTCTGCACTTATAGGAGGATGCTATGGGAGATGGTGCTTCTGGGAATAAATAACATCCATATTCTGTTATTGCATCTGCCCAGGGTTTAACTAAGTACCTCACAATCTCTAAATAAGAATTTTCCACAGATGTTCCCATACACAAGCTCCAGAAAGTGGTTATAGGACATTTTTATGGACAATTGCCCTTTCTTAATGACTCGTGCACACACAGGCCTCCTTGATGAAAGGGGGCTTTGCTTATTAAGTATACACGACACTCAGACACACACTGGTTACTTTGAGATCATAGCTCAGAAACCAAAATGGAAATCTATCAAAATTGCTTCTAGTGTCATGGACTCCCTTGGTGGTTTGTGAAGCCTATGGCTCCTTTCTCAGAATAATGTTTTTAAATACATATCCTGAGATATGTAGGATTCCAAAGAAAACCAAGTATGCTGAAATACAAATTTGCTGACCCAAAGTTAAGAACCTCTGCAGTAAGGAAATTTAACTTTTATTAAACAGCCTTGAAAATCCAGTCTACACATTACTCATGGAATTAGGAAAGGGGTTAGACTCTGTTCTTCCTAAAAAGTTCAAGTTTTGAAATTTTTGGACCCTCTTAAATATTGACTGTAATATTACCTCCTATTATTCATGTTTTTTGTCCCAACTAGAAAGTGTGGTTATTTAGAAAATGTGGTTATTGAATTGGTTATAAACAACATCAATAAAACATTACTTAATCCCATTTTATAATCATTGTGGTAAAAATAATATTGTTACATCTAAGAATGACACTTTCTTAATAATAATTTGTATCTAATAAAGAATAAAATGTAATTAATCCGTATCCCAGAAAGTGGGAGGACAACAGGGACAATTAATGGGGAAAAAAATCTGTCAAAATTTTCACGACAAACTATTTTGTTCATAAGTGATAATGGTGCTGCAATATTTGGACTCGAGAATCACAGTTTCTAGTGCATTGCAGGACTCAAATGGCTTAAAAGAATACAAAAGAGGAAGGAGCAGTTGTGGTCAATCAAGTTTGCATAAAGGATGTCTGCACTGGAAGCACCTCAATTTTGACAGGATTGAGGGACGAATTCTTAAGATATGTGAAGGCGGATAGGATGATAAATATTGGAGGAAAAATCATAGCTGTGAATGGTCTGAGAGGAGACAGAATGGTACAATGCAAAGGATGCTGGATTTGAAAATAAGAGACCTACTTTTAAAAATTCGTTAGGTCACTACCTCCATGACCACATGCAAATCACTTAGCCTTCTTGAGCTTATTTTCCTGCCTGTAAAATGAGATCTTATGATTTCCCTCAACCTAGGGAACCCCTGGAATGGAAAATCCCTTCATTGATGCTGGTCAGAAATTCCTCTATAATTTTTCAGGCACTGTGCTAAGCATGGGGGATACACGAAAAAGAAAAAGTCCCAGCCCTCAAGGAAGGTAGCCTTTTGGGCAGTGAATGGATGGCTGGTCTGGGTACCCTCTTTGAATGGAGGTTCTTAAAGGAACTCTCTTCTCTGCTCTCCAACCAGAGGGATCCCCAAGATACTGATTAGATGTGAGTACCAAGGCTGATGTGATCTTTTAGGATGATGAGGTTCCTGGGGACATGATGGAGAAGTCCAAATGAGGGCAGCTATGTGTCACAAAAATGTGCAGCACTGAGTTGATATGTAAGAGGGATTCTCTGAAGATGGTGAGTCCTTCGGGTTTTAATTTGTGCTGACTCTATCCAACACCTGAACTTTGCAGCCTTCTAAATGAGATGTCTAGCAACTCAGCAGGGCCATCTCCAGTCATCTTGATCTATATCTTGCCACCAGACCCAGATGGCTTCAGAGGAGAAAGTGAGACTGGTGACCTTGCACAGCCCTCCCTCACTTAAATCCAATTCACTTGCAAGTCATGGCAGCCCCTCCCTAATGTCACAGTCCTCTTCAAGAACGAAGAACAATCAACAATAAGTAAGTCAAAACTTGACGCAGGAAGACCAACCAGCCAAACCAAAACCAAACAAGTCAGCATTTGAAGAAAATCTACCCTTTGGACTGTGGTATGCAATGGAATGGATGGCTTGTAGAGTCCCATAAGACAGTGAACCAGAGCCCAGAACTGAACGGGAGGAAGGGAGTGGGTTGGATTACATCTGGGAAAATGTTCAGTGCTTTTGACGACCGTGAGGTTTTCTGTGAAGCGGAGACCCATCTTTTTAATGCCACCGGTCTCCTGGTAATGCTGTATGGATGTGCTTAATGGCATGACTCATTCTCTGAAGTATGGACGATGTAGGTGATCGTTCAGAGGCAATAGTGAGCAGCACGAAAAGACACATGGTGGGTGCAGGTAGGTTGTAGCATGTTAGCAATGAAGAACTGAGCACCCGAAATGACATTAAAGATAGCATTAAACAAATGTGTGACTAGAAAAGGAGTTAGAACAAGGGATAACATGACAGAGGGATAATCATTGTGCTCCCTTGGTAACCGCATAATGTCAAGAGGTCTAAGCCAGGGATTCTTAATCTTTTTTGCCTCACGTACCTCTTTCTCAGTTTGAGGAAACCTATGAGCCTCTTCTCAGAGTAATATTCTTTAAATGTATAAAGTAAAATACATAGGATTACAAAGAAAACCAAAAGCGAGTAGAAAGAAAGCTGTATTTCTTTTTCTATATGAGTTCACAGGCCTCTTGAAATCTAGTCACAGACCCCTGAGAGTGTGTGGACTTGACATTAAGACCCCAGTGTAGAAGAAGGCTTATAGAATGTTAGGTGGGCTCCTTCTCCTGGTTAGAAATATGAAAAGGCATGGACAAGAGTTGTATGATGAAAGGATGAGAAAGTATGGGTGGGTTGTAATATGTCCAATTGGGAGGAATACCCACATGAATGAGATCACAGATTCCTTGAAATATCAAAGTTCTAATTCTACAGTTATTTATTAATCTCCACTGCCTTTGAGGTTATCTCATTAAAGTAAGGAATAAATAATACTCCCCAAAGATAACAATCTTGCCTGAGGAATCCATCTGAGCTTTAATCAAAAGAATCCAAGTATGTGTAGATTGCCACCTATTTAGTCATGTCGATGAGCCCTAAAGGGTCTTGGATACTACCCAAAAGCACCCCCCAAAAAAGGGGAAGATAAAGAATATAGTTCCATGGACATTGAAGAGGAATTCCACAGAGCTGTTGGTCTTGCTTCACTTCTACCATTGCAGTATAGGGAGCATGCCAAGATTTGGTTGTAGTACAAGATCTTGCAAAAAATGTTACCCTTGGATGCTGTACCATGACACCATTGAGAAATGAGACTATTTTATGAAGTCCTTATGCTAGGTACACAATTATCTCTTGGGGAGTCTCAAAGGCAAACCAAGTTTATTCTGAAATCTGCTTTGTAGTGAATAGTATTATGACTTCATTCATTCTATGACTTCATGAATGGTATTTTACATATTCAAGCAAGCACTACGGTACAAAAAGCCTCTGGTGCTTACCAAGGTGTAACATCCTGTACAGATGACCTATGATGACTGTTAGAAGTTGTGATCTTTTGGTTTAAATTATAGTAGTGCTCATAAAATAAATTATAGTAGTGAACATAAAATAAATAACAGGCCATGTTCTGTGTCATATTAGATTGGGAGTTCTTAACTTGGGGTCTGTGAATTTTTTTTTAAAAAGTTTTTTGATCACTGCATTTCAATGTGATTGGTTTTCTCTGTAGTCTTACATAATTTCTTTTATGCGTTTAAAAACGTTCAAAGAAGGGGTCCATAGGTTTAACTCGATAGTCAAAAGGGGTCTATGACACACAAAAATTAAGGACAC
Organism: Phascolarctos cinereus; assembly: GCF_003287225.1. Lineage (NCBI taxonomy): Eukaryota > Metazoa > Chordata > Mammalia > Diprotodontia > Phascolarctidae > Phascolarctos > Phascolarctos cinereus. Next base: position 173,591,450 of record NW_027556180.1, on the reverse strand, counting down.
CTATATTAGATGAATGTCATAGAAAATGATAACCTAGCTCCATAAATATAACTTTCTATATGAAGAATATACTTCCTCCCCAATGAATAACCTGGGTATGTAACAGGATTATTTCCCCCTACTCCAGAAATAATATGTAGCAGGATTATCCAATGTAAATAATGCTGCCCATCTTTAATTTTTTTCTAAAACAAAATAAAAAGAGAAACAAAAAAGACAATATTCATCTGGAACCATCAGGGTTTTTTGAGGTGCTGCAGAGAGAAAAATTGTCACATAAGAGAGATTTGGAACATGCTTGTAAGATTTTTGTTTTCTACCAGATCTGCGATTTTACTGGCATAGAGAACTCCCTATGGGAAAATCCCCTGATCCAGTGCAAATCTTAGATGCTCACCTGTGGTGTAACTTAGTCTGAAAGAGTTGCCTAGGGCATTAAAAGGTTAAGTGATGTGTCCAGGGTCGAGTAGCCAGTATATATCAAAGAAGGACTTGGACCCAGGACTTCTCTGACTATAAGTCCAGCTCACTATACACTATACTCCATGGTATGGAATTATTTTCTTTTTCTTTTTTAAAAAAAATTAATATTTCATTTTATCCCAATTACATGCAAAAACAATTTCAACATTTCTTCTTTAAAATTTTGAATTAAAAATTTCCTCCCTCCCTCCCTCCTTTCCCTCCCCACCTCATTGAGAAGGTGAACAATTTGACATAGGTTACACATGTGTAGTCATATGAAACATATTTCCATGTAAGTCATGCTATGAAAGAAAACACAGATAAAAAACCTATGGAATTATTTTCAAGCAAATATTTTCAACTTCTCCATTTCCCCCCTTGTCTTATTATTACTTGTTTCTGTTGGTTGAAAGGTATGGTAACAAGATATTAGATTTATGAGAAATTGAGGAAGCTAACCAATTCCCAGGCTATGCCTTTGGAAAGAGTTCTCTGAAGACCTTTTCAGTGTAACAAATTATTTAAAGACCTTGGTAGATGATTATAGAATCATAGAATCTTTATGATGAAAGAAATCATAGAGGTTATCCGTCATCAGCAACATCAAATATTTTTATCATTGTTTTATAGAACCCTGTCTGGGATCATTGGGCATCAGGAAGACCTATCAGCTCTCCCCTTTTCTTTCCTTTGTCCCCTCCCCTGGCCTAAGCCTCCCAGAGCCCATTCAGGCTTGATGTAATAGGCTACTCACAAGGCTTAGAGAAGATGAGAGTTATTGACTATTCCTTCCACCAGATCTTACTATTGACTCTGTGTTCCCCTGGCACTGTCATCTGGCCTACTAATGTAACATAAAGAACCCCCGGTCCTTGCCATCTGCCCTGCTACTATAGTCTTAGCACTTCTAGACCCTTCTATTTGACTTGTAAATGAACTTTCTTTTAGGTGTTGTCTTCCCTAATTAGAGAGATCAGTGTAATAGATTAGGTACATAAGACATAGTAGTAAATGACCATAGTAACCTAGTGTGTGATAAATATAAGACCCCAGCTTCTGAAATAAGAACTCACTATTTGACAAAAACTGCTGGAAAAACTGGAAAACAATATGTCAGAAACTAGGTGTAGACCAAAACCTTATACTGTATACCAAGATAAGGTCAAAATGGGTACATAATTTAGACATAAAGGATGATACCATAAGCAAATTAGGAGAGCAAGGAATAGTTTATGTGCCAGGTCTATGGAGAAGAGAAAAAATTATGACCAAACAAGAGACTAGAGAGCATTACAAAATGTAAAATGGATAATTTTGGTTATATTCAATTAAAAAGTTTTTGCACAAAACCAATGCAACCAAGATTAGAAGAAAAACAGAAATCTGGGAAACAATCTTTATAGCAAGTGTGTCAGATGAAGGCCTCATTTCTCAAATATATAGAGAACTGAGTCAGATTTAGAAGAATACAAGCCATTCCCCAATTGATAAATGGTCAAAGGATATGAACAGGTACTTTTCAGACAAAGAAACTGAAGCTATCTATAGTCATAGAAAAATGCTCTAAATCACTGTTGATGAGAGAAATGCAAATTAAAACAGCTTTGAGGTACCATCTCACACCTATCAGATTGGCTAATATGACAGAAAAGGAAAATGATAAAAATTGGAGCGGATTTGGGAAAATTAGGACACTAATGCACTGTTGGTAGAGTTGTGAAATGACACAAGTATTCTGGAGAGCAATTTAGAACTATGCCCAAAGGGCAATCACACTGTGTATCTGCCTTGATCCAGCAATAGCACTATGAGATCTGTATCCCCAAGAGATCACAAAAAGGGGAAAAGGATCTATATGTGCAAATACGTATAGATGTGTGTGTATATATGTGTGTGTGTGTATGTGTGTGTGTGTGTGTATATATATGTATAGCTCTTTTTGTGATGGTAAAGAATTGGAAATTGAGGGGATGCTCATCAGTTGAGGAATGGCTGGACAAGTTGTGGTATATAATTGTGATGGAATATTATTGTGCTATAGGAAGTGATGAGCAGGTAGATTTCAGAAAAACTTGGAAACATTTACATGAACTGATGCGAAATGAAGTGAGCAGAACCAGGACAACATTGTACAATCAGCAACATTGTGCAATGATCAACTATGAACAACTTAGTTCTTTTCAGCAATACAGTGATCCAAGACAGTTCCACAAGACTCATCACAGAAAATGCTATCCATATCCAGAAAAAGAACTGATGGCATCTGACTACAGATTGAAGCATACTATTTTCACTTTTTTTTTTTTAGGCAACTGGGGTTAAATGGCTTGCCCAGGGTCACACAGTTAGTAGGTGTCTGAGGCCAGATTTGAACTTAGGTCCTCCTGACTCCAGGGATGGTGCTCTATCCACTGCACCACCTAGCTACCCTATTTTCACTTTCTTTATTTTTTTTGTTGTTCTTTTCTTTTGGCCTGTTTCTTTCACAACATGACTAATATGGAAATATGTTTTACATGATTGCACATACACAACCTATATCAAATTGCTTACTGCCTTAGGGAAGGAATGGTGAGGGAGGAAGACAACTTGGAACTCAAAAACTTTTTAAAATGAATATTGAAAACTGTCTTTACATGGAATTGGAAAAAAGTAAAATACTATTATAAAAAAGTCACTAAAAAAATAAAAAGAAGGCCCACTCCATTTTTTTGTTAGCTTTAATTATAAAGTAGCTTTTTTTTTTTTAAATAGGAATAGGGACTACAATTGTGATTTCACTGGAATAAAGAAATCCCACGTGGGGAAACTCTGTACCAATTTAAGTTGGCATTTTCTCTGTAATACATAGTTTTACAGAACTGCCTTGAACACTTACAAGGTTTAGTGACTTACCCAGGGTCATCAGAGGTAGAACATGAACCCAGGTCTTCCAGGATTTGGGACTAGTCCTCTATCCACTACACCAAGATATCTCTTTAAAGACAGCTAAAGAGTTGTCAGCTTGCTTGCTGTTTTTTCCCTTACATTGAATTAAAAACCTGTCTCTGTACTTTCTTTCTTTTTTGGGGGGATTGGAGGGGGAAAGGCAGTCAGGATTAAGTGACTTGTCCAGGGTCACACAGCTAGTAAGTGTCTGAGGGTGGATTTAGATTCAGGTCCTCCTGACTCTAGAGCCGGTATATATCTTTTTTTCTACTAGGTCCAGTTCTCTTTCTGTTCAGTTTTTAATTCTTCCTCTTTGTTAAAAAACTAAGACAAAAACAATCATCAAGCAATATCTAAATACCCATAGAAAGAAACCCTGGGGCAGCCTTTTGCTGCCAGAGGAGTAGGAGCTGTAATAGAGCTCCAAATGGATGGGTGGAGAGGTGGAGGGATCCTCTCACCTCATAGGCCTGTTCTGTAGGAGGTCAATAGCTCACATTTGGATCCTCAAGGAAACTGGCTTTTTTTTTTTGGTGGGGGGTGGTGGGGAGGCAATCAGGGTTAAGTGACTTGCCCAGGGTCACATAGCTAGTAAGTGTCTGAGGTCATATTTGAACTCAGGTGCTCCTAACTCCAGGTCCACTTAGCTGCCTCCCCCTCCCTTTTTTCCCCTAGGTCCCTGTTACAGGCAAAGTAAGTGATTTCACTAGCGAACATGAGCAATGTCTAAGAAAATAGCACTGAATAATGAAATTATGAAATGAAAGAACTCATGAATCACTCAACCCAAGTGTAGGAGGTTATGGATGAAAGAGTGGCCTCACTCACAGCCCCATGGATTTGGGATAAGGTTATCCCTGTCCCGGAGGAGAAAGGCAGGGTAGGGCTCATCTGTAGATCTTTGGCATTGAGAACTCTCTGACTAGGATATTTCACAAGTGGGTTCAGCTTCTTCCTATATAACCATCTGGAAATTCACCCATGAATTCTCACTAGAATTTCCATTGGGAAGCTGGCCCACTACTTGTTTTGTGCTTTATAAACGTGAAAAAATAAATCCAGCTGGAAAGTGTGCTGGTGACAGAGTACTGCCCTGAAAGTTATATTGCCTCGTTATGTTTCACAATCCATTGCCAAAGCACCCCCGTAAGTCATGGCAACTTGGCAAAGGATGCACCACATGGTTGCCGCAATGATATTTCAATAACCCATTCTTCGGAACAAATGACCCCCAGTGAATTGTAGGCAAATAACATTTGGTGCTCACAACTCTACATCAGAAGATCTTAGATTTGGGGCTTCAAGGTATTTGAGAGGTCATTCAGTCCAGTCTACTCATTTTACAGATAAGGAAACTGAATTCCAGAGAAGTTAAGTGAATCCACCCCAGGTCACCCAGGTAACAGAGCAGAGATTCAAACCCAGGTCTTCTGAGCTTTTCCCACTGTACCATACTGCATCTCAATATTTCATGCCTTATAAGGATTTTCCATAATGAAGGAGACCGTATTTAATGCTCTTTTTTAGCTTCTTTATGTATTTAGATTGTACAATATAATAAGTTATATATACAGAGTCAGACAAAATTATTAGCAATTAAGACTTCACTGACACAGGCATATCCTGGTTTGGTTCCCTCTCCTCTCTCTCTCTTTTAGTCCAAACCTACAATTTCCTCAGTGTTGGTTGCTCCCGGCATGGAAATTCCTTGCACTAATGCAGATTGACAACTTGTCTATAATGTATAGTTTTAAAGAGTTGCTTGAGATTACTGGGAGGTTGAAGGATTTGCCCATGTTTATACAGCTAGTATGTGTCAGAGGCAGGTCTTAAACCTAGGTCTTACTTTATCCACCATGTTGTGCTTCCTCTCCTGTGTGTTTTAGCAATAATAAAATTATGGCTATCTCCCTGGAAATTGACAAGGGTAGCCAATGGTGCACTTATCATGGTAGCCCAGCTGATTCTGAAAGCCAGCTATCCATCAAAGCTCCATCGGTATATGCCATTTAAAGTGTTTCTACCTTTGGATGAGTCAATGGCCTATGGCCACGAGATGGAAGATGGCAAGATTCAGGCCAAAACTATGCCTGCAGAATATGCTCACTAGACTTGGCCAAATGCCCGAAGACAGAAATAGCAGTTTTGCCTTCTCTTCTCAATTGAAACTAATTTTTAAAAGAAACAAACAACAAACTGCTCTTGGAGAAAAGGGTGCTCATCACATATGGCATTTGCCATCTAATTAAGGGAGAGGCTTTTATCATCATTAGCACAAAGCAGGGGGAAGAAGGTGAAGAGGGTGCACGGTAGGATTTCAAAGAGAAATTAAAAAGGATAATTAAGTTTCACCTCAGAGTATGTAGCTCACAGGATATACAAAATAGGTTCTGAAAACAGCAGCAAACAGAGACTGTAAATGGTGATATTAAATATTCAGGACCTAATTATGATCCTATCACAGTATGTTCTACTTTTGCAACAGTAGAAATTTAGTTGTAAGCTTCAAGCAGACAACCGATTCCCCTCCTCCCTGCCTGCCCAACCTCCCCCACCCCGAAGCAATTGCTCAGTCATGCAACTTGTAATTTAAAAAATATTACTTTGTAAGCTACGGAATTTGTTTTAATTTAGGAATAGCTCTAGTGAAACCTGCCATTACAGCATGTCAGCAATGAACTGTAAATTAACCCACTGGGGTGATAACTGGGGCTGGCTGCCGCTCTCTTTGCAATTACAGGTTTGGGAAAACCACCCTGCCAAGAACAATGTCACTTTGCTAACTTTATCTCTAAATGTTATGGCAGACAGTTGCCGTGGAAAACTTCAAAACTAAGTCTTTATGGCCTTGGTTCCTATTTTGCATTTCAAATCCATGTGGTTTCCATGTGCCGCTTTTTCAACACTGTTGTTTTCCTAAGTCTCCATCTTCATTGGGGTCTGATGAGCTTCAACTTTGTTGATGATAGAATCATGGAATTCCAGGGCTAGAAGCAATCTTATAAATCAGTGAGCACAACCCTATTATAGATGGGGAAACTGAGGCCTAGAGAGGTGAAGTTACTCCATAACTAGATATGGGGAGGGGTAGCTAAAGCTATGATGTAGGTTTCTAGGTTCCTGATACGGTTCTTGAACTGGCTACCTTCCAATGAATTTCAGTGTTGCCTTTTCCTGATTGGTTCTACAGAGAAGGAATATTGGAGGATGAAACTCTCTTAATGGGATGTTCCTCCATGAAACATTAGATGGTCTTTGTGCCTGACAGAACCCTTAATCAGTAAGCTATCATATCTCCCCCTTTAAAGAGTGATACCAGCTGCTTACTGGTCCTTGGGCATTTTTCTGCCCAAAGTAAAATTCAGCTGGAAAGAGATGGGCATGGAGGCACATGCTGAGGCTGGGGAGTTCCAAGGGACAGTGGGGCTGAGCCAATAGAGTGTGCACCATGAGCCCCAACAAGGAGAGGGCCACCAAGTTCCCTATTGAGGGGCAAACTGGAGCAGGTTGTAAATGGAGTAGGGCAAAGCTCCCCTGCTGATCAGGAGTAGAATCAGGCCTGTGGGTAACCCCTGTACTTCCAGCCTGGGCAAGATGAGGAGACCCAGTCTTTAAAAAAATAAATAAATAAAATAAAGGAAAAGAGCCTTGGACTAAGTTATCTGGTGCCTTCAATTTAAGACCTTGCTTGGACTCTTAACTAGCTATGTCACTTTGTAGATTCTTAACCTCTCTGGCCCTCATTTTTCATATAGACCACTGAGGAGCATAGATTAGGTCGCTTTTGATGCCTGAATTTGACATCTCTAAATTGGGCTACTTATGAAAATACAAAGTGATTAATCTGCAATAAGATACTCTTTGCTACTCTGAACAGATCTGTGATACGAGGAAGCAATGAAACTAGTGACCACTTACATCTACTGAGATTGGCTTTGTGTATCTGTTTTACAAAGTAAGTCACAGAGAGCACTAAATTATTGATGGGAGAGAGGCACGGGAAATATGTAGGCTCAAGTGTAATTAAACTGTTTCCCTGCAAAGCCAGATGGGATATTAACAGACCAATCTGAACTGACGCTAGGAAATGAAAAGATGCATAGAGAGAAGTGTGCGTTCATTATGACCATTTGGCAAAACTTCCCATAAAGAGCACCTCTGCTATGAAGCCTTCCTGGATTACCTGTCAGACAGAAGTACTCTCTTCCTCTTCTCAACTCCAACAGCATGACTACTGAATCACTTGGTGTTGCCATTGTGTATATTTCATCTCCTCAACTAGATTGTAAGCCCTTTGAGAGCAGAGACCATCTTTTATACATCTTTACATCTTCCCATAGTGCCCAGCACAGTGCTATAAAAAACATAGTAGGTGCTAAGTAATAATGGTCGTTGAATGAATGTGTTCATCCATTCATCCTCCTGAGGTACGGTGTTTGGCTTAGTATTCCCCAGCCGATACATCACTAGCTTTGTCTTTGGCTTCCCCCTTGCTCCTCAGAACAGCCTAAGCTATGACCTAGTGACATGTGAGAAAAGCCTTAATTTTTAGGAAGCCTGTGAGTAGCCACTACTGCTGGTTCCAAGTCTCCCAGCTCAATCACCCTTGCACTGTTCTCAGGTGAAGGAAGCGAAGTCACATCTCAACAAAAAGTGGGGCAGTTCCTAATGATGCTCATCAGGTTGTGACAGGAGGTTGAGGTGTTGGCATGACCTGAGCCCACTCCAAAATGTCGGCGCACAGAGACTCGACAGCATCCAGCCGCTCGATCTGTACGAGTTTTGTGAGGAGCTCTGGGATGCTGTAGCCTGCTGTGCTGATTCGGTCAAAGAGCTGCATGCCATCTGTCATCCCCCCTATCTCGTCCCTCTTCAATCCAAAGCTTTCAGCAAGGTGGCGCCATGTTTTCACGATGGCCTTCTCAGTGTTGTAGGTGGAGCTGAGCATCCTGCTTGTCTTCTCTAGGCAGTCAAATGGTAATTCCGTGGGGCTGAGACCTGGAAGAGCAGAGAGTCCAAGTCAGAAATCATACATTTTAGGCAACAGGAACACAAAACTCTTTGTTTTAAACAAGTGTATCCCATGACTCTTCAATTTAGGCAACTCTTGACACAATAATTATTGACTAATATTAATAAAGATGCTGTAATAATATTGACTAATAATCTCCCAGATGTGGATCTGGGAGATGGGAAACGTAACCTCCAAAGCTAGCAGGTGCCTGCTGAGAAGGGAAGCCTCGTCCTGTCCTGCCACCATGTTTGGAGTTGGGTATGGAATCAGGGAAGGGCAGCTAGGTGGCACAGGTGATATAAAAACAAAATGTATCCAAAAAAAAGATTAAAAAAATAAGGAAAGTTTAAAAAAGAATTTGGCACATAGATTTCTGTTGAAACGTTCCTAGAAAGGCTATTGGCAGCATTCCTGATACTTTTGAATCCAAGTACTTCCTCATTTCTAGATAAGTGACAACCATTCATTCCATTAGGTCAAAGGTTCAATCTGATGATACTTGGGTCACATTGGACAACAGAATTTTAAGCTCATTTCTACAGTACAGCAGAAGGGAAAGAAGTCAGAAAAGGACAGCCTGAAGGGGCAATCCCTTCCTATTTAAGTGTATTTTCTCTAGTAATGAAGCCTGTTCTCAAGCTTTGGGGTATGCATTGGCATGAGGTAAAAACTCTGTAGACCAAGCAGCCCAGAGCAGCTGTTGTCTAGCTGTCTGGATCACAGGTGTTTCATTGAGCAATTTCCAGCTCAGCCAGCAGTAGAAGCCAACCTTCCAGTGGCCTAATTGGGAGCTACTCATTTCCAGGGATTTGGTCACAATACAGTCTCTGCCACAACAGGCTTAGTGCCCTATCCAGCCCTTGAACTTGGGTTTTGCCTTTGCAAGTATTCAGGTGAAACCAGACTTTGTGTTTAGTTAGGGCCAAAGGAAGATAAATCCTCATTATCTTGTGGGTCAGCAGCCGTCAGTGAAGTGGTATTTGGGGGTGTGTGGAAGAGGAGGAGGGGCCAGCCGGAGGTAAATAGAGGAAAGGGTGGATTCTAACCCCTGGCACTGATTCACAGCACTGAAGAAGGAGCTTCTCACAACTCTGTTTATCTCTCTGCAAAGGGGATATATTTCTACTACTTATTTGTTAAATGTTCACTCCCTCTACAGGAGGTAGAAGGACAAATAGCTATACATACTCAGAAGAGGCTATAAACAAAGAAACAAAGCTGTCCTTAGAGGCTCCTTTGTAAAATAGACCCAGAAACATGGCTTTCATATTTGCTTAAAAAACCCTCTGAAGTTGTGGAGTCTGAGGATGGGACTTGAATACAAAAATCTCTGGTGCTTCGAGTGAGTGAGTTCTAACCAGCTCCTAGTTGTACCCAGCTCCCTTGTAGTTCTAGAATGAAGAAGTATCATTTCCATCAGCCCAAAGATCCTTAAGTGTTTTTCCTTTAGAAATGTAAAAAAAATTACTTAAAATAAGACATTGCTATTATTACTCCTTTCCTTAAGGGGACTTAAGTTTTTTTATTTTTTTCAGTCCTTGAAGAAAAAATTCTAGAGCGTTAGTGACCTCAGAAAATTGTTGCATTTACACTTAATACTGGGTGGGAATAATAGATTTAGCACTAGAAGAAGATTCTGAGGCCATCTAGTCCAATCTTCTCATTTTAAAGTTGAGCAAAAGTTAAGTGAGGTACCCATGATCACACAGGAAGTCAGAGGCAAAGACAGGATTCAAACCTAAGATCTCTGACTCCAAATCTAGTAGACATGCAATCAACTAGTATTTATTAAGTGACTACTGCGTGCCAGGCACTGTGCTAAGTGTTGGGAGTACAAAGAAAGGAAAAAAAATTGGGACTAAGAGCTCACTGGGAAATGGAGGTCTAGTGAGGGCTGGGTCGGGTCTCCGTATTTTTCTAGTCTTTGTTCAATCTTGTTGAACCCAAGGTAAGTTTTTCCTAAGTCTTTGTGTCTGTCCATTTGTCATATAGGGATGGGGGGAATCTGTGTCACTTGGATGACTGTCATTTAACTTGGGAACTCTGAGAATGGTTTCATTAACTTACAAGTGGATAGAGGTTTTTGTTTTAAATTTTAAATTTTGGTCATTTGGTAAGGTTAAGTACAGATCTGCATTGTGAGCTGAGATAAAGATGATGGATGAGATGGCTGTGGTGGAGTAAAGGGTGGTGACACATAATAGCTTACACTTATATAGTACCTACTATGCTTACTATGTACCACTGTGCCTCATTTGATCCGCACAATACTGAGAGGTAGGCACTATTATTATCCCCACTTTATAGATGAGGAACTGAGGCAAATGAAAGCTAAGTGACTTGTCCAGGGCCACACATCTAGGAAATATCTGAAACTGGATTTAAACTCAGGTCCTCCTAATTCCAGGTCTAGAGCTTTATCCACTGTACTACCTAGTTGCCCCAGAGAAATGGAAAAACCTGGAGACAGGAGGCAGAGCTGGCCACTTGCACTGAGGACAGGGCTCAGAAGAACAGTTTGGGCAGTCATGCTTAACCATTGGCTGTCACAGAGAAATTGATCACTTTGAGGGTAAGCAATTTTGGGAGGATTTCTAAGGAGGAGAGTGTGGTTTATTACTCGTGTAAAACCTTGACCTTTCCTCATTTTGCTGTCTCCTCATGGTGAGTTCTCAAACTGTAGCCACCCATTAGAGAATAAAGTCAAATTTGGTCATTAACTTAGGATGCCAAGTGAGTGGTAGACAGCAGAGTCAAGCCTCCTTTACCCATCCATTTTACATTATGAGTTTCTGGAGATCAGGGACCATGTTGATCACAGGGATAGAGACTGGACCTGTGATTTCGTTGATATGGGTTACTCCCAGACAAGGAAACTCCTTTTACCAATGAAGATTAATATCTTCTCAGCAACTTGCAGTCTTAGAGAACTGCTTAGAGCACAGAGAGGTTAAATGATTGCCAAGGGTCACACAGCAAGTATATGCCAGAGGTGAGACTTGAACCAAGGTCTTCCTGGCTTAGAGGCCAGCTCTTTACAGCAGGCTGTCTCTCCTGCTGGACATGTATTAGATAAAAGGGTGGTTAGTAAATATTTTTGATGATGATGATGGTGGTGCCAACTTGGATTTAGTTACAAGAGCACTGCATCCCAAATGAAGCCCCTTTGCATTTAGGAAAGTATTATATATGTGCCTTGCCCATATATAACTTAATGCTTTATAAATGGCTATTGAATTGATTCTCCCTACCTGCCTCTGATCTTGGGATCATGGATTTAGAGTTGGAAGGGACCTTAGATGCCATCTAACCCAAGTCCCTCATTTTGCAGAAGAAGAAACCAAAACCCAGAGATGTGAAGTATTTGTCCTTTGTCACACAGATAGGAAGTGGCAGATCTGGGATTCTAACTCATGTCCTCTGACTCCAAGCCTCTGACTCCAAGCACCATATAGCCCTTTACCTAGTGGCAACAGAGAATGCCCTCATATGCTGCTGGGCCCACTTGGGCATTAGCTGTGAGGAGAAGTGTTTTGTCTCATGGTTTCAAGAATGTGCAACAAGGGTTTTGTCAGGATAGACCGAGTATTTGCTTGTCCACGCTAAGGAGGTGACAGAGGGGAGGGTTGGTTGGAGAGGACTCCTGTACTATACCATAGGTTGGCTTGGCTGAATTCAGGCCCTTTCTTCTCCTTCCTCCTGAGGTTGGTTGAGTTTGCTAATCCAGAGTATCCGATACATTGGCATGGGCCATTTTGCTCAGCTTGCTCCCAAAGAATACTGGAAATCTTGCGCCAAACTCTCTTGTTGCTGATATGAGGTAAAAAGGACCTCGGATACACCTAGAAGTGGGTTATGATCACACAGTTGGGGTTGACCTGATCTGTGACATAGTGAACTCCTGAGGACAAAGATTCCTTTTACCCAGGCAGACAACTGCTCTGTAACTTAAAAATCTTAGAGCATTTCCCGAAGCACCGAGAGGTGAAGAAATTTGTCAGATGTAGGGTTTGAACTCTTATCTTACTGACCCTGGGGCCATGTTGCCTCAGTTACCTACTTTAATTACATCTGTAATTAGTTGGGATATATATATCATGTGAGTGAGGACTGGCATTCAATTTAGTTTAGTGCAGCAATCATTTATTAAGTGCCTACGGAGACAGACAAAACAAAACCTCCAGTGCTTACCTTCTGCCACCCCACACACGTTGGCATACACGTCAAGGATCTTCTTTCTTCTACTCTGAATCTTTAAGCAAAAACAGAAACAGAAAAAACACATGATTTCATATTGATGGGGAAACAGCAGTTTAAACAGTGCCTTCTGGGGATCCCTGTCAGCAACCTCTTTGACCAGTCCCAGCTTTGCTCTGTCAAAGTAGAGTCGAGTATGAGAAATCTGTATGTAGTGAATTTGGGAGCCATGAAAAGCCTCCAACAAAAGTCTAGTCCACTACCCACTTAAAAAACTTTATTTCCTGCAAAGTGGTCCATTGATAGCCCTATCACTGAGTCAATACAATACAGAGGAATTAGTTTTCAGTGTGCTCAACATCCATGGCTTCATGGAAGAACACTTTGGCAGCAGAAGACATCGCCGAAAGGAAGTTTCTTGCCCCTAAATTCCCATCAATCAGGTGAATCTCCATTATAGATGCAGGGCATTATTTTAGTGTAGCCATAAATTGTATTTGTAGAAGAATGGTGTGCGCGTGTTGGCAACTTACCCCAGTTGATTTGTTGTTTGTGGAAGATTTATCCCTTGTCAAATGGACTAATGATAGCAGGCACAGCTCTGGGGACCCTTGCTTGTCAACTGCAGCTTCTTCATCACTGTCCACACTCCGACTCAGAAGCTGTTCATTCTCAGAAGAGGCATCGTTCTCACTGGGGAAAGAGAAGGGAATATGAATGGTATCCTTCAAAGTGGAACCATCTAAAATTCAACTCCTAGATTGCTTGTTGCGAGCAGATTTTGATCAGGATGCAAATTAAAGCATGTTTGCAAATGGACCAAGAGAGGGTCCATTAAAGAGGGCTCCATTAAAGTGAGACCAACGGGTGTGAGTTTGTTAGAATTTGTATATCATGTAAGTGAGGATTGATATTCAATTTAATTTAATTCAATAAGCATTTATTAAAGGCCTATAATGTGCCAGGCACTCTTCTAGGAGTTGGGGGTACAAAGATAAAAAAAAAGTAAGCCTTGCCCTCAATGAGCTTACTTTCTAAAAGATAAGAGATAACATGTAAACAGATAGGTATAATAATAACAAGAGCTCAACATTTATATAGCACTTACTCCATGCCAGGCACTGTGCTAAATGGTTTATAATATATTTCTAATTTTATCCTCACAACAACCTCAAGAGGTAGGTGTTATTATTATCCCCATTTTACAGAGGAGGAAACTGAGGCAAACATAGGTTAAGTGACTTGCCCAGAGTCACACAGTATCTGAGGCTGAATTTGAACTCAGGTCTTCCTGACTCCAGGCTCAGTGCTCCAGCCACTGCATCAGAAGACAATTTTAGAAGGAAGAAAGCACTAATGGGTCTTTTCTAAGGTCATGTTGATAGTAAATGGCATAGTCCAGATTTGTACATCTGACTGAAGTCTGATCATCTTTCCATTGTATCAAAAATCTCGAGAGGCAAGAATGATGGGTCAGATCTAATAAAATGACTTAATATGAATAAAGGTGAAGTCTTACATTTGGGCTAAAAATAATCAACTGAATATGAAGATGATGGAAGGATGTAAAAATTCCTACTACACAGCAGTTAATGTGATAAGAGACAGATTTTGTCGTTATTTTAATGAGCTTACAAGGTCAATAAGAATAAACAAGGTAGCACAGTGACCAAAAAGTCAATGCAATCTCTGGCTGCATTAAGAGAGGTGAGGATCACACTGTGTCCTATCTGAGTCAGACAACATTTGGAATGTTATATTGTCAGTCAATAACCACTTATTAAGCAGAGTATGCCAGATACTGTCTTACGGATACTAGAAAGGCAAAAAGCCTTGTCCTACAGGAGCATATATCCTAATGGAGGAGGCAACATGAAAACAGATAGATACAAGGTATATTAGAATAGACGGTAATCTTAAAGTGGAAGGCATTAGCACGTTAGAAGTAAGGTGGACCAGGAAAGCTCTCCTGCAGGTAGGCTTTGCACTGAGTCTTCAAGGAAGCCAGGGAAGTGAAGAGGCAAAGAAAATGGTATCCTGGTAAATGTTTAACAACCAGCTGCTCAGTAAAAAAGTAGGTACAACACACTCTCAAGTTCATTCTGCATTAATAACATATTGTCCATCACTTTCTTAAGTCTAGACAATTAAAAAAAAACCATAAATCAAGCTCTGATGTATAGTATTTGCTGATCTCTGAGGGATAAATTTAACAACTGGGTCTCACAAGCTGAGAAGAGATGGCTCCAGCACACCCCTGGGCAGAAGTGAAGGGGCAGAGTATTCCAGTCCTTTCCCTCTGCAAAGTGCAAAGGAGCTGATAAGGGGACCAGAAATTATATTGTAGGAAATGCAAGTAAAAGCTGGATGGTAGAGTTTATGGAAGTGAGTAAGGTATAAGAAGGTAGGAAGAGGTCAGATTGCAAAGAACCATAGATGCTAAATGGAGGACTTTGTATTTGATACTGGAGATATGAGGAAGCCCCTGAAGCTCACTGAGCAAAGGGGATGAGAGTGGGGGAAGGGAGGATATGGTCAGACTTAATGTTTTAGAAAAATGATCTTAGCAGCTGAGTAGTTTTCTGGATGCCACTTTTTAGGAAGGACACTAACAAATGGGAGCCTTGTCCAGAAGAAGGCATCTCACATAGTGAGAGAGCTGGAAACATCAGTTGAAGGAACTTGGCAGGTTTAATTAAGAGAACAGTAAATTCAGGGTGGACATAGTAGCTATCTTCAAGTATTTGAAGAATTATTACCAAAAGAGGAGTTAGACTTGTTCTATTTAACCTCAGAGGGAAGAACTAAAATAAATAAACAAAAAATGGGTAGAAGTTACAGAAAAGAAGATTGAGTCTATTGTTGGAAAATCTTCTTAGAGATGTCCATTTTTGGATAAACATCACCTCTGTGTATCCAGCCCAAGGAATCCTTGCTATAGGGAGGGGACCAGATCTCCCAGTGAAGGAAGGCTTGTCTTCTAGACCCGTGAATCTCTCTGCCAGGCTCCAAAGGAACTACCTGGGTAGCATTTCTAACTCCTAAGCACATGTGCACTGGGGCTTTAAGCTAGCAAAAGAGTCAATGTTCAGAAAAGGCTTCTCCACAGCTCATTAAAATCATTCAAAATATATGGAAACAACATTCTTTCATGAGGATTCTGTTCTTCTTTTGTGGTTTGGCTGAAGTCTTATGAAAAGGATTATATTTGTGGGTAGCCGGGTTATAGCCCATGCTCAAGAACAGCCCTAGAGGCGCAGTGATAAAAACAAAATAAAAGGAATGGATGATGTGCCCACTTTCTAATTTGATCTCAAACTCTCATGGGCAGTCAGCTCAGATGCCCATCCTTTGTCTGCCCATGACAGAAGGCAACAGTGAAAGGAGAGAACAGGCAAGTCTGCTCCCATGTCCTTTACTGAGATCCATTACCTAACATCTTCAGAACAGGCAGCAAAAGATGAAACCAGGGCTTTGCTGTGGCTTTTACAATCCCATTTTCAAGTTTCTACGTTTCCTAGAACATATTCTTTTAAAGATTTTCCCTGCACATTCACATGCCATTTATGCTCCTTAGTGGCAGGGACTATTTAGTTAGTTATTTTTCTTTCCTTCTCTCCTCTTCTCTCCTCTCCCCTCCTCTCCTCTCTTTCCTCTTATCTCCTTTCCTTTTTCTCTCAGAAAACATTTTGTTTTCTAACTCTCTAATGAACTCTAAGGCCTGTAATCTTGTGCGTTATAGCTATCCATGTTGGTGTTTTATCCCCCATTAGACTGTAAGCTCTTTCAGGGCAGGGGCCATTTATAAATTTTATGTCTCTCCTGACACCATGCACGGTGCTCTGCGTGCAGTAGTTGCTTCATAATATGTCATAATACTTCGTATTATGTCATAATACTTCAGATCATATAGTATTATTAAGATTTTATTCTCCATAGGGCAGAGAATTTGCTTTATTATGTCAGATAAAATATGTCCAGTTAATTCATTATCAGACTGTTGAGCCAACATTGTGGCTTTCTCCATTAGACAACAAATGTGTCTTTCTTTTAAAGCCTTCTCATTGCCACATAAAAATTGCATACATGGGATTAGAAGATGTAGACTGACCTCGGAAATGGATCTCTGGCCTCCCTAATCCTGGGCCCTATGTCTTCCTTTGTACCTTAGGTTAACCTTAGCTTTTATGTAGGTCTGGGATAATTTGGCTACCCAAAGCAAGCAAGCAGAAATTGGTTTCCATTGCCTTAAACCGCCTCTGATACGAAACGTCTAGTAGGCTTAGGAGGTAAGAATCTAAGGAACTGAAGTCTGGACTTTGATGATTAATCCATGGTAATCTGGTCAACGTAAACTCCACCAGCAGCTCACGTGGCCCATGCTCAAATGTGTCCAACCCAAGTAAGCTGCAGACTATCCTTGTCATCCTCGCTATGCTCTGCATTCTCGAGTTCCTCAGCAAAAGCCTGGAGAGCTGAACCAGATAGACTGATTGGTGTGGTTAATTTCTGAGCTCACTAAGTGGCTGGCTTCCTCTGTTGTCTCTCTTGTTCCCTGCCAGGAGCTGCCGTTAAGCCTGGCCACTTAACATCACTTGTAGCACCCTTGCCACCCAGTCTGACCTTACCTCTTGGCAGTCTTTGCTGGTGTTGCTGTCAGCTTCTCAAACTCATCCTTCTCAGCAAAAATCACAACGTTTTCTGCAGGTGAATAAGAGGATTTATGGAGGGATGAGTTGAAAGTGATGCTGGGGCTCTACCTCTTTGACAGTCTGTGTGTGCCAGGTAAATCCCCCTGAATGATGTTATTCTTCTAATTACTCCCCGAGGATTAAACAAAATTTTGGTGCTCTAGATACCACTTCCCCTAGTCTCTTTTCTAAATGGTACAAGAGCTTAAGCAATTAGGAGGGAAGGCTGTTCAGAGGTGGCTGATAAAAGGGAAATGTAAATCCCTACTGGTCTCCAGGAGAAAGCTAAAAAAGAGTAAAACAGTTTGTTCAGACCTTGAACTTCTTTTTTCTCTTCTTGTTTGCTGACTTGAGCTTCCACAGTCTTCACGGAATGGCTGGTGCAGCAGGCTGGAACGTGAATGAGAAGTTCATTAGTGGCCATACTTAGAGGCTGCATTGAGTAAACAGGTGTAGTTTTTCATGGAGATGTCAGGAGTTGGGGGTGGGGTATGCTACCTTGGGCAGAAGGCTTTGTCTTCATGATGTAAAACATGATGATGAGGACAATGGCAATAGCCATGATGAAGATGGTGGACATAGCAATAATCAGGGCAGTGGCCAGATGCCCTTGTCCTGAGAGATCTGCTGAAGTCAGAGAAATGAAGGAGAAAATAAGCATCATTGGGTGGCTAGAAAGAAATCCTTGCTGAAAACTGAATTGTTGGACTTAGTGAGCCCGGAAAGCCAGGACTAAAATTGCGTTCATTTTTATTTTTATTCATGAGAACTTATGAAATTGATTTGCTCCGGAGACCGGCTTTGACCATGACATCATGTGTTGCTATTAGATTATCTTTCCCCAGTTGAATGCAGCTTTTATAGCCTTTAACAGGAGACACATGATTCATGCCCAGTCCTATTTCCCTGGACCCTTTTCTTGGCTCAATTGCTTTGGGGACCTGGGGTTGAGATGGGGCGGTGAGGACAGGAAGATAGACACATGAAGCAGTGAACTAACTAAAATTCAATCCAGGTTTCTGGACTTCTAGCAAGATGTGCTCTAGTTCCGCTGAGACCTTGGGAATGTTCCCTCATCTCTGCAAAGTGAGGATAGAAATACTAGCTTCATCACCATGAGTTCTCAGACTTCCTGGGGAGCTCTTTGGGATGAGAGGGTGAAAGGGACATCACTGGAAAACCTAAGATCAGTGTCTCTGTATTGGGTCAGCCACCTTTGCTTAACGGAAAAGCTTTTGGGCTTGTCTTACAATGTGCTGTCATCTCCTTAGATGTGCGGTGATTCTTTAGGCTGAATAGAGTATCCTGCACAATGACAGCGATGGGGCAAAGATCACCTCACAGACTGACTTATAAACTCTTCCTTTGGCTTTACCTTATTTCTGTGGCAATTCTACCTCTTAGGGTGTCCCCCCCACCCCTACCCCACCTTGGGAAGTTATGGACCACTGTATTGATGGGTTCCTTCCTTTGTTGGGGATACACATTAATTACTAAAGCCAGTTTTAATTCTTTGAGGGAAATCTTGACAGAAGTTCTCATAAGCCAGGATGCTACTCACTCCTCACACCAAGAGGCAAGTTCACCCAAGTGGACATACTGAAAACACATGTGGTTCTTGTTGATGGAAGAGCTCCAACTTTATGTCCAGAACTGGGTACCCCCTCTGGCAACCAAACTTTATACTTTTTCCTTTGGATTAATGCACCATAGGGAGCAGTTCTGCCGATGAGAGTACTTGCATGCAGGATAATTGGTCTCAGTATGTGAGTTTAAGAGCGTGTATAACAGTTTTGGTTGCCAGGTATGGATGATATAATCTTTTTAATATTCTCAGCATTGTGTATTACTTCCCCTGAGTCCTGATGAAAATGAGATTCATATATCTCCACAAGGTTTCCTGGCTTAATCCTCTGCAAAAGTCCATGGGAGGGTCAGGTTTTAAAGGCTGAGAAGGGGGTTGTCTAGTGAAAGACACTAAATTACTCAGATATTATATTTTTAAAATGTTGAAATAATGGAATGCAGTGAGGCCAACTTCAGTGCCAAACAGGACACAGCACCAGGGTCTTGCTTGAGAGAAATATTAGGCTTTGGGGTATGTGAGAATCTGCTCTCTTCTCAACCATTTCAAACCCAAAAGATTAGGGGTAGTAGCTGTGTTTATTTGATTGAATATTCAAGGGCTAAGGTGAAGCAATTCTCATGAAAGCATGCTATAGAGTTAAGATAGTGGCAGAAACAGTCAGCTACATAGAAATTTTCTTCTGCCCTTCCATACTGAATTAGAAGGACACTGGGAATGTTATTCTTTGGAAAAATTAACAAGTCAGATCTACCAAGTAGAGGAAAGGACTGGACAAGCAATGATGGTTTGGTTTTTTTTGGCTTGTTCTTTGGTTGTTATGATCAGTAAAAATACCTGTGTCTCTGTAAATTTCTTTCTTCCTCTTTTCCCTTTTATCTTCCTACATTATGACATTAATTCAGTCAATGTGACTGGGGGCCATGGAAAAGCAGTGCTGAACTAGTAGTCATGAAGACCTGGGTTCATATTTCACCTTGGGCACTAGCTGTGTGATCACAGGCAAGTTACTCAATGTTTCTAGACCTCAGTCTCCTCATCTGTAGAATAGGGAGCATAATATTTAAAGTATTTACCATAAGATAAAGTAGGTAAGCAGGCACTTTGCAAACCTGAAAGCCCTATGAAGATAGCAGCTGTTATTCCTTAGATCTTTGCTTGTTAACTCAAGACCCTTCTAGTAGTCATATCATTTTTGTGCTACAACCACACATTTCAAAGATGAAGAGGAAGATGGGGAGGGGGAGGGTTTCCTGTTAATCAATATCTTTAGGAAACTGTTAAGACCCTAAAAAAAAGTGCACTTCTTTAGAACACAGGCTAATGGCCACAGGACACACACAGAGTGATCAATCCTGTGCAATGCTGGGATAATTATTAACTTCCAGCAACCCAGCCCAGCTTAGCGGATTAACTCATGTTAGAAAAGTGATTTGAGGTGGGGAAAACTCTTCAGGAGCATTACTAATAATTATTTCCTCTCTTCCTCTTAACTTTCATCCAACCTACCCTAGATTTCTGAGGATGTTAAATCCAGAATATCAATACCTGAGCACTTTCCTTACCTTTATGTGCATGCTGGAAAGGAGAGCTGGTGCTGGTGCCAGAGGTACCTGGGAGACTGGCGGAAACTCCAGAGGTGGCTCCCACACCTGTGAGGGGAACAAAGTTGGCATAAGATCCTCTGAAGTTCCCTTGGGAATCATCCCACCCTTGAGTGATTAGGAAAGGAGATACTGCAATGCAGTGGTGAGGGCAGGGGAACCTCAGGCTTTTGAAGTATCATTTGCTACTGAGGAGATTTCACAACTCTGGATGCTTTTTTTTTCAAACTAAGCAAACAATCAAACAAACAAATGAACACACAAAAACGAACAATTAACCTCCCCCTAAAACCAAATCTCAGCCTTTGGGGGGGCTTTCACAAACTCCAAAAAGGGACTTTTCCTGTGAATGGGGATAGAGCACTGTAAAATCTGTAAACAATTGTTATACTAGGGAGCTAACAGGAGGCTTTGGCCTGGTTCCCATGTAGTGACAAGTGACTAATTCTTTTAGTTGCTTAGAGCTAAAATGTATTTTGCAGTTCTACAGAAAAATGATTTATGAAACACCCCTGTAATGGGGGTGAAGTGGGTTGTGGTAAGGAGGGGAATGGAAACTGATACTGTAGTAAGATGGAACACTGGGAATGTTATTCTTTGGAAAAATTAACAAGTCAGATCTACCAAGTAGAGGCAAGGACCGGACAAGCAATGATGGTTTGGTTTTTTTTCGGCTTGTTCTTTGGTTGTTATGATCAATAAAAATACTTGCGTCTCTGTAAATTTCTTTCTTCCTCTTTCCCCTTTTATCTTCCTACATTATGACATTAATTCAGTCAGTGTGACTGGGCCATGGAAAAGCAGGTTATAAATCAAGGGTAAAACCACTACACTCACTGATAAATCACGTTATCACAGAATTTGAGATTTGGAAGGCTCTGGAGCAGCCACCTGGTCCAACCTGTGCAGGACAGGAATCTCCACTGTAACATACCCAACAAATAAGGGATTTCTGCTTGAAAAGTTCCAATGAGAGGAAACCCACCACCTCTCAATGAAACCCATTTTACTTTTATACAGTTCTAATTGTTGGAACATTTTATTTGACATCAAGCCCAAGGTGATTTCTTTGTAACTTCCACCCATTGCTCCTGGGGTGGGAATGAGGGCCCTCGGGGGCCAAACAGATCAAGTATGACCCCTTTTCCACATGATGGGCCTTCAGATAATTGAAGACAGCTAGCATGTCCCTTCCTGAATCTCTTCCTCTCCAGGCAATTATTTTTCTTCAATCAATGCTCATAGTATAATGTCTTTCTTTTTTTTTTCTCTCTCAATATATTATATACCTATCTCTATATAAATACAGAAAACAACTCTACCTCCACATCTATATCTATCTATGTTGGGGCAGTTAGGTGGCACAGTGGATAGAACACTGAGCTTGGAATCAGGAAGATGTGAGTTCAAATTTGGCCTCTTATTGGCAAGTCACTTAACCTTTGTTTGCCTCAGTTTTCTCAACTGTAAAATGAGCATCATACCTCCTAGGATTGTTATGAGGATAAAATGAAATATTTGTACAGTGCTTAGCACAGTGCTTGACATGCAGAAAGTGCTTAATAAATGCTTATTTCCTCCCTCTCTCCCTCTGTTCCCTTCTTTCCTCCCTCCCTCCTCTTTTTTCCCTACTCCCTCCCTCTGTCCCTCCCTTTCTTTCTTCCTTCTTTCCTTGCTGCCTTCCTTCCTTCCTTTTTCCCTCTAGCCCAATTTAGGAAAGATAGTCTTGGTTCTATTCAGGTCAGCCATCTTCCAGTGCTTAGCACAGTGCCTGGCACATAGCAGGCACTTAATACATGTTTATTAATTGATTGATGTCTCTTGCAACAAACACTTCCCAAACAAACAAGATTCTGGAATGGGGACATTTCTTTTAATACCAGATATTTAAACATCTTAGTGAAAAGATAGAAATATAGTCCTCTTCCCCTTTCCTAATCATCTTGAAAACATCATTTTAAAAGCAGCATAGAAATCTTCATGGGGGCTAGTGAAGGAGATATAGCAACTTTCAGCTAGTTACTTTGGACCCAGGTTTCTTCACCTTTTTTTGTGCCATAGACCATTTTGGCAGGGGAAGTCTATGGACCCCTTCTCAGAAAAATGTTTTTAAGATAGTGATTAGTTCACCGTCACATGTACCAGAATTGGAACAACACAGAGAAGATTAACATGGCCCCTGTGCAAGGACATGTAAATTTATGAAGCATTTTATATATATATATTCCAAAATATATATTTTAAATGTTGCTAAATAATTGAAAGAAATGCTAAATTTCAGTTAGAGGTTAATGAAAACAAAGGTAAATTTTTTTTCCCATCCAAATTCACAGACCCCACCCTGAAATCTATTCTTGGAGCCCTTAGTGGTCCAGGGATTGAAGGTTAAGAACCCCTATTTTGGACACTAATCACACACAGGAAACCACAGAAAAAAAAAGTCTGCTCAGTTCACCTGTCTAGTAGGCATGAAGGCAGGCATGCTTGGGGAGGTGATGTCAGAACATTTTGAATAATAGCAGCTTTTAGCACAAATACAAACTGTACAAAATGCTTTAAGAGGAGTAGGCAAAGGAGCGGCAAGCTGGCTTATTTGGGCAGGTCCACGTCACAACTGAAAAATGGCAAATGCTATAATATTCTGCTGTTCTGCTAAGTACCATAAAGTCTCTCAGGCCCCAGCCCATCACTCAGGTTAGACAGGAAATTAAACTGTCTGCTAGTATATGAAAAATGTCATACAGCCTGCTAAGAAGCAAAATATACATGCTCTTTAAATAACGAACCTTAATGTTATGAAACATTGCATAGCATGGAACAGTGCTCTATCAAGGAGATGATATATGCACTTTTGAGCTAATAACTTTGCAACCAAAATGAGTTTCAAAGGACTTTCCCTCTAAATATGGGGATTTAAAAGAGAGCGAGAGAATCAAACTTGTTGAGAATGTCAAGGGAAGGGATATGTTTTCCGACTTTGTCATATATTAAATCCAGACCCAGATTTGAATTTTATAGAACTCCCAAACAGAGTAATTGATTAAAGCAGACCCCTTTCAAAATCAAATGAAAAAGACCTTTTGAAAGATTTATGTAGTCTTAATACAAGTCTCCAGGGCCTGTTCTTGAGACCATGGGTTTTTCATAGATTCCTGATCTTTGCTCTTTTACCCACACACTATCAGCTGAAGGATTTTCTTTAATGTTCCAACTAGCTATCCTTCCCCTGGGAAGCTTTGTTGGAGTGAGGGATCCATCATGGAGGTTTGCCCTAGCTCAACTCTACCAAGTTCTTTTGGAAAGATTCTTTCAACCTAACACTAATGGCTCTATTGTCAGCCCTTATTGTTTCTTGATTTCATTTTAACCTTTTCCCCCCTTTTCTTTCTTGTCCTTGACTTTCAGTGTTTTTTTATTGGTTTTCCACCAGAAATGGGAATAAGAAGATAAGATAAGGAATCAAACAGGCTTCCTTCCCTCCCTCCCCCCAATGATGCCATAGCCAGAATGTAGCATAAGATAATGCAACTGGTCCATCTGGCTGTAATGGTAGATTTGGTTGATCTATCCACACTCCCTTGGCCATTTCCCATTGTGCCCAATGAAAGACATTTTCAAAATGTCTGGCTGAGACAAAGGACTCAGCCTGGTCATGCTAAAAAGTCAAGCTATTTATAATAAAAAGACACTGAATCACAATAACAATTTGACTAAAGGTTGAGTGAAGAGGAAAATTAGAGCTAAAAGCTCAAATGAAGATCATAGATTTCATTCATTTCTTTTTCTCCTTGTCCTCTATTTCCATAAGGTCATAGATTTAGAGCTGGGGAGAACGTTAGAGGCCATTGAATACAACTTCAAAGTGACTTGACCACATAGCAAGTGGTCAAGCAAATCTTGGAGGCAAGATTTGACTCAGGCATTCCTGACTCCCAACCCTTCACTCTATCCATTGTACCACCTATTTATTTGACGTTGAGGCTACTACTGCTGTCCTTCTGAAGGGAGAGAGGGAAAACTTTGTTGGATAGCCACCTTGGGAGTGGAAAAAGAGGAAAGTGTTTGTCTACTGCTTGTGACTGAGCCTTCCTAGGGGTCTCTTTGGGAAAAAAAAGTGAGTTTATCACTAGCTGAGTTCCCAACTCCAAACATACCCCCTCACACACAAATGGGTTACAGATTTACTGTCTTGAGCAATAAAGACTCAGGAAACCTGAATTGTCATCTCAACTATACCAAGTCTATTTGAGTCAGGTCAACTAACATTTGTTAAGTGTCTACTATGTACCAGGCACTGTGATGAGTTCTAGGGATACAAAGAAAAGCCAAAAATATAGTCCCTGCTTTCAAAGAACTCATAATCTAACTGGAGGGACAGTTTACAAACCACTATGTAAAAATATAATGTGCGTGTAATTATATACAAGATATACACACAAAATATATGTGTTACATATGTATATACTTGTGTATATACATGCATATAAATATGCATATATGTGTATATATGTATAGATATATATACACGTGCATATGTGTGTGTATATATACATATACATATATACATACATACGTATATATTATATATGTATATAAAGAGAGAGAGAGAGAGAGAGAGAGAGAGAGAGAGAGAGAAAGACAGAAAGTAGTCTCACAGGGAAGGCACTAAGATTGAGAAAGGCTTCTTTCAGAACAAAGGACTTTAGCTGGAACTTGAAGGAAGCCTGGAAATCCAGGAGGCAGAGATAAGGAGGGAAAACATTCAAGTCATGGGGGGACAGTCAGTGAAGGTGCCCAAAGCTGGGACACAGAGTGCTGTGTGCAAGAAAGTAGGCCAATGTCACTGGACCACAGAGTACATGGAGACAAGTAAATATGTCACTAAGAAGTTTTGTGATTTGGAGGAAAAAAAACACCTTTTCAGCACGGTGTGATAGAAAAAGTTTCAGACCAGGATTCAAGGAACCTGGGATACTGAGCACATCATTTAAGTTCAGCTTCCCTATCTGAAAAATGAGTGGCTTGAACTAGATGAACGGTGGGGTCTTTTCCACCTATACCTCAGTTTGTTCATTTGTAAAATTGGGATGATATATTCTTCTTCCTGCTTTACTGAGATAAAAGCTGCAATCCATGCTATCAAGACACATCCCCCCCAATTCCCAACAAATGCTTTATTCTCCAGAGAGTCTAAATACAGAACACTGATTATGACTAAGCAAAATTTCACCTTCCGTTGAAAGTCCCCTCCACGTGATTAGGAGATTTGTTTATTATAAAACAGCTCAAAGAATCATAGGTTGGTGTTCAGTCATGTCCAACTCTTTGTGACTCCACTTAGGGCTCTCTTGGCAAAGATACTGGAGTGGTTTGCCATTTCCTTCTCCAGCTCATTTTACAGATGAGAAAACTGAGGCAAACAGGATTAAGTGACCTGCCCAGGTTCACACAGCTAGTAAGTGTTTAAGGCTAGATTTGAACTCATGAAGATGAATCTTCCTGATTCCAAGTCCACTGCTTTATCTACTGGACCACCTAGCTACTCCTGGAAGAAACATCTTATTAGAGGTCATCTAATTTAACTGCCTCATTTGTGGATAAGGAAACTGAGACCTAGAAAGGTCAAATGACTTGTCCAATATTATACAAGGTAATGAGTGACAGAGTTAGGATTTGAACCCAGGTCCTCTGACTCCAAGTCCGAAGCCAGTGAATATGCTGCACAGAGAACATGAGTGTCAATTTTCAAGCAACATTTGTGTAGCATTAGGCCACACCCTATCAAAGTTTAACAGATACTATGAAAGAAAAAAACAACAATACCAAGAACTAGCTTTAGTCATGCCCAAATTTCCTTTTTAAAGCAAACAAGAAATTAAAAATTTATCCACTAATGTTTTGGTAAGATAATTAAGAGATCATAAGAAAGGCCTTCAGGACCCTGGGCAGTGTAGATAGAGGTTATCTCTCTTCAACCTGTCATTTTTTTTTCTTGCCAGATGAAGTTGAGGTGGTCTGGGAAGAAAAACACTAAGAAGTCCAGGCCTGTGGTCTGGGAATGGGGCTGAGACCTTGGCCTACACAGTTGATCAAATTTATGCAATTTCTTAGCGTCCTCTGGCGAAGGTTGATTAAACAATTATGATGCCAAACAATTCTTGCAGGCTGCAACAAGTCAACAATAGTTTTTCTTAGCCTGAACCAAACAGGCATAGACTATATGAAGCTTTGTCTGCCCTTTGGATCAAATGACAGGCTGGGGCTCGCCAGCTCCCCAACTGGATTCACATTTTTCTCCTCTTTCCCTTTTCTACAGCTGAACTCTAGCTTATGTTAATTGAATAATTCCTTCTTTGCTCTTTTGGCCTCAATAGCAGTATCAGACACACTCCAATGGTTCATTTATCTAATAAAGAAATGTTGCATTCTGGGTGGAAGACAGAAAGATGGGTGGGAGAGTGCAAATGGTCAGATTATGGGAAGGAGTGTAACAGGAAAAATGGTCTTTTACCTTTCACTGATTTATCCAAATGGTATTTCTAAACTTCTGACCTTGAATTAAACAAGCTACTTCTCACCTCCTGACCATATATATCTTTGCCTCATCCCAGAGCCTTTCAGACTCTGTTTTCCATCCCTTCAACCTGCAAACTGCTACTGGATGAAGGAATCTTGTATAAGCCCTTGGAATGGGGTTAGATGCTCCCCAACCAGCATGATGCGGGGGAAAAAGGTGTTAAGAATGGCATCCTGGTCCAAAGCAGGAGGAACTGAATGGTACCTAAATCCTTGCCTCCTTCCATAGGCAGCTGAGAAAAGGGCTGAGAGCTATTTCCACATAAATGGCCTCTTTTGTGATAGCTAAGCATCCAGGAATGGAATTAGCCTCACAGTAGAAGAGGTCAGGGACAGAGAATGAAGAAGCAATTCTAAACGGAAATATGTTACAGTGGTTTCCTCAAATACTTGTGTATGTAGTTTAAAAATGAAAAGCATGATGTTTTAAGGAAAAGACTGAAGGGATAGTGGAAAAAATGAGAAGGAGGGATGAATTTTAGGCAATTTAGTATGTAGCAAAAATAAAAGAACAGGTAGAAGCAATGGCTTGGAAAGAACTGAGAATTTGGGGTCTGAGGACTTGAGTTCAAATCTTATCTCTGATGCCTACTCCTTTGTGAGACCTTAGGCAAATTACTGAGACTTTTTGAGCCTCAGTTTCCTCATCTATAAAATAAGGGATTGGATTAGGTGGCCTTTGAGGTCCTTTTCAGTGCTAGAGCCATGATCCAACGAATCATGGGTCAAGGTCACTTACTAGTTCTGTGACTAGATAAATCACTTAACCTTCCTGGGCCTCAGAGAAATCATTTAACTTTGCTTGCCCAGTGTTCTATAGCAAGTAAATATATGAGGTAGGATTTGAATCCAGGTTATCCTGACTTCAAGTCCAGTGCTCTATACACTGTATCACATTGCCTTTCCTCCAGCAAATAGCTAGCAACACTGGAGAGTGTTCAGGAACTTAATCTTGTGAAGAATGACCTTAGGATTGGGTCTGATTGAATTAGGAGCAAGGTATAATGGTCTAACAAATAGCTAATTGCACAAGGAGATGACTCATTCATGCTTTGTATAGATGGGTGAATAGCAGAGAATTAATTAATTTTAG
This sequence comes from Phascolarctos cinereus, assembly GCF_003287225.1. Taxonomy (NCBI): domain Eukaryota; kingdom Metazoa; phylum Chordata; class Mammalia; order Diprotodontia; family Phascolarctidae; genus Phascolarctos; species Phascolarctos cinereus. The sequence continues at coordinate 173,563,297 of NW_027556180.1, read as the reverse complement.
TACTTCATTTATTTTAATACTAACATACTTTTCGGAGAGGACATTAGGCTGGTGAAAATCTGAAGTTACCACTGGTGAGTTTTTTTGATATTGTGCTGATTTACAAACTTGCTGTGGAGAATTCTTTAAATAAACTTTTCTTCATTAGTTGAGATTGTGGACCTGCTCCCATCCCCTTTTCTCTCCTTTGCCCCTTTTGTAATTAATAAGGTTACATTTGCTGGTGCCCTGTAAGTACCACAGGGGTTGTCCCATCTGACTTGCAGCTGAAACCTATATATATTTTCTCCTTCTATGAGAAAACAAGAGTCCTTGAAAGAAGGGACTGTTTTGTTTTTTATTCATATCTCCAACATTTTGCATAAAGTAAGTGCTTAAGAAATGTTTTTTCATCCATCCATCCATTCATTGTGAGGTCTGGGCTATTCAACACATTGCATATGTTTGAATCTCTTTATTCTGTTTTTCTGTTCTCTGTTGGCACAAGGAGTCTATGGCATCTCCTGATGGCCTACTTATCAAAAGCAGCATGAGGGATATCACTGAAGAAATGTGTGGCTCGAAAAGGAGGTGGTCTGGTCATTTGGGGAGAGCAAGAGATGGACAGCCTGAATGTTTCTCTGGTAGCCAAGAAATCTTAAAATATCTAAAGGAAGGACTCTAGCAGGTGTGGGAGATCATCGAAGATCTAGAGGAGTTAGAGTTCTAGGAAGAACAGGTGTCTGGAAGATCTATGGGAAGACAAGGATAAGAATCTCATAGGGTGAGAAGGAATGATCAGTACCATTGGAGTATCTGTACCTACAGCAGTGAGAACACAGAGCCATTGAAATATTGAAGCCTGTTCTCTGCAATATTGACATCTACTGGTTCCCTAAAGACATAAAATGTGCCTGTTTGTTTCCCAAAGCACATGAATATTGTCTAGGTTCAGAGTTAGGGGATAGAGAGAGGAAAGAGGGATCAGAACCTCTCGCTAAGAAAGGCTTCAGAGAAACAGGCCCTGTGACTGAGGTGGTGTTTCCTCTAGGAGCATATCTGTGTCAAGAGTCCCAAAGAGGAGACCATGAAGGTTTTGAAACACCAGAGAACAAGGCAGTCTGTCTAAAGGCATTTATTGTTATTCTCTCCTGTTTGAACCTGGAAAAGTACACAGATACCTAATTATCCGTGGCAGTCTAACTCAGGGTGGGGCCTTCTGGGAAAACATCTTCTTAGCCCATTGGGATCCTCTAATGTTTGGGTCTTAGAGAAGGCATGGACAACTTGCTGTACAGAAGAGGAGTTAACTTTGTAGAATTAGGGAGTTCACCGTAATTTCTCTTTCTCCTTTTGCCAACTCTGTGACCTCAGACTGCCAGGCATGCCCAAGCCCTGTTCTCACCTGGTCCTTTCATTTTTAGTGACAGCACAGTTTGCAAGATGAAGAACTGCTTGATGGAAGACTAGACATTTTTTACAGGACTCAGTGACAGCACAAAGGAAGAGAAGAAAGACTTTGGATGCTCTCAAACCATGCCTTATGTGATGCATCTGTGGATTTTTGACGGTGTCCTGCTTGGCATATGGGAGCTGTCCAGCTAGGACCCTGTCCCCACTTGTCCCCATTTGCTAGAATGGGATGTTGTTACTCCTGAAAGCTGTGGACCATGTGCCTTTGTAGCTCCTCCCTACCCTTGGAATGCCAGCATCTTTCACCTTTTTATAAGTAGGTGTTACAGTTTTTACATGTGTGCTAAGCCTATTATCAATGAGAATAATTGGGCAGATTTTGTCAAAAAGTGCCAACTTCAGGCCTTGGATGTGGTTTTAAAGAGTGTGCCAAGGAATACACCTGCAGTACAAGGTGAATCCAAAACAGCCAGTTTCTCTATATCTTTTGTTAATTATACTTGAAAGTTTTGGGGGAGCAGGAGAAAAATTCCCCCAAGGAGAAAAGCACCTGTCCCTCCTCCTCCTCCTCCTCTTCCATAAAAGAAGAGTTTTTATTCTCTTTGGGGTTAAGAATACACTACAACATTCTAAAATATGCTTGGTGTCCAAACCTCAATCTCAACTTTGGTTGAAATCCTGACATCTCTTAGAGTATAAGTAGATTTAAACAGGATTCAGACAGAAATCAGGGAATCCATGTAGACCTCATTCTGGCTTGTCAGTCTCAGGATGGATGGAGAAGAGTGGCATGGTGGTCTGAACTTGGGTTATACACACTGTAGGCTAGAATAGCAGAAGAGAGAATGACAATACCCCACAAGGATTAGGAACATTAAATCCTTCACTATGAACTTCTTTGCCTAGAGGTTATCACTTAGCTCTAAAAACATATTCCAGGTTCGCAGTTGATTTATAAAGAATCAACCCAGCAGTGATTAAAAAGAAGTCTGGTGGGTTGCGAGGTTTTCTGCAGTACCAGCAGCCATATTAAGGAAGCTAGGTGGCAGAGTGGAAAGAGTGCTAGGCCTGGAGTCATGAGACCTGAGTTCAAATTCGACCTTACTAGATGTGTGACCCTGGACAAGTCACCTAATGTCTGTTTGCTTCAGTTTCCTCAACTGTAAAATCAGGATAATAATAACATGTGCCTCACAGGGATGTTGTGAGGACCAAATGAGATATTTGTAAAGTGTTTAACACAGCATGGGATGTAGTAGGTACTGCATAAAGCCTTATTCCCTTCTGTATTTTTCAGTTTATTTGCTCATATGATGTATCAATGTCCTTTCAACATAGAAAAGAAAATTAAACATCACGGTCTTCAAATTTTATTGGGCCACATAGCTATTCCATACTGTGACTCATTCATTTCCTGCCTTTCTAGTGCATTTTGAATTGGATGTTTCATTAGTTAATTGGTCAAGATGGGTGGCACAGTGATAGAGAGTTGGGCCTAGAGTCAGGAAGACTCATCTTCCTCAGTTCAAATCTAGCCTCAGCCACTTACTAGCTGTGTGACCCTGGACAAGTCACTTAACCCTGTTTGCCTCAGTTTCCTCATCTGTAAAATGAGCTGGAGAAGGAAATGGCAAACCACTCCAGTATCTTTGCCAAGAAAACCCCAAATGAGGTCATGAAGAATAGGACACGACTGAAAATGACTAAATAACAACAGCAACATTAGTTTGTTAAAGAAACAAAACTGAGAAAAGATCACAAATCTGGAGTCAAAGAATCATTTTTTTTTTTTAGGCAATTGGGGTTAAGTGACTTGCCCAGGGTCACACAGCTAGTAAGTGTCAAGTGTTTGATCTGAGGCCGGATTTGAACTCAGGTCCTCCTGACTTCAGGGCTGGTGCTCTATCAAAGGATCATTTTCTAAGAAAGGTTAAATAAGGATGACTGTGACCACTTTATATCAGAAAACAAAGTGGTTATTTCGGTAGCTAGAGCTGGTGTGACATGATGTGATTTCCAGATCCAAAGACTAGTCTGGTTCTGGTTTCCTTGGTGTTGATTCCATAGCAGTCGGGCTAAAGAGGAAGGTAGAAAGCTATGCACAGTACTGATTGTGTCCTCCTGCAATGGAGCTATCTAATCCACCCTCAAGGGTGTGTGCTCAGACAGAGATACCTCTACATTATGTAATCATAGTTTGTAATGATATTTTTGAGACTTTAGTTAATCACATAAATATGCCAGCATGCACCTAAAAGATGTATATGGAGCTGAGTGGATGAAAACTGATTAGATTTCAGGATTAAATAACTCTAGAAGGATCTTAAAGTGTCATTTAGTTTTAACCCTCTCATTTGACAGATAAAGAAAGGGAGGTCCAGAGGAAATGAGTAACTTGCCTAAGGTCACATAAGTAGTAAGTGGTAAAACCCAAATTTGAACTCAGATCCTTTATTCCAAATGGTCTACCTTCCATTGTCATACCTCGTTTACTCACAAGAGGCTAAAACGTCCCTGAGGCAAGTACTAAAGCATTGATATTCACAAGCAATAGGACAATAAGGTACCCAAGGGGTTCAAATATCCCGTGTGAGTTTCTAAAACCTACAGGCATTGGTGAAACTACTGCCTAAAATACCATTACGCTGACCCAGAGCTGGTACACTGCAAGTGTTCAATGAACATTCGCTGATTAACTGGAGCCCATGAAATGTGGTGGCCCTTGGGAAGCATGGCAAGGGTGTTTAGGGGACAATGGGCTAGATGGGGTGAGGAACCTGCAGCCTCGAGGCCACATGTGGCCCTCTAGGTCCTCAAGTGCAGCTCTTTGACTGAATCCAAACTTCACAGAACAAATCCCTTTGATAAAAGGATTTGTTCTGTAAAAGTTGGATTCAGGCAAAAGACTGCACCCAAGGACCTGAAGGCCACATGTGGCCTCAAGGCCGCAGGTTCCCCACCCCTGCTAGAAAATAGATCCTTTAGAAACCTTGGCTTTACAGAATAATAACTTTAGGCTATACTCTGTCCTACCCTCCCTTTTTAAACTTGTACGTAGGACCTAAAGGAGAATTTGATTCTGAGCCTGTGTTAGACTCTATCTCATTTAAATGTTGAAAAGGGACTGATGTCCACCTAAGATATCCTCAGATGGATCTGGGTTCTCATAGACATGGATGTTTCTTCCAGTGATGCAGATCTAAGCCCATCCGTGGCTGCCCATAGTCTCACCCTTGTCCATGTACCCTGTAAATTTGACAATGGGAATCCACCCAATGTGGATTTTTCTTGACCTCACAAGGATGCTCAATAGAGAACAAGGATGTCCATCTTTTAGCACATATGACCAGGCTTTGTACTTAAATTTCTTTGATAACATCCTTTGCTCTGGTTCTTCTTTGGAATTCCTTACTTGTGGCATGGAATTAAAAAGTGCTTCTCTTATCTTAGTAGTTAAGACTGCTCAAAGTTTTAGTTAAAAAACACAACCGGTGCCAAGCATAGTGGCAGACACATGTAATAGCTGTCACTGGGGGAGGCTAAGGCTAGTGGATTGCTTAAAGTTCCAGGGGTGGAGAACCTGTGGCCTTGAGGCCACATGTGACCTTATAGGTCTTTGGGTGCAGCCCTTTGACTGAGTCCAAGTTTTATAGAACAAATCCTTTCATCAAGGGGATTTGTTCTGTGAAGTTTGGATTCAGTCAAAGGGCTGCACTTGAGGACCTAGAGGGCCACATGTGGCCTCAAGGCCACAGGTTCCCCACCCCTCGGCCAAACTCAAGAGTTCTGAGCTGCAGTTGGGCTAAAGCCAATCAGGTGTCCCCATTAAATCTAGAAGCAATATGGTAAGCCCCCAGGAGCAGGTGCTAGGGGCACCAGGCTGCCTAAGGGAGAAGGGAACTGGTCATGTTGGAAATAGAGTGGGTCAAAGTTTCTATGATGACAGTGGTGGGGTTGGGCCTACTATATATAATGTATCCTTTAATATGTATTCAGCTTTAATAGCTTACCATTGCATTAAGACTTTATATGTGTGTATGTATACATGTATTAGCAAACAGGAAAATACATCATGAGTGGGAGGGGACCAGATAATTACTATATACTGATTCTTCCACAATGTACATCTTATTGTGAAACAGAGACAGTTACTGAGGAAAGGGCATGAACCTAAGGGTTACCTAAAGGCTGCTTAGATCAGGTTGGCTTTGGCAGCTGGATAACATCTTCCTGGACACAGAAAGGTATTGTTGAGGTAATCAGAAGGAGGGAGAGAGAGAGAGAGAGACTGGAATCTATGCTGTTTTGCTTCAAGCCTCGTGAAAAGGACTTATTTTTAAAGAAGTACGTAAGCTAAATTGACTTCTCCATTTGATTTATGCAGCTTCCCCACACTTACCACCTACACCAATGAGGGATGCCCAATTATAATTCTTTGGAGACTGTAGTGTTCCAAGATTGGTAGCCATAAGCTATCCCCTTTGTTATTTTCCTCAAATTTCCTGGCACTCTTAGGGCCCTTTTGGTAGCTTTGATGGGTTTGAATGTATTACAAAGACTTTTGGTCCTGTTCATGTCATTTAAGCCTTACCTGAATGGACTCAACTACAAAAAAGAGTTGAAATCTCAGTGAAGATGGCTAAAGCAAAATATTTTAAGGATTTTCATATGGTTGTGCTTATGAAAGTCCTTGATCCTTCAGAAAAAGTCCTAGGAAAGAAAGAACCTATAGATTTAGACCTAACATAGACAAGAAAGCTCATGACCTGACTGATAGGCAGAGAACAGTAACTTCAGCTTCATCTGTAAGTTGCATATAATATGTTTTCATATGTCTTTGGAGGAGGGGAGGGGACAGGACTCAGGTTTTCTGATTTAGTTTAGTGTTCCATTCTGTATGCTATACTCTGAAACTCCATCTACTCCAAACCCCATCATTTTAGGGGTGACTAGAGAGGTAAAATAACTTCCTCAAGGATCACATAATTAGTGGGCAGCAGGACTGGGACTGAGTTCTGGGTCTCTGTATGCATGTCAGTATGAAGCTCTTTCTAGCATAATTTCTAGCACATAGTAGGTCCTTAACAAATGCTCACTGATTGATTTCTATTAATCGTGCTGCTCTACCTTCTTCCAGGACTGTAACCTTAATGACAATATGTTATTGCACATTCAACTTACACATGTTTTAAAAGCTTCAAATATTAGGTCTGGCTTCATTGCTCTACTGAGGACATGCCTATCAAAATTACAGGCACTCCATGGCACAATCTATGTGCATTCAAATGAACAAGTCTAAATTCCCTGGAATCAGTGAATTCAGCCCTCTTTTCCACCATGACCTTCTTACTGAAACTAAGCCTTGTTCTTTTCAGGGCTAACATCAAATACTTATGACCTGCATTGAAGATACACAAATGGAGATCTTGGGAAAACTTGAAAAGAATTCAGTGAACCCCCCAGGAAGAAACCAAAATATTTTTCTTGCTTTCTAGATAAGAAGAGATGTTTTTAAATAGGGAGTGTTTTACAACTGTGTCAAATTAGAAATTTATTGCTAAGTCATTTGGGGCTGAATTCTATTGACTTTTCCCATTTGAGGCACGGTTGGTGGTGGTAGCCAGTTTCATCGTGGGTCATTATGATAACCTGCTGGGAAGCCCAAAAGTTTCCCCTAATTTGTGTAGTCATTTACATATTGAGGTGTAGACAATCTCAGATTTAAAAAGCAAGCATATCCATCATCACCATGTTTGTCTACTTTAGTGCTTTTGAAGACCTGCCAAGGGGGAGAGAGAGGTTGATGTAGCCCACTCTTCACACACTCCCTGCCCAAATTCAGAGTACAGTTATTTTGAGCTGCTGAAGAATGCTGTGGATAGAGCTTCACAATATTGAAGGCAGAGGGAAGGAGGAGATATTTTTTCTATATTCCCCTTTTTTCTCTTCTTCTTTCTTTTCTGAGCCAAAGTCACAAAGAAATAAAAGAAAGAGGGAAAGGATTTATATGTACACATATATTTATAACTGCTCTTTTCTTGATACCCAAAGATCAGAAACTACAAGGTGTCCTCCTCCTGGGAAACTGATAAATAAATTGTTATATGAATATAATGGTATATCATTGGGCCATAAGAAATTATGAAAAGGAGAATTTTAGAGGAAAATTGGAAGGTCTTGGCAAATGCATGCAGAGCAAGGTGAGCAGAATTAGAACAGTCTCTACAATGACATCAGTATTATGCAGAAAAATAACTTTGCAAGACTTTAGAATTCTGATCAATGCAATGTTAAACCATGAATCCAAATGAAGGAAGACAAAATATGCCACTCACCTTGTCACAGAGAAGTGATTAACTTAAAATGCAGAAAGAGACATGCATTTGAAGACATGGCCAATGTAGGAATTTGTTTTGCTGGACAATGCAGCTATGTATTGAAGGCTTTGGGGTTTTGTTTTTTTTTTTTGCATTTACTCGATTGGGAGGGTTGTGGGAGGAACAGACTAACAATATTTGTTACTTGAAAACCCAAAATAATAAACTACTAACTAAATTACTAAATAAATAAACTACTAATTACTAAAGCTGTTCCTTATCCTATTCTCTTCCCATCATAAGACAGCATCTGGTGAGAAAAGGAATGGTAAAAAGTGGTCTTATCTTCTCATGCACTAGCAATCTTGCAGGAAAAACACACCGTGTTCCTTTCACTTTTCTCCCCCAAGAGGAAATGAAACTAAATTGTTAATTAATTTAGGAAGCTTTTGTGAATTACTGTTGCCTTGCCAAAATTCATCACCCAAGTGTTCAACCATTTTTGCACCAAGCTGGCTTGTCTCCTGGTGCCCAGATATTTAGTTTGTTGCCAGCTCCATAGGGATTGAGATACGGACTGGACATGAGATTTAATTTTAGAGGGCACTCCCAGGCACCTTCTCTGCAACTTACAGTTATAGAATGCAATTAAAAAGTACATGCTTTAGAGCATGTGGGCTGCACATGGCCCATTACACTCCTGAGTGTGGATTCAGATTAAAATATAATTGAGAAATATTTATGACAATAAAAATATAATAAAATACATATAGTTTTCTTTTTTTCAAGGCAATCAGAGTTAAGTGACTTGCCCAGCTAGTAAGTGTCTGAGGCTGGATTTGAGCTCAGGTCCTCTTGACCAGGGCTGGTGCTCTATCTACTGCACCATTTAGTACTTTACTGCTCAATGGTAGTTTTCTAAGTCAACATATGGCCTGAAGAAATCCTTATGTGTGGTTTAGTGGCCCCATTTCTATTTGAATTTGATACCAGTGGCTTAGAACACAGAAGTTAAGTGACTTGCCTAAGTAAATCATATTTCTGGGCTTCAGTTTCCTCATCTCTGAAAAGATATCCTCTAAAAATCCCTTTTAGCTACAAATCTGTTGTCCTAATGTACCTGGGTTTGTTTCCTAGGAAGTTTTTTTCCCTAAAGTGACTTCTCAAGCTTTGTGGGTAAAAAACAAAACAAAACCAAAAACTGCTATCGCATTTCTTCATTTGAAAAATGTGGGGATTGGGTGATATGATCTTTTATTTTCTGTGTGTTCCAATATTCTAAGATTCTGACCTAGTAATTAATGGCTAGGTGGACTGATTTATTTCAGGTACCCAAACACTCCAATTCCCGAAACTTCAGAAAGAGGACTTATTAATTAAGGCTGTTTCTTGAGTATGCAGCAGGGTCATCTCTCTTGGAAAGAATGCAAATGATTCTTGCTTATGATTATCATCACCATCATTAATTAATATTATTATCATTATTTATTTAAAGATGCAAAATGAGACCGAAAGAACAACTTACATTCTTTGGTGTTTGGAGGTGCCAGTAAGCAGGAGTAGCAAACCATTCCATAGATATTCCTTGGTCTGTTTTCCAGCATGTAATAACTGCACCAAAGGACAAGACAAGACAAAACAAATAACGTAGGTGAGCGAGCATAGAGTCACGAGTAGCTAAGCAGTGACCAATTATGGTAAGAGATAAAATCACTGTGATTTAGCAGGCTCCTTATTGCCAATTTGATGACCCTATCAGTTTTGACTGATTATTTCCAGCTTTCATCTCCCCCAGCAGTCCCATGACAAAAGCAGTTAATCACACATACACACTGTGAATCAGGAATGTTGCTGAACTAACCACCTTCTGCCTAAGGAGTTTCAACTGGGGCTTTTTCGCTTTCCCTGAAACAGAATTTTTCCTTATGATCAGGACATATGCAATCTCCTCGAAGGGACTGGCTTTTTCAGATTTGTCTTTGAATCCCCAGCCCCCTAGCACAGTACTTGCCCATTTTTTTGGGGGGGGAACTAGATATGTGGTTTCACTGGTATAAGAATTCTTTTTACTTTCTCCAAAACAGAGTGGCACCTACTTTCTGGCTTAATGCAGTAGTCTTTGAGAGTAGCCTCAGGGCTCTGGGAGGTTGTGACATGCCCAGGTTTATGTAGCCAGTATGTGGCAGAATTGGACCAACAATATGTCTTCCTGATTCCAAGGCTGGCTCTCTACCCTCTACATAAAGCCGCAGTGCACATAGTAAGTGCTTAATAAATATTCTTTGAACTGAACTTCCTCCACCTATGAATGAATATCCTCTTTTTGAATTCTTTTTGCTGTTTGATTTGTTTGGCATTGTGTATGTAGATCTGATGGGCTAACCCTGTTTACCTCAGTTTCCTCATCTGTCAAATGAGCTGGAGAAGGATTTGGCAAACCACTCCAGTGTCTTTGCCAAGAAAATCCCAAATGGGGTCATGAAGACTCATGCATGACTGAAACGATTTAACAACAATGCAGCTCTGATTATCACCATCAATAATAAACATTTATTAAGTGGCTACTATGTTCAGGGCCCTTGGACTGAGTGTTGCTTCAGCTCCAACCTGTGAAGAACAGCCCTTTGGAAGAAAGATAATCCAGTTTATCTGGGCTGCCAATAATGGTGGCAGGAGTTAGAAAGGCAGCTGCTCAATTGCTTCATGTAGGTCTTTGGAGGTCCATTTTTTAAGGTAGCATGAAATCCAACCCAGCTGTAATCTAAATTCAGCCTTTTCCTCCTCAGAGGGCAGTTTCTAGTCTTAAACACCTATATAACTACAAAACTTTGACTGGAATGTGGAAAGGAGATGACATAGAACTCAATGATTTATCACAGTGTGAGGCTGAAATTTCTTGCATTCTTTATCCCAGAGTGGCATTTGCTCTGCTCTATCTCTGTGACTCACCAACTTTAGAAGACAGACCCAAGAATCAGAGTAAATGGCTAATGGATCATTTCATCTAGTACAAGTAATAGAGATCTCTGCCCCTGTTATTCCTGTTTCCTCTGTGGTGTTTAGTACACAATAAATGTTTAATAAATGCTTTTTCATTCATTCATTCATTCATTCTTTCCTTCTTTCCTTCATTCCTTCCTTCCTTCCTTCCTTCCTTCCTTCCTTCCTTCCTTCCTTCCTTCCTTCCTTCCTTCCTTGTGCCAGAGCAGGCAGTTCTCATCTTTTAGAGCCTGAATTTGTTACAACAGAGCTTCTCTAACCACTGGCTTTGGCTCCTGTCTCAGTGTGCACAAGTTTTCCAGAAACATAAACATTTAGCAGAAGATCATGAATGTTATTTATCACAATCTGAAAAGTATATTAAATAAAGAGAGTGAATGCCAGCATTTTCCTTTATTACAATTCAAGAGATGAAAAATCTTTCCCTGGTATTGGATTTTTCCATTGTTGTTGTTGAACACTTTCTTTTATTCCCCCCTTTTCCCTATTGGCTTTATAAAGAGACAGATATCCAGCTGACAGCAGTGATTACTGACAACTTGGTCTCCACAGTGGTGGTTGTATAGGAATTTAAACTCCAGACCTTAATACATTTGGAACATTACCAATAACATTATTATAATAATTGTTTTGCCTTTCTCCAATGGTTTTTTTAATCTTAGGATCCCTTTGTTTCTCATAAACATTAATTAATCAGTATGCAAAACATTTCTCTGATGACACACAGCTACCAGTCTTGGTATCTACATTTAACCCTTTCTGGAAAGAGACAGGCTAGGAGCCATTCTCCCTTTTCAAATACTCCTTCCCAAAGGAAAAGTGTCCATCTGTTTTTCTGTGAGGCAGGAAGAAGGACAGGCAAAATGATGATTTTCACACAGAATCACAGAATTTAGAATTGAAAGGCACTTCAGTGGCTACCCAGCCCAACCCATACCTGAAATGAAGCCTCACAATAACAAAGGTCTATGCAGATTCTGCTTGAAGACTAGATTGAGGGGAAACACACTATCTCCAGAAACGGCTCGTTCCACTTTGGGATAGTTCTGTTAGGAAGTTTTTCCCGGATATCAAGCCTAATTTTGCCTTTTTGCAACTTCTGCCCTCTGAGGCCCAAAAGAAAAAGTTAAATTTCCATTGCTCGTGTCAGCCCTTCAAATACATGAAGACAGCTACCAGGTCCTTCAGCTTATCTCTTTGTCAGGTCAACCATACCCAGTTCCTCCAACCAATCCATATATAAAAACATATTCAAGGCCCTTAATTACCTTGGTGAATTGTTTACTCTTTGTATTTGGAATAGGTCTCCCTGCTGGGAGCAATAAGTCTTACTCTGTATGAGAATGGCCATACTAGCTAAATTTTAAACTTCTTAAGAAGGGTATATGTCTGTATTAATCAACTACTGAATCATTGGGCTGAAGAAGGACCTCAAATGCCACACCTAAAAGCATCCTGGGCCTATGAGAATCCATGCTATTTAAAAATAACTCCCAGGAAGGATAGTCTATATTTCTTTTGCTTACATATGTCAGTGTTTAAGTATTTATTGTTGAGAATTCTCTACTATTTATATTTAACATGACTAGCATTTCCTCTATTCTTCTTGACCTGTTTTTGATGGAAATGGAAAACAGTTTGAAATGACGTTCTACATAGTAATCCACCAAAGAGTTTGACAGTTATTAATTAATGAGCCTAGTTATATTTTATTTATGCTAAATAATCTTAGATTCTGCAATTGTATAGTAGAAAGAGCTCTGGATTTAGGGTCAGAGAATCTAGGTTCAAATCTCAGCTCTGCTACTGACTCACCATATGACCACGGACAAGTCATTTACCCCTTTTTGAGTGTTAGTGTCCTCCTTTGTAAAATTAGGCAGTTGGACTAGATGATTTCTCAGGACCCTTCCAGATTTAAATCTGTAATCCTCTGAACCTCTCTGTATAGTCTAACTTCCAACTTGCTGGTCATATTTGGAATCTTCTTAGACATTCTCTAAGTTTTCTTTTTTTTTTTCTGGGGGTGGAGGGATTAAAAAAAATTTATTAAGCCTTTACTATGCACAAAGTACTGTGTTGGAGGATGGGAAGGGACGTGGGTCACCTGCATACAGCATAGTGGCTGGTGAAGAGATGGCTGGAGAGTGAAGTTAAACCTGAGGTCTACATGTAATGAGTGACTGAGGCAACCATCAAAGGTGGGATAAGTGGGGGAGCCAGAGCAGGATTCCAGGCATGAAAGGGTTAAGTCTTCCAGGACTTGGTGTATGGATCTGGTGACATGGCAGTGAAATTCCTTTCTAAGTTTCTTAATCTCTCTTAAGACATACAACCCAAAAACGGGCAGTTTAAATATGGCCCCTTGGCTGTCTTATTTACATGACCAATTTCCCTCATGCCAAAAAGGCACAGATTTCCTTTCCCTTGACACACTTGGTTGAAATATGACTTACAATAGGCACCCCTTGGGTCTTGCTACATCTTTCTAAGAATGTTGAACTATAGAAATGACCACTTGGGGCATTTCCATCCTTTGCATCATCCTCTATAGGTTCATTCAAGGGCAGAGGGTCAAGGCCTGTCAAATTAGCAAGCTGAGCATCTTTAGTACATAAGCAGATGCCTGAGAGGTAGTTTTGAAATATGACCTCTCCTTTTTTTTTAAAATTCTTTTCCTTTTTTTTTTTTTGTACTTTCAACCCCTGTTCCATTCCCTCAGTCCTTCTAAGTAGGAAAGCCCCATGTACTGGCTATTGTTCAAGAGAGTGCCACTGCCACATACTGATGCACAGCAAAGCATGTATGAATGAGGAAAGAGCCTTTTGCCAAACCACAATTAAGAAGGGAAGGCCAAAGATACTTGTGGAGTTATAAAGATAAATAAAAGGTAATATGGATCCACAGCCTAATGGCCACAGTGGATTGAGGAAAGATAAACAGCCTTTCATAAATCTAATTAAACTAATCTGCCCAATTCTTTTTTTTCAATTCTTCCCAGTAAAATGCCATGGAAGATTAAGTTTTGTTCTCCCAAGTCAGAGTGTAAAATAAGGAAGTGGGACGGCCCATCAGCATTCAGTTTAACCAGCACTGATTAAGAGCCTACAATGAGGAAGGCACCATGCTAGGCACTAGGAATACTGATAAAAATGAGAAATGGTCCTTCACCTCAGGGAGCTTTCTTGGATCAGACATTGACCAAAGATTTAATTTCAGAAGGGAAAGGAAGGGAAGGGAGGTAGTTATTTATAATATACCTTACATTTAAAAGAACAGCTTAGGGTATGTATTGGAAGACATAAAGACATAAGACATAAAACTTAGTTGTGAGGAAGAAGCTGGAACTCAAGGACATTGTTTTAGGTTTGAGTAGCCATGGGGTTGGTTGGGTTTATTTTAAATAGCAGTATCTTGGCTCAGAGCTAACCTGGAAACTGATTCTATGCTTTCTCTCCTCCCCCCACTCCCATTTCCTGCAAGAGAAAAGGATGTAATCTTCTGGAGGAGATGAAAGGGGATGGGAGGGGTTGACCTTGACGAAGAAAAGGACTTGTCAGAGGTTGAGGGAAATGAGGAGAGAGTGAGATGATAGCAATGGGTTTTGAGATGAAGAGAATGGGAGAAGAGGGAGCTCATATTAAAGGGCCACTATTTTATTGGGTCTACTTCTGCTGGTATGGACACTTCTCCCACTGATATAGATAGCAGCCCTTTGTCTTTACATCCTCTGTAATTCTTGGCCATATTTTCCCATAATCCTCCATAAAGAATCTACTCAATATGCTGAAAGCCTTCCTCTTGCTCTTCTTAAGTGGGGGCATTCCAAAATAAGACTCAGTTTGTCCAAATAATTTCTCTCTTACTATGACATAATTCCTTTTCCTTGTCCTAAGTAATATATTTTTTCTCCTTCCAAGGTGCAAACTGCTTCTAGAAATGGGTAGCAGCCTGCCCATACCTATTGCCTGTGGAGTTTCTTTCTATTACTCTTAATTATTTAGTTCTTTTTTTTTTGTCTTTTTTGTCTTTTTTGGTGAGGCAATTGGGGTTAAGTGAGTTGCCCAGGGTCACACAGCTAGTAAGTGTCATGTGTCTGACGTCACATTTAAACTCAGGTCCTTCTGACTCCAGGACTGGTGCTTTATCCACTGTGCCACCTAGCTGCCCCTTTAAAGTTAATTCTTCTGAGCCCTTGGTGCTTCATGATTTCAGCCACATAAAACTTGTCTAGAAACCGCTAGATTAACCTATGTCAGTATGAAGTTTACAGCTCTCCTTATATCCTCATTGTACCATCGTCATTGTCTGGCTGCTCCGGAGAGCAGAATTTCATGCTGGTAAAACAACCAGATAAACGGATTGATACGATGGTCAGCATCTGGATAAATAATGTCTGAGCGAAAATGTGTTTGTTGGGTGCTGTGCACACCTGGTTTATAGGGAAAACTACCGGAACAGTGCCTCTGTCTAGTTCTTATTCTTTCTAATTTTCAGCCTTGGAGAGGGGGAAGAGGGCTGTCAAACTCATAAAGGGAAGTCTTCTACATATATAGGTTATGGTTAATAATAGATTAATAATAGGTTAATAATAACCCACACAGGTTATTATTTTCTTTCATGTGCCCAGTTGTGGCATACAGGCTCTTACTACAGTGTGTATAGAAGTAGATGTGGGGCTTAGAGCCCTAAGCAAATAGCTCCTAACACCACAGGATTGATTCTTGCATAGTTTCATCTGTCCCAACATTGATAATGCCAGACCTGGATTTGTAATCTTACTAAGACTTAATTTCTGTCTCTCAACTTCATGATTATTGATTTGCTTTTCACCTCTTTGTTAACAACTCTGGTCTTTGTAGATCTCATAGGATCATAGTTTTAGACCTTAGAGGCCAGCAAGTTCTACCCCCTTCCCTTCATTTTATTCTTTTTTCTTTTTGGGCAATTAGGGTTAAATGACTTGCCCAGGATCACACAGCTAGTATATGTCAAGTGTTTGGTCTGAGGCCGGATTTGAACTCAGGTCCTCCTGACTTTAGGGCTGGTGCTCTATCCACTGCGCCACCTACCTGCCCCCCCTTCCCTTCATTTCACAGATGAAGAAACTGGCACAGAAAGGTTAAGGGATTTGTCTGGGGTTATATAGCTAGCCAGTGTCTGAGGCAGGATTTGAACCCAAGCATTCCCTGACTCCAAGTCCAGTGTTCTATCCACTGCTCCACACTGCATTTCTGGCTTTTATTTTTAGTAATGGGCCTCTTCCTTTTTCTGTTGGCATAGATGTAATTAACTCATGCCAGTAAAGGCAATGGAAACAATATTCAAAGAAACATCTTGGGAGAAAATATACACACATTTTTTACGAATTAGAATAAAGTTTAATCATCTGCTCTGAGGATTCCATTCTACTGCTCTCCTTCAATTTCTTCCCATATTCTTATGAGGACATTATTATATCAACGTGGCTTTTGTTGTTATCACACATGCTACACGCTTGTTTTAATTTTTCCAGACACCTCCGCTCCTAAATAGATTTTTTTAAAGATTGGTTCTCCCTTATCTTGACCAGGCTGGAAATGTAGGGCCTACTCATGGGCCAGACCCCTTTATTGATTAGTACAGAACTTTGGCCTGCTCTGTTTCTGACCTGGGCTGTTTGGCTCTTCCTTAGTCAAATTGGTGGTTCCCTGCTCCCACGGGCTCACCATATCAATGTCAAATTTGCTGCAGACACCCTACTGGCATAGCCTACTGCAGCTCAGAACTTCCAAGCTGAAGAGATTTGCCAACCTTGGCTTGCCTGGTAGTTTTAATTACAGGTGTGTGCCACCATGCCTGGCTTTTTCCAGTTTTTAAAAACCGGATGGAGTAGAGACCTTCTGCATCTCGGAAACAAAGCCAGACTAGGGCTATTTTCTATGTTTTAACATGCAGTAGGCACTCCATAAATGTTTGTGAGTTGAATAGAATGGAACTGAATTGAATTAATGAGAGGGCCTATGTTATTTTCCTTTTTTTTTAAATTTTTATTTTTTAGGCAATTGGGGTCCTATGTTCTTTTTCTTATAGAACTTGTCACTTGCGAAAGGTTATAGTCCAAAGTTATGGTACAATTTTATTCCACTCATTCCCTCTTCTCTATTCCAATCTTCCTCTCCTCTGCCACCACTGAAGTACCAAACTGTGCTCCTCATTTCTAAGTGTAAGCACCACATACATAGCAGGATTATTATATATCAGGCCACTAGAGGGTGCTAGCAACAACATCCATAGTAGAAACAATCTTTTCAGGCTGCTGCTATAAAAGGTCAGGATTTGACATCTTCATTTTTTTTTTCTTGAAGAGATGACTTTTCAAGATCATGTTTCAACACCTTTCCCTCCAAAGCCTTGTGATGTAGTGAATTATCGTGGAGTTAAAGCCTTTGCTTTATTTTCAGTAGCCCTCTGAACATTTCAGGATACATGATCTGGAACTATTAAGGGACCTTAGGGGTGATTTAGTTCAATTTCCTCATTTTTGCACGTGAGGAAATTGAGGCCTGGAGAGGTTAAGTGATAAGCATAAGTAGTAGGACTTGAAGCTAGGTCTTTAAACTCCAGAGTCAGAGTTTTCACCACTGCCTTCTATAAAATATGAATAATAATGCCTTGAATTCATATAATGATTTTAATTTTACAAAGCATTTCCTCTCCCTCCCCCTCCCCCATTTAGTTCTCATGACATTTCTCTGAAGGGTTCAGGGCAGGTAGCATTAGGTGAGTTTTACAGATGAGGAAACACAGACACAGAATGGTTGTTACTTGCCTACTGTTACATAGCTAGATTGTAGCAGTCATCCCTACTAGAATTCATATTTCCTGAATCCAGGATTGGGCTGTTAAGAGTAGAACTACCTCTCATATAATACTCTAAATGACTGAATTACCCATTATAAAACATTTAAAATTGCATTTTCGTCAAGGAAAGTCTACAGGTGCCTCATCTCATTTTGGAGTGTTTCTCTTATACAGAATTCTAGCTTTTCTCTAGAAAAGGAAAGGAGAGACAATAACATTTAGTCCTTACCCAGGGAGACACGGCCCACATTCTGCATCATTCTCCATGTCACCCGGAGTCAAGACAGTGGCTCGAAAGAAGCCTTCACAGTCCCTGTGACGCCTGCATATCTGGTAGCCTCCTTTGGAGAACTTCTCCGAGGGGCAGGGGACACAGCCATAGTCATCATCTTTGGTGCCATAGCCGCAGGTCTGTAACAAAAAGAAAATCCAGGAAGTCCTCAAAGTACAGTGCTTCTACTTACAATAGCACCAAGAAGGCCCTACTGCTTGCCCCCTCCTTCTGGCATCAACAGCAGGCTGCATACACCCTATCCGTTAGTCTGCTTGCTGCCATGCTCTGGGGCATGAACCCTCGGGTTCTGCATCTCATGCAACCTTCCTTCCTTTGGCCTAGCTAGTAGTTCATGAATCTCTCCAGCTTCTGGCCTTAGCCACAGTCCCCCTAAAGAGTCCCAGAGGTCCCTCTGGCTCCCAATTTCTGGGGCAAGTTCTTTTGCTTGAGTCTCAAATAAAAAGTTAAATAAAATATATGTGATTTGTTAGTTTATTGCTCTACTTAAGAGATTTACATACACGTAGGAAAATGTCTTTCACAGGTGTGGGTTTTTTGTTTGTACCTGTGATTTCATTAGTATAGGGCACTTCTAAGGTGTAAACTCCCTCTACCAATGAAGGTGGGCAATTGCCTCATACCTTATACACTTGGAGAGCTATTTGTGGCACTGAGAGGGATGTGCCCTTGGTGGTTCCACAGACAATATGTGCTAGAGACAGGACTAGAACCCACATCTTCCTGACCTCAAGGCTGACTCTCTTTCCACTATGTCATAATACCTGTCACTGCTATATAATTTTTAGCTAAATAAATTGGTGTTTTCTTGTTTATTTCTATAAAAAATTTAGACATGAATATAAGCCCATTTATAATTTTTTTTGTATAGGAAATATCAGGTTGTATTTTAAAATTTAAATCCCTTTTCCCATAAACATTAGTAAGTTTGAAGCCTTTCTCTAAGCTTTTTTGTTTGTTTATTTGTTTGTTTGTTTTTGGCAAAGTGAAGGAGGGGAGCAATGGGAGAAAAAGCTGAATTAAACCTGCATAATCTGGTTAACTTTATCACTGAATCTCTGGGATTCCCATGCTTTTGCTTATAGTTGTTCCATTTATTTATTTATTATGAATAGCATTAACAATAACAATAACTAGCATTTAAATAGAGCTCTAAGGTTTTCAAATGTCATCCCATTTAATCCTTACAACAACCCTGTGAGTGCAAGAACCATGTGGTGCTAATATCATCATCTATGTCTTACAAAATTTTACTATTTTCAGTCCACAATACAAGTGAGGCCCACTTTAGCCCCTGAGGTATGCTGGGCCCTGGCTTGTCCCTATGAATAGGGTTAACAGGTTGTTTCTCTAAGTTCACCATTGGCAGCTGCCATATTTGGCTTGGCTATGGGACACTGATGTGGGTTGTTAGTTGCGCTCTCTCTTCATCACTGCTTGGCACTCTATTCCTCATAATGCCAGATAATGTGACTTCTCAAGAGCCAAATAATTAGTCTTTTGGCTCAGCCAGCCTGCATCCACCCAAGTATGGTCAAGGAGCAAATCTGAGCTCTACTGTAAGTACCAAACACTGATACGGATAGTTGTATATATGGGGAGAGAGGGAGGGAAACTGGAAGGGGAAAAAAGTAATGATTATTAGTAAAGTTGGGTACTGGCACCTGACTTTTGGCATTTGCCTATGAAGGAAAGTAAGCTGGTACGATGGAAAGAGGACTAGCCGTAGAGTCAGAGGACTAGGGTTCAAATCCTATCTCTGCCCTAAATCTTATGCTGCTCTAAGTCTTGTCATTTACAACTTGTGTGAACAAGGGTAAGTCACCTAAACCTCTCTGGGCATCAGTTTCCTCAGCTGTAAAATGAGAGGGAGGCTTGGACTAATTTCTCTGGCTGTCCCCATGCCTGGAACATTCTCCCTCTTCCTCTCTGCTCAGTGGCTTTTTAAAATACTGACTAAAATCCCATCTTTTATAGGAAATCTTGCTCTCTTAAATCTAGCACCTTCTTTCTGTTAGCTATTTCCCATTTATTCTTTATATAGCTTGTTTGTAAATATTTGTTTGCTTATCATTTTCCCCATTAGATTGTGAGGTCTGGGACTTTCTTTTGCTTTTTCTTACAAAAAAAAAAAAGAATGCACAGTGTATACACAAAAAATATAGTGCCTGGCACATAGTAGGTGCTTAATAAATGTTTATTGACTTAATGACCTTGGAGGTCATTGATTGACTTAATGATATTGGATGACCTTGGAGGTCCCTTTAGCTCTTAATCTATCATTCTATGACACGGACCTTTGAAAGGTTTTCTTTGTTTCTTTTGGTTTTCTAGGAATTTAAAGTTTCTAACAGGGTTACATGTTGTAGACTTTCCACCCAAAGAAAACAGATGTAGAACCTACAATTAGATATCCTTTTTTAATGAATTCCTGTTATACTTGGTGAAGATTACTTGAAATATGTTTAATCAAGCTGGAAGAAGATGTCAATGGTCCTCATCCTACTAAGTGTAGGGTGTATCACAGGAGATTATGCTATCCAATCTCAATGTTTAGTCATTGAGGAAGGTCAACTATATCCAAGCCATGTGAATATGAAGCAGAGATCCAGCCATGTTTTGGAATCTTTACATCAAGTTAACACATTGTTCCTCCCATCACCCTTGGACGTGGTATTTCGTGTTCACCCAGAAGTGATCTAGTCTGCTAGTCTGCTTTGGGAAACAACCTGGTTAAAGTGATGAATTTAGGACTTACCATATATGGTTCTTCTCCAGGCTCACACTGGGGGCAGTCATGGCACAGCCCTGTGGTCTGGTTGTAATACTCATTCTCTCCACAGTTTGAATACTCAGCTCTGGCTGGGTACATCAGAGACACCTGTCACCAAGAATAGGAATCCACATTGGCCTCCCTTGACTCATTTTAAACACTGGATGTTTGCCCAATGATAAGTGCTTAGAGAGCTAAGATTTCCTTTTAGAAGGGGAGCAGTCTTTAAGTATTTCATAGCTTCTATTGTGATGGTAGGGGAGGGAGGAGGGGGTGGGGTGGAATGTATAAGTATTTTTGTATTTGTAAGGGACCCATTCAGTGGAGTATTTATTCAGTTTATGAGCTCACTTTCATAATTTTTCTTCTGACATGGTTATCACTAAGGGGTCTTAGTCACTTTTTGTTGTGGAACAGTTTGTTTCCTAATGACTTTGGACCAGTTCATATAGGTACATAATAACAACGGCAACAATAACGATAATAATAGTAATGATGATGAGGATGGGCATTAAGGTTTACAAAACCATTCATGTATATTATATCACTTGATCATTATATATGATTGATCATTATATCATTTGATCCAATAAATATTTATTGAATTGAATTATCTACAAAAGGTGGCTATCCACTCAATGGAAAGAAATCTGGATTTTAGTCTAAGGACCTGGATTCAAGTTCTAGCTTGGCTATATATTACCTGTATGACTTTTGGGCAAATCACTTACGTTTTTGGGGTCTCAGTTTCCTCATCTGTAAACTTAGAAGATGAAACTAGATTGGGGGAGGGGAAACTAAGGTCCCTTCCAGCTCCAAAGTCATGATTAGATGAAATAACAGTGCTTTTAACAAAGGGAATTCTCAGTAATAACTTGATTGTGATTTTTTTTCTTTCTGTGAAATTAAGAACATTTTTCCCTACTACTTTTTTATTTTTCCCTTACTCTCTCCCTTGCAGAATTTTTTTTTCTGGTTGGTCCTTTTTGGTAAGCTTAGATAATATGTTAGGACAAATGCACATATACACACAAGGTATAAACACACAGTTTTAGGCACATGCCTGCATATTAGCTAGACTAACATTTATTAACTTTGTAGTTATAAGGGTGCTTCTTCCCTTTGTATGTATAAATGGTGGAGCCCAATGACCAGCTCTAGCCTTACCCATCCTGTGAGTTACTTTGATATACAGCTATTTGATGGGAAATTCCCACCTTGGCTTCTTCCTGTGCCCTAGCCTCCACCCCAACATGGCCTATTTATGTGAATGCTAGCCTGTAGCCTAGGCACTCACAGCAAAACAGGCCACGTCTAGGTAGCCATACACCCTATGTATGCATACACATGTGAAAGGATGATTTACCCACCTCTCATACCAACTGATTCTTGCACATTTGGTAGTTTGGGATGGGTGGAGAAAAAGGCTAAAATCTAAAGACTCATAAGACTTATTTACAATCAGTCTTCTCTGCACCAAATATGAAGTTATTTAAAGTGAGCAGAGGAAGGAGTGAATTGAAATAGTCAAGAAGAAATCTAATCTTAGAGATGAGACATACTTACCACCAGAAAGGGAAGGAAATGGGTCCATTTATAGTCCCTCACATGGGCCATATTTTCTGAGATATTCACCTGAAAAGACATGATTCATTAACACAATGTAGTGGAGGCACAAACACAAAATTGTTAGAAGCCCCCCTTTGCCAGGACACTTTGCCCCTGTTTTAAATACAAAGCTCAATGTTTTTCTTCAGGAACTAACTTTGTTCCGCCTGGAGATATGCCTAGCACAGTACCTTTGGACAGAGTAGAGTCTTGATAAATATTTGTTGAATGAATGAATGAATAAATGAATGCTCTCTCCTCCTGCCAACCTGGTGAACAAGACTGCCTTTAAGAAAAATGTAGGTTACTATAATGTATGGCCCATGAAGCTATTATGTCGCCTTAACTAAACAGAAGGATAAACAATGCACATCAAAAAAGAAAAGCTGTATTCAAACTAAATCCTGTTCCCTCCTACCTTGGGGCTGATTCTGTGGCCCTAACCCAGCAGTGCACCCACTCATGGCAGTAAATCCCAGAGGAAAAAAAAAAAGAACCTTGGAGAACACTGAAGAATCTATTATAAAAACTTATGGTTAGTGACTAATTGTTTAATATGTGGAATGGGCTTTGAAAACTTCAGGTCTTTTCATAAGCACTAAACATTTGCTGCTCCATTAGGCCCCATCCTGGCCTCTGGGCCCCTCAGCAAGGTGAGGCTCTGACACAATACCCAGGATGAGAACTTCACCCACTACCACTGCTCACCTCCATTATGGTTACAGCAACAGAAGAGATCTGGCCTAACGTCTATGTTTCATAAAATGTTAAAGATTTGGAAGAGACTTTGGAGTTCACCTAGTCTAACCCCTTGGATTCCCTCTCTAAACTTCTATGTGTCATGTCTGTGATCCTTTTCTCTAAAAGAGGCTGCCCATTGTCACTCATGGTTCAATAAAGCATCCGAAACACAAGGCTCTCAATTCTTGGTTTTCACAAGTCAATCACCACTAAAACATAAGCAGAACTTTAAAAGGACATTTTTCCTTTAGCTTGGAATAAGAACTGATGATGATTGAGTAGGCAGAGATTACAGCTGCTAAGGAAGGTCACCCTCCCTGCCCTCCCCTCAATAGCTCCTGGGATAAAGGAGATCACATTTACAAGTATAGATGGGCAGTTGAGGCATTGCTCCAGGGGTTTCACAAATTAAACATCCTGGCTGTGATATGTGGCTGTGACATTTGATCCTAGCAATCACAATGATGGTTCTATGATATATCTTGTAAAGAGTTCCAGATTCTTCTAGAGCAGGAGTTTTTAGCCTTATTATGCCATGAAACCCTTCTTGCAGTAATGTTTTTAAATGCATAAAATAAAATACATAAAAAGATCAGTAAAAATTAAAGATGTATTTCTTTTTTTTTCCCATCCAAGCTCACAGACCTCCTCACAGAAATCTGTCTATAGACCTCTTGGAAGGGTGGTCCATGAACCCCAGGTTAAAAGTCCTTATCTTAAAACCTCCCAGAAAGATTCTAATTATTGGTTGCTGTTCCTTTCTAGAGCACAGTCTGAACGCTATTAAATTAACTTAGAGAGCCCCAAAGTTTACATTTCTAAACACTAAATAGATTGAGACAAGATTAAAGCACCCTGCCACCCCAGCAGTGAACTCACTGTATGTTTGCCTTCCAGCAATGGAGCAGGTCAGGGCAGGAAGCTCAGGGGAAAGGCTAGAGTGGTGTAGTACCTTCAGTTCTTTAGGAAATGACTCCTGGAGGTGGAGGGGAGTGGAACAGTTAGGGGTGGGGTGAAGGCAGTGAAGGGGTGGGGAAGGGGAGAGTGGGAGAGAGGAAAGCAGGAGCAATAGCAAAAAGAGAACCCAGTGGAAAGGGGCAGAATCCCTCCTCTCTCAGAATAGGCACTCCCTAAATGTTCCTTTCCCTCAATGACCTAGTAGATAGCTCATTTGAGTTTCTATTGAGCTGGTACAAGAGGTGGAGAGGCTCCCCCTCAGAGAGCCCAAGTGTGCTGGAGGCCTTCCAAACATAATATGAATGGCTTCTAATTTAATTGACTTCTAATTATAGCAGGGCCTTGGAGAGGCTCCCTATAAATACTGTTGAGGGCTGTGCCTGCCTCAATTTGGTATAAGCCAGAAACATTTCTCCAGAGGCTTGAGAAACAGGCTCTGAGGCTACTTGAGGTAGGCTTGAGGCCACTGTCCACCTTGCTACTTTTAAATAATAATAATAATGATAGGTAAAATGTATATGTCACTTTAAAGTTTGCAAAATGCTCTAAATGTGATGTCATTTGATTCTCACAAGAAGTAGGGGTAGGCACTGTTTCCCCTCCCGAAGTATCCCTAGATGAAGAAGTAGAGGTTGAAAAAGTGGTTAACTGACTTATCTGTGTACACTCACCTCGCAAACGTCAGGAGGGAGGATGCAAACCCAGGTTTTACTTGCTGAGTGCATTGCTTTATTCACTATGACAGAAAGAGTGAGAGAGAGAGAGAGAGAGAGAGAGAGAGAGAGAAAGAGAGAGAGAGAGAGAGAGACAGACAGACAGACAGACAGAGACAGAGACATAGAAACAGAGACAGACAGAGAGATAGAGAGAGGGAAGGAGAAAAAGAGAGGGAGAGAGAGACAGAGAGACAGAAACAGACAGAGACAGAAGGAGAAAAAGAGAGTAGTCGCTTTGATGTCATTCCTATGAAAGGGAGAGGATGAAGGGGATATAGCATATTTCTCTAGTTTGGATTCCATTTCTGAAACCAGACTTGCCTTAGCAAAAGGAAATGTTGCCTTGAGAACTTCAGTGGAGAAGGTGGAATGGGAAAATCTTTTGGCTTTCCACTTAGAGGAGCTCAAGCCGGTCAGGAACCAGTCCTAAGAGTTGCCTTCTGCTTTGGCATCCTGTCTGTTTTGATTATGAGAATTTGATATGAAATGGTCACAGATCACTTTTCCAATATAATGGGCTCAGACATTAAAATCCTCCCCTATCTTTTGCCATAGAGAAGGAACTTTTTGCTTTCCAGTTTACAAGGTAATTCTGCAAATAGTTCCAGAGGTCCAGTGGGTGGTACTGGATTTTCTCACCTCACTCTAATCTTGTTTACTCAATTTGTGGCATTATCCAGCTACAATTCATTCATTCATCAATTCATTTATTCACTCATCCATTTACTCAACCATGATAGATTAAGCAATGATGTGAAAAGCACTTTTTGTTGTTTAGTCACTTTCAGTCTTGTGTGAATCTTCATGACTCCTTTGGGGGTTTTCTTTGACAAAGGTACTAGAGTGGTTTGCCATTTCCTTCTCCAGCTCATTTTATAGATGAAGAAACTGAGACAAACAGGGTTAAATGACTTGCCCAGGGTCACACAGATAGTAAGTGTCTGAGGCCAGATTTGAACTGTAGGAGATGAGTCTTCCTAACCCCAGCCTGGCACTCTATCCACTGCATCACTTAGCCACCCAAAAAAGCACTTAGCTCAGCTTTTTCCATTTTTTAAAACTTTATTAACAATTTTGATAAAAGGACTGTGAAAGTGGGAGGCAATATATTGTGAGAGTTGGCTAAAATGTTGTTTTAGTGAATTTTCTTGGATAAGTGACTTGCCCAGAAAGAATGAGCTAGTAGCATCAGAATCAAGACTTGAACTCAGGTATTTGGGACTCCAAGGCCAATCTTTTACGCTATGCTGACTCTTGCTCTTTAAATGTTTGCCTTGGCTTCCCTTCTCTCTCTGTTTCTTCTTTTTCTGTTTATCCTCTTTCATGAGCTCCAATGGATTTAACTACCATCTCCTGGACATCTCCACAAAAGCCTTAGACCCAACATATCTGACATAAAACTCATCATCTTTCTATTAAACCCACCCCTCCTCTTTAACTTCCCTATAATTATCAAGGGAATCTCATTCTTCCAGTCACCTGAGTTTATAACCTAGGAGTGATCTTTAACTCTTCCCTCTCACTCACCCCTCCCATCCTACATCCAAGTCTTGTACATTCTACCTCCTCAACATCTCTCACATTCATCCCTTTCTCTCTATTTATACTGTACCCAATCCTAGTCTGGTCCCTCATCACCTCTTTCTTGGACTATTGCAATAGCCTCCTAAATGATCTCCCCGACTCCAGTATCTTTCCTCAGCATAGCGTCCTTCATCCTCCATGTAGCATCTACAATGATAATCCTAAAACACAGGTCTGACCCTATCTCTTTGGTGATCAAGAAACTCCAGTGGCTCCCCATCAACTTTAGGCTCTAGAGTTTTCTTCACAATTAACAGAATCTTCACAAAATACAAGCTCTGGAGTTTTCTTCACTATTAGGTCAATTATACATATTCCCCCCCCCCACCACCATGTACACTGCCAAACTGCCCTTCCTTTTGTCTCCCATATGTCCCATTCCCTGCCTCTGTCCCTCTTGCCTGAGATGCTCTCTCTCCTTCCCGTTGCCTCTTGGGGTTTCTTGTTCCCTTCAAGATTCCACTCAAGGGCCACTTCCTTCAAAAGACCTTTTCTAAGTCCCCTAGTTCTTAGTGATACTCTCCCCAGTTGTATGCTGGAACCAGTTCCTAAGTGTTCTCAAGAGCCCACTGTTAAATTTTCATTATGAGCATTTGCACCTCAGAAATCTACACTGAAAATCAGGGCTTGATTTATTATTTTGTTGATTGTCCAGATTTAAGAAAGCAGTGGAGAAAATGTTAACAGTTAAAAGTGTATCTTGGGAGAGCCCATTTTTGAATGTTTACCAGCATATCACTACCCTCTTATCCATTTTGGTACAGATCCTGCACTGTTTTATCTGTCAGCATATCATATCTCCCTCACAGAGGACAAGCTCCTTCAAATCAGTAACTGTCTCTCTTTTGTATTTGTAAACTCAATGCTTAGTACAGTACCTGGCCCAATGTAGATGCTTCCTTAACAGGTGCTTGGGAATTTAATTTAAATCCCCAGGTTGGGGATTTAGATCTACTTACCTGTCTGTCCGTCCATCTGTCCATCCATCCATCCAACCATCCATCCATCCATCCATCCATCCATCTGTCCATCCAACCATCTGTCCATCCGAATGTCTGTCCATCTGTCCGTCTATCAATCTATCTGACAACCTCTCTAATTACTTGTAGGCATTATGTATTCATACTTTCCTGGTACTTCCTATCCTATTTTCTATTACCACAGAGAATATGAAGTAGCCCTACAAAGCAGCTCAGATGGCATCCAACAAATCAGTGGTAGGCTAGTTCTAGACTAGAAGATTCAGCACAGAAGGGAAGAAAAGGAAGGGAGGTTCTAAAATTCCCAAAATCTAGTTTTCCCTTCCCTACCCCAACACCTGAAATGCTAATATCATTCTTGTCCATCAGGCTGTTTTTTCAGATATCAGATTTCCCTGGTAATTATCATTCTTTCTTAGCAAGTTGTAACTAACATCAAAAAGCTGTGAACTACAGGAGAAGTAGATTGAAGGCAAAGGAAAAAGAGCAACCTGAGGACAGAATTCTCCTAGAGATTAAACATGAACCAGAAACCCCACTGAACTGGTCCTTCACAGTGATTGGGCAGAAGACTGATGCTAGCACCATCTATACACCAAATTAGTTCCATAGCAGGTATTTCAAATCTTTTTTTGGTGTGTAATGGACCCATTTGGCAGGCTGGGGAGGCCAATGGACCCCTTCCTTCTAAGAATCATGATTCTTAATGTATAAAATAAAATACATAGGATTACAAAGAAAACCTATTACACTGAAATAAGGATAGAGTTGGGTTTTTTTCCTCATCCAAGTTCATGGATGCCCTGAAGTCTATCCATGGACCCCCAGTGAAGAACTTTTGCTCTACAGTCTGACCTGTATCAGTAGCATCTACTGCACTGGGATCACAAGGAAGTGAGAAAAGGAATACAGCTGGTTCCTCGGCCCTAAGATCTTTGGGGCAAAAAAATCTGTTGGCTGGCAACTCCACTTTGTGCATCTCAAGCCCTCTTCCCTTTCCCTCCCCGCCTTGGAGAAAGAAGTGAGGCAGTTGGCAACTCAATCCTCAGACCCGCAGCTGCTCATGTTGTAGGTAAATGCAGTTGTATTGCTTGTTTCCCCATTTCCTGTGCCCCTCCCCTAATTCCTAACTCTATCCCATCTATCTTCAAGCAATAAGAACCCTCAGGGGCTGGGGTGAAGGAAAAGAAGCCTGTTGGTGGCCTTCCCATATTGTCAGTAAGATTCTCCACTCCCCAGACTTCCCAGGAGGCTTTCTCTGACTTCCCATTCTCAGGAACAGAGCTTTAATTCACCCTCTAGGATGCTGTGGATCTCATTATCAGAACAACGGAAAATAATTTTATTTGACATGATTTATGTCTGTGCAGCTTCCATAGTCTCTGCTGGAGAATGCTAATTAATGCTAGATTGTGAAGAGATTAATTCATTCTCTATTCAACATTATTAAAAGGCAGGTTTATTTTTACTGAGGATATGGGAGAAACACTGATGGGAGACCAGAGAAAAGTCAATGTCTCAGTCACTATACCGTGGGCAGAGAGAGGCAGCATGGTATATAGAAAAGGTTCTTACTCTGGAGCTTATGAACTTAATATTTAAAATATTTTGATAACAATTTCAACATAATGTTTTCTTTATAATTATATATAAATATATATATATATAATTTTATGCTTTTAAAATATTCTAAGAAGGAGTCCATAGACTTCATCAGACTGCCAAAGAGGTCCATGACAAAATAAAATAAAACAAAAACAAACAAAATTGGCATAGTCAGTGGATAGAAACCTGGACCTCGAATCAGGAACATCTGGATTGAAATCCCACCTCAGACACTTACCAGCTGTGTGATTCTGGGTAAGCCACTTGACTTCCATGGGCTCAGTTTCCTCATTTGTAAGTTAAGGGGAGGGTTGGGCTTGATAACTTCTAAGAACTATTCTGGTTCTAAATCTATGATCCTATAATCCCCCCAAATTACTCCAACCCACAGGCAGAACCCAACATGTTACTGCAACAGCAGGGAGGGCCAGCTAAAGGCTCTGAGTGATAAGTGCTGAGGACTCTTTCTTACTCAGAGTTCTTTGTCAGTAACAATGGCTACGAAGAGGAGGTGATGGGGCTGTGCTTATCAATGGCAAAATTAGAATCAGGGATCAAAAAACTGAAATGGCTTCTGAACCATTCCCTTAGCTGTCAGCCTTCCCATAAGGAAAACTATCTTATCTGCCATAATTTGGGATGAAATAAAATGAAACAGCAACATAAAAATCCCCTTGATGATTTCTATTCTGTAAGTACTTGGGAATGCTGTAAAACTTAGTTCTTGCCCTAAAGCCTAAGAGAAAGGTGTTTTTTAAATAGATATTTCCTTAGACTTTGATCTTTGCCAGAACCAGAACTAGGATAAGGTGAGCAGGACTTTGTCCTAGGATGCCGAATTCAGAGGATTCTCTCAGCTCGTCAAAAACAGTGGAGATTTGCACCTGATTATTAAGAATAATGCACTGAAATCAGAAGCTAACAGATACTGAGTGGACTGGGATAAGCTCTTCCTTTGTACCTTGGTGCAGGCCCTCATCATCTCTCACCTAAATTATTACAATAAACTTCTAATTTGTCTCCTTATCTCAAGGCTCTCAATACTCCCTTCCATTCTACACATTGTTTTTTTTTCTTTTTTAAGGCAATTGGGGTTAAATGACTTGCCCAGGGTCACACAGCTAATAAGTGTCAAGTGTTCGGTCTGAGGCTGGATTTGAACTCAGGTCCTCCTGACCTCAGGGCTGGTGCTCTATCCATTGCGCCACTTAGCTGCCCCCATTCTACACATTGTTGCCCAAGTAATTTTCCTTAAGCCCTGTCTCCCAAACTCCTATATGTATTTAACTTTTTATTTATGCTGTAGATATGTGTGTGTATGTATATGTGTAATTATATGTATTTGTTCTCCCCCATTAGAATATAAGTTCCTTGTGACTAAAAATTGTTTCATTCTCTGTACTTGTAACCCCAGCACTTAGCATAGTGGTTAGCACACAGTAGATATTTAATAAATACTTGTTGATCAATTAGATGATTTGTAAGATAGGATAGAGATTCCCAACTTTTTATGAGGAGTGGATATTTATGTTGCCTCAGAGCATTGAGATCATTTGGGAAGAATTAGCAGGGGACAGTGATGGGTTAAGTCATTGAGCATAATAGAAAAAGGACATCGCTTCTGGCTGTTCCTATAACCTCGAGAAATCCCAGAAAACAGGTGGCAGTGGTGATGGTGGCAGCTGGTTTGGAAGTTTACTAGGTGAAGATTCAAGATATATCTTATTTGGCAGAACTCAATCTGTAGTTTGGGGAACCCTGGAATATCTATGGTCTCATAGACATAGCTGTGTGATCCTATTTGGTGTCTAAGGGTAAGAGTCAGTTGAGGATTTTGAATCAGAGGTTCCATGGGGCTGTTGAAAAAGGACTTCAGAGGCATGTAACTAGTTCCAGGAGAAATCTAGAGTCCAGAACTTCCCTACCTTTGCTGTCACTTCCCTGATGGATTATGAGGGTTGCCGAGCTGCAGAGTAGCTCTGGCTTCTTCACATATAAACCAATGATGACAGCTGTAATTGTTTCTGAAGTGCTGCAGACAGCCTTGGCTTAAAAGCATCTCTAAATGCCCAACGTGATTATTGGCATTGTCAGAGAAGGCTTGAATTGCCCAGAACACTAATTACATTATTACAGGAACAGGGATCCGTGAAATGACAGTATTGGGGATGGAGAATAAACAGTGAAGAGAAGCTTTCACCAGTATTTAGACTCGAATATAAACCAAATATCCAGGGGGACTTGGGATTGGATGCACCTATTATTTGGAAGGCTTTCTTACAAAAAGAATACAGTTAGCAAACTTTCATCTTCAGAGGGCATAGAGAGGACAGTTATTCTCCTAACTTAAGTCTTCTTTTAGGTACTATGAGCCTTGAAGTCAAAACAAACAACTCTTCTTTCATCACCTCCTTCAAATTAAGGCAAAGTATTCTTAGGGCGAAGTTAGAAAGAGAGATGCAAATAAAATATATGCAATCACCTTTCCTCTTTTGCCTGTTGTATTTCCTTTCTTTAAGAACAGCTGCGTGGTTCCTTCTGTTGACCACAGGAATTCCCCCTTTTCTCACTGTGCATCACTTCAGACTTTTCCTCAGTTGTTCCCATCTGTGGTTGCTACCTGCAACTTCCTTTTACCCATTTCCATCTTTGAAATCTCACTCCAGAGCTAGATGCCGACGGGGTCTACAGGATAGGACTTGGTGGGAGCAAGTTGGAGAAGAATGTAAGGTAACTCTTATTCTTACCGGTCCCTGGCCAATATCCCTGAGCATTCTAAGATGTTTCACCCCCAGACCATAGTCCTCATTCTTCTCCTCTCTCCCCAGCCCCCAACCCCAACCCCTGCCCAGTTCCTGTACAAAATACCAGACTCAGGTTAACTTCCAAAATGTAGATGAAGCTAAATTCAGTCCTTTGAGAACAAAGACCCAGCACTGGTGCTTATGGGTGACTTTTGGGGAGAAAACCTGAAGGGGGATTATGTTCTTAATGTAGGAACAGGGACATAGGGAATAAGTTATGACATTATGTTCTATTCCACAGGAGGCCAAAGCAGGAGAGAAACCCTGATGTAAAGCTATACTGGTAGCAATGCAGAGCAAAATGGGTGGGCCAATCCCTGGACCCCTTGGAAGAAGAGGGAAAAAAAAGATTCTCCAGAGGACTCTTTAGGACACTGTCTCCAGAATGAAGATTCTCTGATCTTTTGGAGATCATGTCTACATAGAACCCCTATTCCTGCCCCTCGTCCACTTCCCGTACAGTAAAATGGGAAAAAAAAATCAGATGATTTCAGGTCAGAAGGCTGATCTCCAGCTCTCCTACTTACTACCTGTGTGATGTTGTCCTAGAATCTAGGACCTAGATGATTTCTCAAGTCCCTTTCAATGTTAAATGCCTATAACCCTCCAAAACCCCCTGTTTCCACCCTAACTAGAGTTTCTGCTCCAGGCCAGAGAGGCACCACCAGCAGGGGAAGACATGTTCCTGCTTAGCCTCTCAAGTTGGAACTGTCAGCAAAATTTCCTGTGGTGGTTAGGTTTTATACTTCTAATAGTCCTATACTTCTAATACATTCTGCATTAAACAAGCCTCTCCAGGCTGTTGTGGAGCCCAGCTATCACTGCTCACGTTGTGTCTGTGGGGAAATGATTGTAATGAGATTGTGAGCCTTGAGAGCAGGGGCTGTCTTGTTCTATTCCCAGCTCTTAGCATGGTGTCTTAACACAAGGTAGGTGCTTAATAAATGTTTATTGACTGGCTGGCTGAAGCAAGTTCTGTGTTTCAAGCAATCAGTTTACAAATGAATTTTCTGAACCCATCCTGTTTTTAAATCAAGGGCTACCTGTACATCCATCCATCCATCCATCCATATATACATACATACATACATTAATTTATCTATGTATCCATTCACTTATCTCTATCCCTATCTAGCCATCCATCATCCATTTATCTATCCATCCATTTATACCATTTGCTATTCTCAAAGAATGAGTTAATTTGCTAGTCTTTTTGTAATGACTTGATATAATTCATTCCCCAGTGCCCTGTGATACGTGACACTCAATATAGCTCTAGCCAATTCCTTTCCAGTAACAACTCTATGCTTTTCATTTAACAAGGAAGAGAATGTCACAACTTAATTGTCTCTGCAACTGAATTCGGATGAAATCATGAATTGCTTTCTGATCCTTGCTAATCAGACAGTGCAGTGTCAATTCCCTGCCCCCACTCTCAAACTCATGCTGCATTATTTCTTTGTTGTGGTTTCTGGCTACTGAGATGGTTAAGAAAAATGGGGTCAAAGCCCACTCAGTGACCAGCCTACAGAATCCAAATACAGCCATTGATCCTGAATCCAGAGTCCACTGGATGGCAGCAAATTAGCACATAAATTAAAATATTTCTACTGGCTTATGAAATAAGGTTTGTTGTGTGAATGCACTTCAATCAAGTCAATTTTGCTTTAAAGCAAAACCAAAACACATGTATAATAAACAGTCACTATAAGATATAACACTAGGATACTGAACCATGTTTGTCAAATATAAGGCATCAATTTGACAGCAAAGATATGCCTTTAAGTCGACAATTTTAAGAGATAAACTGTTTATTGGCACTAGAATCAATAGTTTCTAAATTAGCTACAAAGCTGAGAGAGCATGGAAGCAAGGAGGCTTTAAAAATTCATCTTATTTTTAGGCCTGGAGGAACTCTTAGAGAATTTGATGCTCATCTGAAGGATTATAAAAATGCTGTAGTAATTTAGAAGGCTTCCATCATGGGTGGCAGAGGCCAAAGGACATTCCACAGGGTGAAGGTGTGTTGTCTGAATCCCAAGATAGCTGTCAATCATACTGAGTTTTGTACTGAACATCTGCATGCCAAACCCGGGCAAGAATTGAAGACCTTGTTACCTGAGATACAAGAGGTACTTAGCTCTCACTCTCTCTCACCCTCTCCAATCTTTTTCCATCCTCCCACCCATCTCAGTTCTCTTCTTCAGTCCATTGACTCTCTTTGAAGTCAATAGGAGTTCTTAACAGGAAAGAGATTCAGTGGGCGGAGAGGAAGCCAAGTCTGGCCCAGAGCCAATGCCTAGAGCTTGACTGTTCTAAGGGAGGCACACTCCCATAGCCCTCGAAAGAAAAATCAGTTGGGTGGAGATTAAATAGCATAGATACACATGAGCTACATTCTATATGTAGCATCTGTTCTGAAAAATTCATCATCTCAGAGTTACTATGTAATGCTAATATATAATTATTTATAAGATTTGTAATACCATAAAATGTGTCATAAGGCAAAAAAATCCTTATATTACATTGTTCTGTGTGATATATGACATGTCCTGCACAGAAGAAAGAGAAATGGGTTGGATTGGCCTTTGGAAAACCCATAGTGCTTTTATTGACAAGTGTCTCCCTGAAACAAGGCCCATCTTTTTAAAAACCGATGTTTTTCCAGTGATCCAAAATGGCTTCAAGTCATGGAATACATTACAGCCTCTGAAGAATTAAAGGTGCAAAAGGAAATGGAGAGGTACATCATGACAGTTGGCTGACTATTACTATTGACAGATTCTGCTGGAATAGTGGCCCAAAGTATGCCATCAGAGAGAGTTAGTGGGTCATATAACAAGAGCAGAGAAACTAATGGACAGTCCATGGAGTCCATTGGTATGCATACAATGTCAAGTGATCTACAGCAGGGATTTTTTTTTTTGGCAAGGAAATGGGGTGAAGTGACTTGACCAGGGTCACACAACTAGTAAGTTTCAAGTATCTGAGGCCAGTTTTGAACTCAGTTCCTGAATCCAGGGCTGGTGCTCTATCCACTGCGCCATCTAGCTGCCCCCCCTAAAGCAGGGATTCTTAACCTGGGGTCAGTGAACTTATTTTTTAAATGGATAGTTATTTCAACACATTTGTTTTCCTTTGTAATTCTTTGTAATGTAAGTTTATTTTGTGCATTTAAAAACATTATTCTGAGAAGAGGTCCATAGGCTTCAGCAGATAGACAAAGGGATCCCTGTCACACACAAGGTTAAGGACCCCTAAATTCTAAAGGAAGGCTTCTAGCACATTGAGGTGGACCTCTTGTGAAGGTATCTGAGGGTGATGAATATCACAAAGCTTAAAGATTGAAATTGGAGCTTTTGGCCCCAAAGGGGAAAGGTATCCTTTGGTTTTAGCCAGATTTTTATGGGAGAACACAAACAAGAGTTGCACAGGATAGAAAGGTATGGATGTCTTATGAGCTGCACCAAGGGCATCAAAGAAATTCCAAAGCTACTTAGTATCCGGTGTGGCCTGCCTGAATAAACCTGATCAAGCTCCATTGCCTTAGACAGTTATTAAATCAGGATTCTTAACGTTTCATAGATATGTTTGGGTTTCATTGTTTGCTATATTCTGCTTTTTTCAAGCCAGAGGACAATCAGTGTTTGCATTATGATAAACTACTTTTCAAATGTGTCAACATTTCAATTATTCTCCTCCATTAGACAGTGAGCTCGTTGAAGGTAGGGATTGTCTTTTGTCTTTCTTTGTATTCCCAGCACTCAGCACAGTGACTGATATATAGTACGCGCTTAATAATTATTTATTGACTATCTCCCGGGAGTTCTTAAAGATTCCTCAAACTTAGGTAAAGCCCCATCTGGTTATCCGAGGTAGGCTCCCCAGTGTCAGAGGGACAGTTTCCATTTAGGAATACTTTGACATATAGTCTTGTTTGCTGTTAATGCTTTGGTGACCCAGAGACATTCTCTTTGTTAGTAAGTAAGTCTGTCCCTGACAATAGAGTGATAGAACACTTACCGGCTATAGCTCTGCTTCCATTCACCTACAGTAATTTGGAAAGCACCAGGATACCCTTTTTCCTTTCCCCTCCAGGACAAACTGCTTCCCCCTGAATTGGTCTCTTTGAACAGCTTACTGGGACCTACATAAATAACACTTTTAGCTCAGCAGGTGGTTGCCATGGAACTTTACACACTAGTTAGCAGTGACATAGGAATTAAATATACAATACCTCTCTATACCATCCACAACGTGGGGCCAAAGAATAACATCAAGGAGGAAGTGAAATGATGAATCTGGCCAAAGCCTCGTCAGGTGAATTTAATGGTTTTATCCTCTATTACGCTTAAACACAAAACAGCACCTATAGAAGAGGTTATTGGAGTATGTATTGAAATAGCTTATTGGCTATTACAAATGATTAAATGCATCGTACAAGAAAGATTTATAATTTCACCTTCGTTTTGAGAATTCCCTGCGTGCAAGCTCTAGGTGGCTTGGACGTAAGGCCAGGAGGTAGAAAGACCTGAGTTCAACCCACCCTCAGATACATACTAGCTAGATGACCCTGGGTAAGTCACTTAACTGCTGTCTGCCTCAGTTTCTTCATCTGTAAAGTGGCGATAATAGTAGCATCTACCTCTCAGCATTGTCGTGAGATTCAACTGAGATATTTGTAAATGCTTAGCACAATGTCTGGCACATCATGGATGCTATATAAATACTAGCAATTATTATTATTAATTTCCTCAACCAGTGCAGATTATAACCCACTAAGTCCTAGAGGTGAAGTGACTTGTCTAGTCTTATACTGTTGGTTACTTTCAGAGGTGGAATTTGAACCAAGAGAATAGTTTTGTTGTTTAGTCATTTTCAGTCATGTCTGACTCTTTGTGGCCATTTCCTTCAGCTCATTTTACAGATGAGGAAACTGAGGCAAAGAGGGTTAAGTGACTTGCCCAGGGTCACACAGCTAGTAAGTGTCTGAGGCCAGATTTGAATTTGAACTGGAGTCTTCCTGACTCCAGTTTTGGTGTTCTAACCACCTAGTTGCCCAATAGATAACAGTAATAATAATGGCTATCATTTATATAATATTTATGCTTATGAATAAGATCTCATTTGATCTTTACGACAACCCTAGAAGGTAGGTGCTATTATTATGATTCCAATTTTATAGAAGAGGAAACTGAGGTTGACAGGGATTAGGTGACTAGGGATTAGGGTCACACAGCTAGTCTGAGGTCAGATCTGAACTTGGGTCTTTCTGATTCCAAACCCTGTTCTCCATCCTAACTGCCTGATTTTCTAGAGCAGGGGTGGGGAATTTGCAACCTTGAGGCCACATGTGGCCCTCTAGGTCCTCAAGTGCTGCCCTGAACCCCGTACTCTATTACACCAGACAAATGATTACTTACAACTGTACTCTAAGCATTATGCTCATGAATAAAATTGGACCAAGGATCTAGAAAGTGGCAAGCAATCTAAATTTTCCTCAGTGAAATACTTGACTCTTGGTTCCTAATGGCAAGTTGTGCATACTCGCTGGCTGAGAAGTAATTTCTAACAGGCACTGAGGAGCAAGTGTAAGTAACAAGAGTAATAACAGAGTGCACGCATTTGCCTTTTTCTCATTACTTCTGGCAAAGGAACCTTGCTATCTTAAAACTGCATTGGTGTTTAAGCCAGTGAGGAAAAGAGGCACCTTCCCATGGGTATTCTCCGGGCTTCAGTTTCCTCATCTGCAAGATGAAGGATGTGGACCAGATGCATCCACAATCATATCCATATGATTATCAATCCATAGAATGGAATGATGATTCTAGAGAAAATCAGGAAGAAAACTCGTGTGTGTGTGTGTGTGTGTGTGTGTGTGTGTGTAGGGCTAGGGGGACACTGAGTGTGTTTGCTGCAGGCAGATGATTTCATTGTCTTGCTTTGGGGACACAGAGAAAAAGGAGGAGAAAATCTAAAGGGGAGAAGTTGGGGGAAGGGAAGAGCATGTAGTTGGTACATGTGGACATAACTCTGTCCTACTTAATGTAGGCTTAATGATCTTCTGACAGTTCTTGGCAGGACTCACAGTTCCCTGCTGTCTTCTTTTTCTGACTATAGAAAGGATGATGGTTATTGGGGTGGTTTGATATTGCAGAGAGAACCCTGGACTTGGATTTGGGATAAGCATACGTTCATAGCTTGCTTCTGACACTTACCAGCTATGTGAACTTGGATGGCTTTAGTAGTTTTAGTTTCCTTATCTATAAAATAATAATACCAGTACAGGGTTGGTGTGAGGAAAGCAATTTGTAAAATGCTCTATCAAAAGGAATTATTACTGAATAAAATATCGTCAGTGGAAGGTGGATGAGATTCAAGAATCTTTTCTTTCCTTCCTCTCTTCCTCTATTTCTCCTCTTTGTCTTTGTCTCTGTCTTTCTGTTACATACACTCACACACACGCACACATTCAACAAGCCAATTCTATTGGTTACAAGAGATATCAAAATCACAGGGCACAAGAACAGCCATTTGGGCTGCCCCACAAGTCAGAATCCCTACCCCAAGAGAGTTTGGGGGTGTTTCCTACCCAAAAGACTGAAGAATACCTCGTCCACCTTCAAATTGGATACTCCCAAGCCTTTTAGATTGTAGTCGGTTGGATTTTTCCATTTGTTTGTTTGTTCACAAGCGTTAAATTTCTCCCCTCCCTAATTTCAGGATTAAGCCAATCCCTCCCTCACCTCCTCAACTGGGACTGGTGGGGAAATAACCCAGCCCCAGCTGGTGTTTGATCACGCAGGTGACTGGGATGTTCCAGTGGTTATAAATAACCATTTACTGTCCCCCTTTGGAGAGAGGCCTTTTGAGAAAATTCGAGTCCTAGCACGAAGCAAGCAAACTCATAAATTTGGATCTTTCCTGTCAAATGCAGGGCCTTGTTCTACCGGTTTGAAAGAGAATTTGTTTTTCAGCGCTTTCTTTTCAAGTAATGCAAAGGCCTTGGGGGGAGGAAGCAAGATGAGCTAAGGCTGTTGCTGAATGAACGTGGGCACCAGATATGAGACTGGACTGGTGCTACCATTCACCCCTGCAGCTCCAACAGGATGCCTCTTGTCATCCAATCAGGGTTGAAAACAGAGAAGGGGGTTTGCAACCCACAAAGCCAGGGCGTTTGGGAATTAGCAGGATTGAGATGGAAACCTCTTATTAGTGGTTTAATTTATTCCTTGCAATATAATTAGGTTATACATTTATATAAAATAGATTATATTGTAATGACACTTTATTCACATCACACTCCATGCCTTTCTTTCCAGGCATTCATGGGGCTGATGTCACAAGTGAACTTCTACATGCAAATACTTTCTCAGGAGATTGAAAGCAGAGGCATCGCTA
Organism: Phascolarctos cinereus; assembly: GCF_003287225.1. NCBI lineage: Eukaryota > Metazoa > Chordata > Mammalia > Diprotodontia > Phascolarctidae > Phascolarctos > Phascolarctos cinereus. The sequence goes on along the minus strand of NW_027556180.1, from coordinate 173,524,284 downwards.
TGGGTGAGGGCAGGTAGAAACTAGTCAGAGGTGAGCCTTGAATTTCACTGCTAGTTGGGGAAAAGTTTGGGTAGAAGGTAGGCTAAATTTCTGAATGAAGAATTGAGGTCTTTTGAGGAGGGCTTCTGGAGCAGAGTGCATTTAGCATGGTGACTGATAGTTCTCAAAACTGAGATGAAATTATAAATATTTATTATATGATGCATTTAATTATTTGTAAGGGCCAATAAGCTATTTCAATACATACTCCATGGTAGGTGCTTAATAAATGTTTACTGATGAGTAAAGAGACTAAATGTTTGACATTTTTGTTGGCCCCTGACAAACAAAAGCAAAGTCTCTAGCCTAACTCTAAATCTATAATGCTAACTTTTCCCTTGAATCCCTATGTCTACTCTACAGTTTGGTAGAAAGAACACTGCATGAGAACAATTTTAATCATTAGTTAGTTGTGTGGCTTTTGGACAAAACACTAGCCTGCCTATTTTAATTTCCTCATCTGTAAAGTGAGGCTATTAAAAAAAAATTGCACAGCAACTCTGATTTTAATGGCTTAGGGTAACCCCGGTGGGGGAAAAAAACCCCCAAACCTCCCTCTATCAGTGTAGACTTGTATCTCTTCTAAGATGCACAAGGGTATGGTCAGGGTAAAATAAGAATGCATGTATAGCATTTTGCAAACCTTCAAGTGCAACATTAATGTCAGTTCTTCTTATTGCCTGGATCACTCTAAGGCTGTGACTTACCTAGGATCACCCAACTGGTATGTGTTCAAGGCAGCACCTGAACCCAAGTCTTCCTGACTGCAGCACTGACTTTCTAACCATTATGCCTTGATATTGGCTTCCTTCTCGGCTACAGTTTGTGGAGATAAAATGTCAAAGTCCTGGAAGCTAGAGGGTCAGAGCACTGAATAAATATAGGTTATTAATGTAATTCAGTAGCCTGTGCATGTGATTTCTGTTAAATCATGTGGTTTGGAAGAGTTCTTTCATTTGGGAAGGAGCAGTGTTTTCTTTTTGAAATTGGGATTTATGCAGTCTTTTGGTTCCTGCCTCCCTTAGTTATGGAAAGAATATCAACTCCTGTATTGAAGATGTAGCTTGTCCTTCAAAGAGCACATTTAGTTCTCTGGTTAGCACTATACTGGGAAGTATTCCCAAGTCCTCTGAAGTGAGCAGGACTGCCAACTTATCACTGCAGGTTCTTAGATTTGATTTCTGTTGGTAGAAAATGGACCTGGGTTTCAGGAGTAGTCTATTAAAGGAAGTTGGTGATTTTTTAAAAAAGAGAAAAAGAGAAAGGAAAATGGCTCTCTGGGTATCTGCTTTTGTTAGCAAGCTTTTTTGAACCAATGAATTTCCTGGAGCAGAGGAGGCAGGAAATGAAAGAATGTTCAACAATTTCTTGGATTGAAAGCTAATCACAATAGCTGTTATGTAGCACCTTAAGTTTTGCAAAGTGATTTACATACATCATCTCGTTTTATCCCCATAAGACCACTGAGTTATGTGCTGTCATTATTTATCCCTATTTTGTAGATAAGGAAATGAGACAAGAAGTCAAGTGATTTGCTCAGGGTCACGTAGCTAGTAAATGTCTGAGGCAAGATTAAAATTCAATTCTTCCTCAGTCAAAGTTCATTTGGCAACATATTAGCACATAAAATAAATCTCTGTTTTTCTCTCTCTGTCTTTCTTCTTCTCTGATGCCTAGAGTTGGCTCTGGGAAGTCATCTAATCTTGATTTCTTCATTCTATAGATGAAGAAACTGAGGCCAGAGAGGTGAAGAAATTTGCCCTAAGTCACACAGGTAATAAGTGGTTTGAACCCAGCCCCCTGTGACACTAAATTTTACACTTTGATTACTGTGTTTGTACCAGTGTTGGCTGATGGGTCTGTACTTCCAGGTGACTTGGTAATTCTGGACTTGTCCTAGAGATCCGGGAAGAAGCAAACAGTTGCTCCATGGTGAGACTAAACAAAACGGCTGACTTTCAGCACTAACTCCTTCTTGTGGCTTTTCCAAAGTTCTCCAGCTCTAAAAGATGGCTCTTGTTTATTCCGTGGCCTGTAGGGAGACTGCCTATGAATCAAACGGTGTAGAATTTAAAGACGCCTTTTATGAGGTGTTTCATTATGAATCTCACGTTCACCAGCAGTCAGAATGCCATTGATTCCCATGCCAAGCCCCATAAAGCAGTGCCAAAGTGTTTGGAGCCTGAAGATGCCAGAGTGAAAATAATAAGACACCTCCACACAAAAGCCCACTAATTAGGGTAAAATATTAAAATCTTAAAAGTGGAGAATGTCTCTGTGACTTTAAGAAATTTCTAAAATGAACCCAGGATGCCCTTGTTTGAACTGCCAAAAAATTATTGACCATGAGAAATATCAGAATGAAAATTTGGGAATGATTTGAGAGTAAATATACAGCCATTAAAAAAAGTTCAATCAATTAAAAAGCATTTATTACTTGCCTATTATATACTAGGTGCTGGGATACAAAGTAAAAAAATAAACCATTTCCCACTGTTAAGGAGCTTATATTCTGTTGAGGAAATAGGTACACATACAAGTATGTACAAATTATACATACATTGTATGTATACATTGTATACATACAAATAATGTGTACATTAAGTAAAGGATCAGAAAAGGTCTCATGTGAGGAAGTAGAACTTGAGCTGAACTTCAGTTTGAAGGAAGCTAGGGATTCTAAAAAAAGGGAAACAAAACATTATTCCAGTGTTTTCTGGATTTCTGAGTGCCTCTGAGTGAGCAGCAAATAGCTGCAACCTAGATGAGACTTCTGGCTAGCATTAAATTGATTTCTTCTTGGAATATCTTCCAATCTCCCTCATTTGCCTCATTTAAATCAACCACCAGGCATTTATTAAGCAACTGCAATGGACCAGGTTCTGTGCTGGTATATGAGACACTGGTATGAAAGTGATACAGGCCCTGCCCTCAAGGAGCTTCCGTTCTAGTAGGAACACTTTACTAACCTTAGGCTCATTTTGTTGACCTTCCCTGGAAACCCTTTAACTTCACTAGAAGTTTCATGTCTTCTGAATGTATGCCAGTGTGTATAAAAATTTTATTAAACCTCTACTATAATAATAATAGTAACTGAGGTCTGTAAAACACTTCAAGGTCTACAAAGTGCTATATATACATACTCATCTTAGTCTCATAACAACCCTGTGAGATAGATACTATTATTCATCCCATTTTATAGATGAGGAAACTGCTACTTTTGGAACTTAAGTGACTTTACCAGGGTTGAAAAACTAGTAAGTATCTACATATCTTGAATCTAGGTCTTTCCAAGTCCAGGTTAGGCAGACCTTCCTCATCTAGTGACCTAGCTGTTACTATGACCAAGCCATTGTGCTATGTATGCTCTGGCTGAGATACAACGATAGCTAAGAAATGGTTCCTACTCTCATGCTTGAAGTCTTAGAGGGGAAGTCTCTCTCTCTCTCTCTCTCTCTCTCTCTCTCTCTCTCTCTCTCTCTCTCTCTCTCTCTCTCTCTCTCTTTCTCTCTCTCTCTGACACATACACACATCTAAAAGAGTAGAACTTAAGAATTACAAGAACCACGAAGTGTTCTGATTCCTGTAGGAATTTTGCTTGCCCCCTTTTCCCATATGACTTACACTCTTGAAGAAACAACTTTTCCCCTTTCCCCTTTTCCCCCAGTCTTCTGCTTCCCTCTTGGCAAAACTTCCTAGCACTTCCCTTGGGGGAAGGCTTCACTGGACCTCAAAGGATTACAACAGGTAGAAATGAGGGAGGAGTGCTGTCATAATTTTCAAAGTTCTTAACTTTTTAAAGATATTCCTTTCATCAAACACTTGTCTAAAGAGGGGGATATTCTCCAAACTTGGGTATTTGACGAGTTTAAAAAGCATATTTTAAAGACACATGGTTTACCTAAATTACCGTGTAATTTAAGTTGCAAGTTTATGCTGCTGGCAATATATAGTCTTTAAAAGACTCAAAAGGGAAGAAGACCAAAGCTTTTCATTGTACTGGGAGAGTGAGGCTGGCAAAAGATCTTTCAGCCAAGGTTATCACAGGGACTAGGAGCTCATTGACTCAGCAAGGACTTTTAAGGCAGCCTTAACTTAAAACAAACTCCTAAGGATCTGCCCAAATTAGGAAAACAAATACTGCCTTCAGTTTATGGTTAACAGCAGCAGTGACTTGGGCATAGTGAAGCAGGCAGTCAAGGACTGATCCATCCTGATGAGGAGAAAGGTTGTCCAGTGCTCTCAACTCCTGTTAGCCTGAGACTTCTGATCCCATGCTGTCAAGTCCTCTCTCTGGTGGCTGTCCCTTACATACTTGCCTCTTTTTTCTACTGCCTTGTGGCTTGTAAGTGACCAGTTCTGATGCATACTTTCCCCACTTTAGATTTAAACCTTTCCAGGAAAAGGGACTATGCCAAACTTCACATTGCCCAGCACAAAGTAGATACACATACGGCACCATTAAATGTTTGTAGAATTGAATTCTAAGTAGAGGTAGTGTAGTGTAGTGGTTAGAGAAAAGGACTGGGAGTCACGGATCAGATACTGTCTTTAATACAAACTAGCGTGTGGCCATGGACAAGTAATTTAGCCTTTCAATGCCTCAGATAAACTTCCAAAATTATAAGCTGAGGTAGAGGGAGTTTGAACTCCTATGCTGGAAGTTCTGTGCACCACTGAAATCACAAACCCACACACACTCAAAATCACTTAGCATATACATTGGAAAAAGCTTTTAAATACCTATTTTTTTCTAAGATTTGTATGAAAAGTATCTATGTATCTAAGTATGACTTGAATACAGATTTGCAGGAAGAAGAGTGTGATTGGGGAAAAGGGAAAGAAAAAAAGTTATTTCCTCAAGTATGCTTCCAGTTGGCAACTCCTATGGGAAAAAGCAAAATTCCTAGAGGGATTAGAGAGTATGAAGCAAAATGTAATTGAGAAGAAATGACTTCAGTATTAGGTCAAGATTGATTGTGCTCTAGAAGGAGAAGGCAGGCTCTGAGAAGAAGAGGAAGGGAAAAAATATCTAATAAGTGTCTACTGTGTGCCAGACATTGTGCTAAGAGCTTCACACATATCTTATTTGAACCTTAAAACAACTCTGAAAGATAGATTATTATAATAGCTATTTTACATATAAAGAAATTGAGGCATACAGAGTTGAAGTGACTTGCCCAAGGTCACACTGCTAGTAAAGCTCTGAGGCCATATTTGAACTCAAGTCTTCCCGATGCCAGGCTCAGCACTCTATTTATTTTGTCACTTAGCTTCAGTGTAAAGGATGTCTTCAGATAAAGGTATGATTGAAGGAGATGACTAGACAGTCACCTCGAAAAAGTGAGGAATGATCAATGGAGAACTTCTGTACTCCATTGGCATTCTTCTTATGTCAAGAAAATGAGCCATGCATGCTGGGTGGACTTTTTGTTGCACCCTTTAGGGAGGACGTGGATGAGAGTCACATAGTATGGGTACACATGAATAGCTTATAGGATAGTAAATTTAAAAATGGAAAGGATCTTGAAGGCCATCTATTCCAATCTCCACATTTTACAGATGAGGAAACTGAGGCTCAGAGAAGTTATTTGCCCATAATCACATAGCTAGAACCCAGGTCCAATACCCTATCCACTACACCATGCTTCCTCTAATAGGCTGTGGTATACATCATTGGAGGGAATACCTATATCAATGAAATCACAGGTATTGGCTCTGAGAAAGGGAGTGATAAGACAAAAAAACCACATTAGAGGAGACTATGCTTACTGAGGCATGGAGAATAGATTAGAGAAGGGGTTTTTCACCTGGGATTCATTGACACTGCCCCTTGCTCAGGGATCTGTGGACAGACAACTGTAGACTTGGATGAAACTAGGGGAACTTGGGGAAAATTACATATTTATTTTTCACTAACCTTTAATTGAAATCTAACATTTCCTTCAACAATTTAAAAACATCATTCTGAGAGAGGTTCCATAAGTTTTCCCAGGCTGCTAAAGGGGTCCATGACACAGAAAAGGATAAGAATTCCTGGATTAGTGGGAGGAGTGGAAAGCAAGAAGCCCACAGCAAGCTGAAAATCCAGATGCAGAGTGGACAAGAGAAGATGGAAAATATGAATGGACCTGCTGACAGATGGATGTGAGAGCAAAAGAAGGAGTCATCAAAGATGACAAGATTGTGGAGGAGAAATGAGTGCATGCTCAATAAACACTGATGATGATGATGATGATGATGATGATGATGATACAATACCTCAATTCCTGACAAATTTCTGAAAGTCAGAAGTGGGGTACGGGGAGTTCAACTAGGTTAAGTATTCTTATGCCAGTTCTCTGCACTGTTATTTGAAGAATTAATCCTTAAGGCATAAAAGAATCATAGCCAATTGTGAGGAATGTGAAATGATTCACAGTTATAAGGACACAAGATCTCCCTCTCCTTCTGGCAATCCCCCATAACTGTACTGAAAAATTCTCTGAATGAAATCCAGACTTAAGGTGCAGTCAAAGTTTAAAATTAACTCAGTTAAATCATCTGCCTGTCTTTTTCACTCTCTCTGTCTCTGTTTCTCTCTCTGTCTTTCTCTCTCTCCTCTCTATCTTTTAACTCTTCCCCTTTCTTTGTCTTTTCTTCTCACTTTCTCTTTCTTTTCTACTTTTTCTCTACCTCTGGTCTTCTATTCAGATGAATACCAAATTGATTTCAGTCCCCACAGGACTGGGCAGTTACAAAGGGCTCTCTTCTGTTATTATGACACAATACAGATAATTTTCCCCTAGACATTTCTCAGAAGACTATATCAATACACACACATATAAAACTATACACACACACACACACACACATATTACACTATATTTATACACGCCATTAAATAGTGATCTCCTTGAGGGCCGAGGTTGTCTTGCCTTTCTTTGCATCCTCAGCATTTAGCATAGTGCCTGACACATAGTAGGCACTTAATAAATACTTGCTGACTGATTACCATAAATACTACAGACAGTATGGTGGAGACAGCTGGTCTCAGGGCCAGGAAGATCAGGGTTCAAATCCTTCCTCTAATACATATTAGCTGTGTGAGACTAGGCAATTCATTTAACATTTCAGAGTGTTAGGTGACTTTTTTAAGACTCTAGTGTCATCCTGCGTTATTGGAGGGAATTTCCTCACCTTGGAGTTCCCAGTACCAAAAAAAATCACAGGTCCAGTCCCTATGACCTTATAAACACATAATATAGCATTATAGCATTTTAGAGTAGGTAATCCCAAGTCATCTGACAAAAATGAAGAAACTGAGGCCCCAAGAGATTTAATGACTTGCCCAAGATTGCATAAGTAATAACTACATATTTCATCATTAATACATGCTAGATATATTAAACATGAAGACAGTCTCCTGAGATTGGATATCTAATCTTTATCATGAATAACTAAGGACTTTTTTTTTTAAAGCTAACTTTTTTTTTGAAGAGTCAATTCAAAATAATACTCCCTTGTGAATTATTCTCCTGGAATGATCACTCTTCCCCTAAATAGAGCTCTTAACCAAAGTCCTTTTAGGCATTACCTACTTCCTCTCATTTTTTGTTGAATACTCACAAATGATTTTGGAAACCCTGACACTCTTGTTGATACCCATGCAGTATTATCTATTATCCTGGAATTCCCGCCCCCCAGTAACTATAAGAATGTTACTTCAGTGCACCTGGAAGTGCTTTCTTTGTCAATAGATGTTTGTGGCTCTGGCCTCTGATCCTTCAATTCATCCATTCCTGTCTAATCTAAATTGCATCGTGCTAATATGATTCTCCCACTGCTATCTGGACATCAACACCAAAGTGCATCAGATCATGATTAACGTATGCTGAACATGCTTTCTATCCATTATGATGACCTTTTCCCACTTGGCTATCACTAAGAATTGTTTCCTGGGCAGTACACCCTGTCCCAGGACAGTAGAAAGTTCAACTGAGCAGACTTGTAGAGACTTCACACATGTGGTGTTGACATAATACCTAACTAAAAATATAATTTCATTCTTATATGAATGTCCAGTTTAATAACTATGAGGTTTGGACTTGACCTTTAAACTTCAGAATAATCATACTTGTAATAACTACCTCGTAAAGTTGTTGTGAGACTCCATTGAGATCTGTGTTGGTAGATTATTTCATTCGTATCACTTTTCTCTTGCTATAACAGTAAAGGATGGCCGATGATTTGGCACAAGAGTAGTCTAATAGCACTAGACCAAGGAAAATATGTCAAACAGTCAAACCATGAAAGGTGAAAAGGACTTTAGGGATCATCCAGTCTCACCCAACTATACTTTGGACATCGTAAGCACTTAATAAGTGCTTTTTCATATATTCATTCATTCATTTACTCATTCTTTCACTCACTCATTTACTCATTCATTCAATCCCATAACATTATAAATGCCTACAGAGTAAAATGGCTTGCCCCAAAGCATAAAGCTAGTAAGAAAAGAGTTTACATAGATACTAGATATCATTTGATCTTCACAATAACTTAGTGAGGTAAGACCTATAGGTTAAATGATGCCCACGGTCATACAGGTAGTAAATGTTGGAGGCAGGATTCAAACCCAAGTCAGATTTCTACACCCTGCTGGTGCTCCAATTTAGTTTTGTTCTTGTTATCATCAACAAAAGGTTACCTAAAAGTAATACTTTAGAATCATCTAATTTGACTCATTGTGATGGGTCATGTTATCTGTATACTTGGTATACAGGTTTCTATTGTATTCAGATGTGGATTAAAATGTGTTATTTCACAAAACTGGAATTATGTCTGGTTCATGTTGCAAAAACAGATGAATATTTTTATAATAAATATAATTTCAACAATTTATCATCAATTATGTATACTGTGTGCAAGATATTATACTATGAATATTGAGGGATAAAAATAGGAACAGATAAGACTGTTCCTCTTTCATGGAGTTTATCATCTAGAAGCAGAGATATAAGAACAAAAATGTAGATAATGCAACATATAATAGGTAATGAAACATATCCAGGGTAGACACAAGAAAAGTTCAACGAGACATACAAAGAAAGAGAAAGAAATTGCTGTCAGCTGCGGGGACCAGACAATCTCTGTGCTGGCCATTTATGTTCTTACAAATTGCTTTCAAAAACATAAGGTTACACAGGAGCCAGGTATACACTTCAGTTATATGCTATAGGACTTTCTTTTTTGCTGATAGGAGAATTGATGGGTTATGGAGGCACAACTTAATTTAATTTCAACTAGTCTTTGAAATCAACCTGCACTTTTAAACAAATGATAACAAAAAATTTTATTTTCCTGCTGAATTAAATTTCATGGAACTTGGTAAACATAATTTTTTTTAACAAAAGACGTTGGAAATTTCAGTTCTTGCTAGACATTTCTGAAATAAGATAGGATGGATTTGTCTGTGTGAAACATAAATTTATGTATAACTAAAAATAATTATCTCTTCATGGAAAGGAAAAGAGCTTTTCATTTTTGAAATTCTTCAGGTGCTGAGGAAATGGGAATTTTTTTTGTCTCCTAATTGGAAAAACATCGAGATATTGAGATAAATCAAAGTCCAGCTCTCACTTGTCATGGAATGATAGCTCCATGATGGGGAGGGCCATGAGCCTGGTATGGAATTCCCACTTAAAGCAAGTAAGAGCCCTGAATAGGTAAGGGATAGGCAGGGTGCATCCAGAAACAATTACAGCTCACCTGTACACACTGTCTCCATTATGTGTGTGCATATGTGTGCATAAAACTGTTCACAAGGTACTTTCTGGCTGTTCTCTCACTTTATCCTCACAACCACCCCATAAAATTGGTAGTACAGATATTCTTATCCACATTTTATAGAGAGGGAAACTGAGGTTCAGAGAAATTAAAAGATTTGTCCAAATTCATATCAATAATAAAGAGGAGAACTAGGATTTCAACCACAGTTATCATTCTTCAAAAGTGTTCTTTCCATCACTCCTCTCTCCTTTCCCTTCCTTTTCCTTCTGTTGCCTTATTTTCCTCTCTTATTGGGCATACTTCCTTTGTTCATTATCATTCAATACATAATTATCAATACATAATTTGTTGTACAATAACTACATTCACTAGGTCTGGCTCTACTAATCTATGAATCTGTTGTCACAGATGTTATAAAAGATACACGAGCATAAAAGACAAAGTCCTTGCCTTCCAGAAGCATATAATCCAGCTAGGGAGACAACATGTAAACCCATAGCTATAATATACTAAGCACCACATGAATGGGATACAGAAGATAAGTGCTATAGAACTAAAGAGGAAGAATGCTCATGGAGGAGGTAGCATTTGAGCTGGGCCTTGAAAGATGATTACAATTTCTACTGAGATGGTGATTGGGAAGGAGAGCATTTTAGGTGGAGGGAAAAGCATGAGCAAAAACTTAGAGGTAGGAAGATGACAGCCAAGATGGTGCCTATGGGGTGCTATGTAAATGCTGGCTGTTATTATCCTGGACCATTTTTTTTGGTCCAGGATAATACGTGGACCAAAATGATACTTAGAACAAGTGATCCTATGTTTAGAGTGCTGTAGCTCTGCCATAGGAGGACTGTGTTTATCCCAAAGAGTTATTCATTATGACTCAAAGTGTATTGTGGATTGGGGTCCCGGGGCGGGGGGAGCTGCATTTTCTTCATCTTTTCATATCATTATATTGTTATATTGTGACCAGTGATAAGGATTTACTTCTACTTCAGCTTCAGCATCCAGGCCTATGGATTCTGCTGGAACACACATATCTATCGACTGTAATTCTATATCATCAACTTAAAACTCTGAATTATATTTGGAAAGAATGCTCCTCACAATAGTAAGCCTAAATTGACAAGGGTTTCACTGCTATCTTCTTCATTCCACCTCCTACCCAGTAGTCTATTGCCAAGTACGTAGTCTTGCTCATTTGGCATATCATTTAGGATTGCCTTGCCTTGACAGTTCGCCATAGGCCAAAACTCTTTCTTCTCTCCCCTCGCCAACCACTCCTTAGATATTTCTCTCTCTGAGCTAGTTGCATTAAGAAAAGTGATTTGACAAGCTAAAGTAACCAACACGTGTGACTTCCTTTAGGTAGTCACATTCTAGGGATAATGAATTAGTTAATCCAAAGGAATAAATCTCTAATAGTGGACAACAGGGAAGGAGAGACATCTTAAGAGTCTGGGGATTTCTTTTTGATATTCTTCAGATCAAACTGTGTAAGTGACTAATTACTCTCTCTATTACAAAGCCAGTCCAGAACTCCACCAAGAGAATGCCATAGGCTTGTAGATTTGGCGCTCAAGGGACCTTCAAGGATATCTACTTTATACTCCCCATTTTATAGATAAGAAAACTGAGGCCCAGAAAGGTCAAGTGACTCGCTTAAAGTCACACAGCCATAAATCTTAGTTATGAATGAACACTGAGGTCATCTTGTATGGGAAACAGGTATCTGGATGTTTTAACAGATGGGAGAGCAAGAAAATTGGGTCAGACTTCCTTGTGGCAATGCCAGACAACTTTGGGTGGTGTAGTTACCTTATTGGTTTTCTTGGTGTGTCAATATTTGTGCTCCCTGTGTTGTGGGTGTGCTTAGGAAAGTCCTTTGCTTTGAACTATGCTATATGCTGCCTGAAGTCTTGAGTATAGAAAACATGAAAGGGTTTGGGTGATAATCAACGAGCATTTATTAAATGTCTGCTATTTGCTAGACACTATGCTGGGCATTAAGGATACAAGGGAAAAAAATGAAAATCCTTTTCCTCAAAGACTTTTCATTCTATTGGGGATAGAATGATGACCTTACATCAAAAGAGCCATTACAACTTGGCAATACCTTTTTGACATTTTTGATCATATATTCTGAGCCTTTCCCTTTTCTCTCGGATGGACCTTTGTCACAGTTCATGGGATCATGTCAATCAGAGGTCAGTGGACCCTGTAGTACATAGTAGGTGCTCCATAAATCCTTTGGGTGATGATTGAAACTTCTCACTATGGGAAGTTCCTTCTACCTACCTGCCAACTAATGGCATGATGTAAATTGGAGATCTTTCATTTGTAGGTAGCAGTAGTACCTTTTACGTTAACACTGCCACAGGAAAGACTGATAATACTTCAAAAAGACAATCGATGGGTTTTGGTTTCATTTGGGCTTCATTTTCTAATGACAGTACTTTGAACAGGAGACTTTAAATAGCCCAAACCAAAGAGTTTTTGGGGGGGAGGTAGGGGGAGGGAACAGTGGACAAGTAGAGGAGTTATATAAAGTTTTCCTACTGGCAGTGCTGCCTGGGATTTCTTCACACAAAATATCGAGTGAAGAATCTCTTCCTTAGCCCCTGTCCCAGTTCCCTGGGCTTCCTGCCATTCTAATTTACACCCACACACCTGAATAACTTTCGGCTGCCTTAACAGGGAGAAACTTTTACCACCTCCAATCATGTATAAAACCCAATTGGTCTTTAGCACTAGAAGTTGGGAAATAACAGTTTAATTGATGTCTGCCCCTAATTTTTCACCAGAATTAATGGGAGGGGTTAAGATTGAGAGAAGCCTCTTGATCAGATGCTTTTTGCTAATATAACTGAGCTATTCCAAAGGGCACAGGATATTTGTTTTTCTTTTGGATTCTCTAATTGGGGCAGATGTTGCACAGCCTCATCTGCATTAAGCCAAATATTATGTCTTTGTAACGTTTTTGATCTTTATTAATTATAGCTCAGGAAAGCTGACAAAGGCAACCTGTCTCTTTAATATAAACAAGATTAATTGCACGGTTCCTGCATAAAATGAACCACCAGCAGTTCAACAACAACAAAAAAATGTTTGTCTTTAAGCAGCGATTGGATAAAAAAAAAAATTTAAAACTGTTACAGGAAGTGTTGGGGCTGCCAAATTACCGTGCCTGGGGGCCTCACCCTCATTATCAGACTAAAATAATGCACACACCCCTGCACTTTCATCCTCTTCCAGGCCCAAGGAAAAGAAAGGCAGAATTTTAAAAAAAGAGAGAGAGAGAGAGGGGAAAAAAAAGAAAGAAAGACTTTACACAAAGAAGTGTCTCTGAAGTCTGGAATGCACCCTGGCTGTTTGAAGACAAGATTTATACCTGACACCTTTCCTTAAGCTCATTGTTGAGACTCGTCTGTTTTCAAATCAACCGCAGACTGACTGCTTTGGGTACCTCATCTTATAACGACCACATAATCTAAGATAAATACACCAGGGATCGCTATCGCTTTCATTAATAACCGTGAAATGGTCCTTCCTTCTGTAGGTAAAAATAGATTATTAAAGAAATAAAGACAAGCTAAAGAACTTAGTTGTGAGGGTGGTGGTCCCTGAGGGGTGGACTCCATGAATTTAGAATCATGGGGTGAGGAAAGTGGGGTTTGCGTAAGAAGATTAAAAGGAAGTTGCCCGCACCTTACAATCAAATCTTAGAAGAGAAAAATCTGGAGAACAAGTACAGGTGGTGGGGAGGGGGCTGCATGTCAAGTCTGCCCTTATCCCTAGGAAATCTACACAGAAGTGGTGGGTGGGAGTTCACATCTCTCATCACACTCACTCTCTGATGAAGACCCAATGCCCAGGTTTTTGCTTTTCTGGAGTCCAATTACCAGGCAAGTTAACCTGACTTGGAATCTCCCAGAGCCAGTAATTTGTTACCTACAAGACTGGAATGTCTGGGAGTGAGGGCTCTGAACACAGGGTAGAGGCTGAGGTGGTGTAAGTAGGAGGATTTTGGTATTTAAACCAATCAGAAAGTTAGAGAAGAGTCTTATTTGGGGCTCTAGAGACAGCCTGGTATAGTGGAAAGGGAAAGATTTGGAATTAGAGGACCTACTTTCAAATCGCAGCTCTGGTATTTATTTCTTATTTAACATTTGAACAAATCACTATTAACCTTGGTGGGCCTGAATTTCCTAATCTGTTAAAAAAAAATAAGGACATTGACCCAAACGGTCTCTAAGGTCCTTTCCAGCTCAAGATCCATGGTAGGGGTCCTTGAAGAAGCAGGTAACTTGACATGTCACATGAGTTTGCTTCAGGAACCCTTGGATACAGTGAGGGGTGGTAGAAAGAGGGTGGGATTTAGTTATTGGAAAACCTGGATTCAAATTCCAGCTTTGCTACTTTCCAGCTCTTGAGGCAGCCCCTTCACTTTCCCAGCCTCAGTTTCCTTATTTCTAAGATGAAAGGAGGTCATACCAGATGATCTCTGAGGTTTCTTCCAATTCCTTGCCCTGGGATCCTTCTTCCCATAAATAGAATCCAAATCCTGTCAGGTTCCAATCAAGCACAAACCACTGTCAGCAATGAGGCAATTGGAATTGGCGAAACCCCACAAAAAATGGAACAGTGTGCTCTCTTCAGCTTGCTGTAAACATGGGCCAAAGCCAGAAAAAAAAAAAAACACCACGTTTTGTGTCAACACCTTCCTGCTGCTTCTCATCAGTTTCTGACCCTGGGAAACATTACTGGAAAAATGCCTAAATCGAGTTGAGAGAGCAGGGCAGCAAAGGACTTCAGGATCCAGAGAAGGCCATCCAGAGGTTGCTCTGGGCTAGCACATCTGGGGAGGAGCACAGGTGCTATAACCTCAGGGCCCTGTGGGTTAAGTAACTTAGCCAACCTCAGTGATGTCTGGGGGGAGGGAACCTAATTTCAACCTGGAAATATGGCCTAGTGTCAATCTTCTTTCTTTTTTTTCCCCTTAATTTAATTTAATTCTGAACTTAACAAGCATTAAATAAAATGAGCATTTGTTGACCTATTTTCATGAGAGTGGTACCATGTGAAAGAAAATCATAGTTTCCTAGTATTTGTTGATATTGTCTTAGTTTTTCTCAGGCTGAGAGCTAGGAGCTAGCTAGTAATCCTAGAAGTGATTTTTAATGGAATGTGTGTGGGAACAATAAATTGTGATCTCGTTAAAATTAATCCTGGGGCTGATGATGGGGAGAGGGAAGGTGGTAGGCAAAATCTGTGCTGTGAGGATGAGCCTCAGAGAGTTAAATGTGAGGGATGTGGAGGCCCACTCCCAAGAAGTTGGTGTTTTTTTTTTTTTCCTCTGTGGTCCTCCTGCATTTTTCACCAAGGGATCTTTATTGATATATACACACACACACACACACACACACACACACACACACACACACACACACACATATATATATACACATATATATACATATATATATGTATGTATATATATACATATATATGTATGTATATATATATATATATATTTTTTTTTTTTAACTGAGCAGATGCCAAAATAACAACACAGATTTTTCAAGGTTTCCATGATGGTGATTGGTGGTCTACAGGGTGCCATACTAAGTGTAGTACACCCCATGACATGCAGAATGGACACACCCAGATGGGAGGCAGGCTAGGGTCTGCAAGTATAGCTCTTGACACCTAGCTAACGGTTGTTGAATCCAGTGAAGCTGCCAAGATGGGGAAATCAGTTTCACAGATGAGGCTGAAGAAAAGGCAGCCCCCAGGAGTAAGGTCACATGACTGTATCCAAATGTTTGGAATATAGTCAGCTTCTTGGCTCAAAGGGCTGTTTGAAAATTGTCAGGAAGGCAGTTTTCTTCTAAAACATCAGATTTTCCATCCATTTATTATTGAGGGAAGCTGAGTCTCCGTTTTTTTGGACCGTTTTCTCAAAAGGAAAAGCTATACAAATAGAACTATCTGGATGTTAAGTTCTCTCTACTTCTAGAGAATTTTATGATTCCATGTATTCAAGTACAGAATTAAGATAACATCATAATATCTCAAAGCCAAATTACTATTTGAGAATATTATCCTAAACCCTTTGGGACAATGATGATCCAGGGTGGGATAAATGCATTTCAGGAGTCTAACTAAGCTGTAGGTACATACAAATACTTCCTAACCCTCATTGACTTCTTGCTTCCTTCTCTTCACTTATTCTCTCCATTCCCATTCCACAAGCTCCTGGCCTTCACTAAATGGAACTTGGGAACCAGGAGATTTGTTCAATTTGGCCCCAAAAGGCAAAAGCAGGAACAATGACTAGAAATGGTAAGGAAAGAAATTTAGTTTTGATGAAAGGGAAAAAAAATCCCTGACAATTAGAGCTATTCAAAAGTAGAACAGGCTGTTTGGGGACATATTGGTTCTCCCTCCTTGTATGTCTTCGAGCATATAATGTTGGAATAGGGATTCCTTTCCAGGTATAGGTAAAACTAGCTGGCAACTAACATCCTTTCTGACTCTCAACTTCTGTTTTTCTGTGAACCTAAGTTCCAAATAACATACACTGAGAGCATAAGGGATATAGGTGTAATTCCGAATCAAACTAAGAGGGGTAGTAGACCCAACATACACTCCCTCCAACTCTGGGTAAGTCAATGGTAGCTCCAAGTTTTCTCCCAAGTGTTATGCCAAGAGGGGGGCTGAAGAGGTATGACCTTTCTGTCTTAGCTGCTCCATGGCTTATAGCCAAGTTAGCAGTGACAGAATGGAGTACGGTCAAAAAATGTCATTGGTTTCTGGTAATGTTGTGAGACCCAGGGACAAGAAGGGAATAATCATAAAGTTTGTAGGTAATAATGGAACAAATGAACAAATTTGGAGGAGGAAAATACTCCAAACCCCTTTCTTTCTTAAACAATTAGACATGACACAGGGGAATTCTCTTTGAAAGAAACTATGTAACTCAAGAAAAAGACTTGCCAGCTTTTGCCAGTTCAGGCGCCACTAACTCTGGGCATGATCTTTTACAGCTGCCACACAGATGGGCTTCCCAGTGGTTACAGCGTACGCTCAGGGCTACACAACCCACCCTGCTGAATAGACAGATGAAGGAGTTGTGGTTTTCTTGTTGTGGCTGGATTGTCCATTATATTACCTCCAGTTCCACTCTGGCTCCTCACAATTTGACCCCCCTGTTCTCAGGGGCCAATAGCCAGAGTAGAGATGAAGAATCACAGGATCATATATCTAGCCCTGGAAGGGACCTCAGAGGCCATCTAGTTCCCATCTCTCTCATTTTGCAAGTGAGAAACACAGGTAGATTAAGTGATTTACCCATGGTCACATAGGCAGTAAGTATTACAGACAAAATTTGAATACAAGTTTTCTGACTCAGTTAATACTCTTTTACCCTCTATCTCTCTTCTTTTGAGACACTTAATGCCTGTATTTCCCCTGAAGAAGGTAACACATATTTCCCCATCAAGGTGTTTGCTTCAGTTTCCTCATCTGTAAAATGAGCTGGAGAAGGAAATGGCAAACCACTCCAGTATCTTTGTCAAGAAAATCCAGCGTTGGGTCACAAAGAGTCAGACACGACTGAAACGACTGAACAATAAAAACAACAGTGCCCTTTTGCTACTTTGATTTTTTTTTTTTTGCCTTGGGAGGGCTGATGTCTTGTCTCTCAGAAAACCAAGCCCCTTCAGCACAGACTTTTGTAAAGGGATCACTGATGAAATTTGTAATGTGGAATGGGAGATGACCAATGTACTGGGGTGGAGTGTGAGAAAACCAATGGAACAAGACGGGACCAGCCAAATTCTCCAGGGTGAACCCTGATTATCACCTGACCTGCTGTTTGATGAATATTTCTGAGAAACATCTGATTCCTATCACTTTTCATGAAGCCAAGGTAAAATTGTTTCCTTGGTTGTGAATATTATGGAAAGTATCGAAGTATATGTGAAACACACATTCAGTATTCAGAGGCAGAGGGGCTATTTGTGTCATAACTATCATCTCTTCTCTACTGGCTTCAAGTATGAGTGCTGTTGGCTAGCCCCCAGACAGCCCTGGGACAGACCCATTGGAAGGAGTGATCTGTCCCAGGGAATCAGCCATCAAGCCACTACTGCAACCTCAGGATTAAGTTGGAAAGTTCTTGGGATCCTAAAGCTAAAGATAAACATACAGTTAGAAAGGATCTTAGAAATCATCTAGTCTACCTCCTCACTTGACAGAGGCAGGATTTGAACCCAGATCCCCTGACTCCAAGTCCGATCATCTTTCCATTGCCAAACTACTTCAGAATGATGGGTCCCACACAAATCCGGCGCTATAATAAATTAAGGAGGTGATTTAAAGAGCAGCATTGAAAAGTGCCATGGTTCTTTCAAATTGCTGTTGTCCGGAAAAAAAGTGTATGTTGTGTATGTGTGTGTAAATGTACATATATATACATATACATATTTGTACACATACATACACATACATATCCACATTCAGGAAGCAAAAGATGTCAAAAGGAAAATGCAGGTGTCAGACTGAAGCTACAATTTGGTTCACTCTGAAACATGCCCAAAATATAAGAGTTTGGAGAAACTGTTGGAGAAGGCATTTTCCAACAACAATTTTACTTGTTAAAATACAGAAGCCACATGTCAAAAAAGTTCTACACCTATAAAATATATCTTTTTCCATGTCCTTAAATATTTTTTCCACTGGCATCTTTAGTTTTCACATCATCTTAGTTTATCTCAATCTCAATTTCTACTCCCCCACCCAGAGAATCATCCCTTATAACAAATAATGAAAAAGGGAAAAAAACAGTTCATAAAACTAGCCAACACATCCACTGAGTTTGACACTATGTAGTGTTCCACACCCACGGTCCCTCACCCTTCCTTATACCCTTTAAAAAATATATCAGCAGTACCTCTATTGTATTCCAACTGTGAGATGATTACTCTTCAATATGACCCTTTCTTGCCTTTGCCTTGTTTTAAAATTCTTCTTTAGAGCTCTGGGTCATGTGCTCCAAACCCAGAAAGTTTTCCTGATTTCATTCAAGAGTCAAAGTATAGTTGAATTAACGCAAAAGGAGGCTATCCTGGCTATCTCTTTAAGAGTAAGAGCAAAAACCTACATGCATTCAGGGAGATATTATTCTGTGGTGACTAATCTCGCCAAAGTCAGAAGGCTGAGATGCTGAGGAAAAGGTGTGCTAGCTTATCCTTCCTGGTGCCAAGCTGGCTCTTTTTATAGCTGCCCTGGAACTCCTTCCAGTTCTGTGTGTCAGTTGAGATTAGATGCTGTCACTTCTAGACACTAGCACCGAATCTTCCTGACATCTTTGTGCATTTGAAGACTTTATCTGCTGCATGTGTGGCGGTGTGACATGGGCTGGAAGATCTGGGCTTTAGTCCTTCCCCTGACATACTATACTTCTCAGAGGTCTACTCATATAAGCCACAGAGAAGATAGTGACTTGAGATGGTAGATGAATTTCCTTCCTAAGAGTTCTTTATACCAATGAGGTCACAGTTTTGGATTAAAAAAAAATAGGCTGGAAATATGTTGGGAATAAGTCATAAATATCATTTATAAAACAGACTTCTTAAAATCAGGCCACTATATTTCACAATGTATTCCTGCTTCAGATCCTCTGACAAATAAACAAAAAAATTGACAGAAGGTAAACTGTGCTCTAAGGCTCACAAGACTGAAGGCCATAGCAGCTGTGAGAAGAAAATTCAATTTGCCTTTCAGTATGACTGTCCTAAACCTTAATTAATAAATCCATAAAGTTAAAAGCCTCAACGCTTAAAAGCTGCCAAAAGGGCTTCATGAAGATGCTATATTTATTTCCCAAGGTCAACTTCTTATGATCTCGGATTCAACCTCAGTGGCTCAGTGTGGGTGAGTTGCTTCAGCCAGTGGAAGTATAGCTAAAGTTGGTCAAGGTAAAGGTAGCCCACCTACATTTGGCAGCATGACATGCTACTTCAAATGATAGAGTCCATTTCTACTGTCAGTCTTTCTTTTTAACTTTTGTATAGACACAAGTAGACCTGAACATAAATACTTATGTGCGCAAATCTGCTCAACTCAGAAAAACAATAAGGGATCTATTTAAACCTATGGGTATTTGCCATGCTTTTGAGTTATTTAATATGACATGGTGAATAATCTCATCAGAACGTGAAGAGAGCTTGGGAAAAGCCAAAAAACATTTGGATGACACAAAAAATAATGTCTTTTGTGTATGTGTGTGTCAATCTTTAAGCAAAACGGAACAAAATCAAGATCAAGCCAAAATATGACATCATAATTCAGCTATTGCATCACCACATACACTTCTTTAGTCAGTCCAATTCAAGAAAACAGATATTAGTTGCCTACTGTGTGCTAAGCATTGTACTAGGCAATGGGGTACAAAAACCAAAAAAAGTAATGGTTTCTGCCCATAAGGAGTTTAACCTTCTACCTGGGGATACAATATGTTCACAGATCAGGAAATGGAAAATATATGGAAAATAAAGCCAAGTAATTATCATGAAAGGTGGATAAGATGGGATCCATTTCCAGAAAATGGAGGATTGATTATTGCTTAAAGAGGAGACAAGTTACTGAAGTTACTACAGACAGTAAATCACAAAGAGCAAGCCAACACCAAAGTTAGTGTTCTCATTGCTCGTATAATAGGATGGAGCAGTCAGGTGATAAAGTGCTTGCCTCTCTTTAGGGCTATAGGAAAAAAAAAGGCACTGAATGTAAATCCATGGCTGCTCATATATTATAAGCTGTAACTCTTCTGTGCAAAAGTGCACCAATCCTTACATATAATTCTACCTCAAGCAATATTTCCCAATTACAGAAAACTAGAAATAATTTGCATGCAGACAGTATCTCAGAAAAACACTTTAAGGCAAAGTCATATTATCTAATAGCGTATTTAAGGTATGCAAATGACTCTCAATTTAGTTGTATTCTATTAAACTGAAATTAGCCATCACAATGCTTTTCTATCATCTCAACAAAATTGGAAATAGTCCAACCTTAAGTGAATGTGCTTTCCATTTTCCTAAGCTGTCCCATATAAATTGTAAAGTTTTGGAATTGTTTCTGACTGACCAAAATGCCACACTTATAATCCCTTTTAAAATCGACTTCTGGATAGAGCCACACATTCCTAACTGTTACCAGATGGACATTTCCTAAACAGTCTAAGAACCTGCAGAAATAGGAGGCTTCTCTAAAGAATTTTAACCAGGAAGGGTTTTCTTTTCCTAAGCTCTGCAGGTTTTGGAGGGATTTGAATAGTTTTTTCTTACCTTTGCCTGGCTGTGCACTTCTTTGCTTTCCATTTTGGTGAATGAGAGTTGAAAGCTTTCTGCTCATTTTCCTAGTCTTTACATTAATTGAACCTTTGATGTTAGGGAGGTGGGGCTGTATCTGCATGGGCAGGTAGGTAAGGGAAAGTGAGTAGCTACCTCAAAGCACAGATGAAATTGGAATATGGAAACCTTTACTATCTGAGGGTATTCTACCCACCCCCCTATTCCTTCCCATCTGTTGTGTAGGCTCCCTTCCCTAAAAGACCATTTCCTAAACACTGGAAAAACAGGGTATCAGCAACTTGAGACAGATAACTTTCCAATACATTAGAACTGATGAGACTGAATTATATAGATCTCATGTCATGCTTTCCCCTTGGCTATGAGTGATGCCTTCCAACTCTTAACTGGGACTGTTGATAACTATGATGAACAGCCCTTGACATTAGCATGACCCTGGACCCAGTACAAGTTATGGAACTGAACTTCCTGACAGACGAGAAAGATACTACCTCACCAAGGTAACTCTCTTTGATCACATTCATTTGGAATCAGTCATTTCCTATATAGTGTGGTGGGTTTGGTTTTGTTTGAAAATCAGACAATGAGAATGGATTTCAAGGGCTCCAAACTAAATGAATCATACTTGCTACCCACAGTGATAAGATCTGTGATCTAGAGTTGGAAGGGACTTCAGAGGACATCTAGTCCAACCCCCTCTGATTTACAGATGAGGAAACCGAGGCCCAGGAAAGTTATGTGACTTGCTCAAGGTGGCATAGGTAGTAAAAGGCAGAATTTTAGCCCAGGTCTCTGACTTCTAGGGCCAGCATTTTCCCCTATACCACTCTGCCTCTCCCATGACAGTTTCTGTATTAATAGAATACACCCAACAATTACCACTTAGCTTTTTGGTGAAAAGTGTTTGCTAATGCCAATAATTCAACTTTATAAGAAGTTAAAAAAACACTGCACTGTATATTCTTGCTTCGGCACAATACTTATAAATTAGTATGGTAAAAGCCCAATATAAGATGCCTCATTAAGTCACAGATGAATGGGACTTTGTCTCAAACCATGTCCCCTAAGAACATAGGCATGCCCTGTGGATCCCTCTTACTGTAATATGGCAAATCTATAATGAAATCCATAAAATCATAGAATCACAGAATTGAAAAGGACCTCACAGGTTATCCATTCTAACCTGAAGCATGAACTCTCTCAAGAACATCATCTCAAGAACAAGGGTTCTGAAGTCTCTGTTTGAACACCTCCAGTCTTCATTCCATTTCATTCCAAAACGGAAACCCATTCCATTTTGGGTTAGTTCTAATTGTTAGAAATTTTTTTTAAATTAAGCTGTACTTTGCCTCTCTTTAACATTTACCCATTGCTTCTAGTTCTGCCTTCTGGGGCTTAGTAAAATAAATTTAATCCCTCTTGCACCTAACAGAAATCAATTAAGCAATCACTCAATCAACATTCGCCTATTTGGCGTGTGCTACATGCCAACACTACCAATATTGGAAGATCTCTACCATGATATTCTGAAAGCTTAGGTGTGACCCTGTTATTCTCTTTCTCAAGAAGCTACAACGGCTGTTGATTGCTTCTAGCATCAAATACAAACTGCCCTGTTTGGCATTTAAAGCTAAATCTGGTAATCTTGGTCATCTGGCCCCAGCCCATCTTTTCAGGCTTATTGCACGTTAATCGCCTTCAGTTATTCTACGTTCCTGGCAAACTGGCTTTCTTGTTCTTCCCCATATATGACATTCCATCTGGTCTCTGTCTTTTCATGGGCTGTTTCTCCCCCACCCCACCCCACACTGTGCCAGGACTATCTATATTTCCTCCTCACCTTTGCTTCATCTAATACCTTAGCTCCCCTTTTAAAGGCTCAGCTCTAGTGGCACATCTACTCAAGCCCTAGCCTGAACAAACCAGTCGCTAATTCCCTCCCTCTGGGAAATGATGTGAATGTTTTTTGTATTTATTTATCTGTGTTCTTGTTGTTTTCCTCCAGCAGAATATAAAATCGAGGATAGGGTCTGTTTCTTCTTTCCTTTTTTCTTTCTTTCTTTCTTTCTTTCTTTCTTTCTTTCTTTCTTTCTTTCTTTCTTTCTTTCTTCTTTCTTTCTCTCTCTCTTTCTCTCTCTCTCTCTCTCTCTCTTCTTCCTTCTTTCTCTCCTTTCTTCTTCTTCTTCTTCTTCTTCTTCTTCTTCTTCTTCTTCTTCTTCTTCTTCTTCTTCTTCTTCTTCTTCTTCTTCTTCTTCTTCCTTCTCTTTGAAGCCCTAATTAACTAGTATGTGTTTGGCATATAGCAGGTGCTTAATAAATACTCATTGAATGAATGGAAGAACTGTGTTGTTTTCCCCTCCCCCAAAACCAAAACCAAAACCAAAACCTCATCTTTTCTTCAGACTTAACACCCCTACTTCTTTCAAAAGTTTCTTATATAGTATGTTCCTGAGTCCCTTTATCTTACTGGTCATTCTCTTTGGGCTAAGGTTCAGCAAATCCACGTCTCTTTTCATGTGTGGCACCCAGACTGGACATCATGTGATAAGTATGAATTACAACAGGACAACCGGTTCCCTTATTTTGGATGCCATGTTTCTATTCATGAATATTAAAGTTGCATCAGCTTTTCTGATTGCTGGGTCAACTTAGCATTGAGTCTATAGTCCACCAAAACCCCTGAGCCTTTTTTCACATAATCTGCAGGACAGTTGAGTTTTTTTTAACTAATTTGCCCCTATTAAATTTCATCTTTTTAGATTTAACCCATGAGCTAACCTATCAAGATCTTTTGTGATCTTCTTGCGATCTTCTCTGATACTTTCTCAAAAACTTCTTCATCTCGGCAGATCATTCCTGTTTTGGAATTCACCCTTGGGAGTGCAGTTATCCCTTCCACATTGCAACTTTCCCCATTGAGGTTTCAATATAACACGAGTTGGCATACGAAATTAAATAGAAATTTGTGGAGGGTTTTGCAAAGGCCAGCAGATGACACAGAAGAAGTTTAGAAACTCAGAAATGCATAAAATATGTGTATGGTATTATATAACATCAACATATTTTATTTTTTAATAGCATAATAATTCAGACTTCTCTGGTATGAAGGGAGGGCCAAAAATTTTTATGTTGCTTTTCCAGATCAAGGGTGCCTCCCCATGAAGTGGAAGGGATAACTGTACTCTTCAATTATTTGGCCCCTCCCTCTGATTGGATGGCTTCTCCTAAAAATCTCCATTTAAGGAGGATGCTCAGTCATGCTTTTTTGTTTATTATCAGCCTGTACTCTGGACTTCTCTACTTTCTCCTCTCCCCACTCTAGTCTCCTTTTATGAGTTGTTGTTGTTCAGTCATTTTCAGTCACATCCAACTCTTCGTGACCCCATTTGGGGTTCTCTTGGCAAAGATACTGGAGTAGTTTGCCATTTCCTTCTCCAGCTCATTTTACAGAGGAGGAAACTGAGCAAACAAGGTCAATGGCTTACACAGCTAGCTAGTGTCTGAGGCTGGATGTGAATTCAGGAAGATGAGTCATTCTGACTCTAATCCACCTTGCCACCTAGTTTGTCTTTATGAGTTGATTTCCTCCATTAAAATATAAGTTCCTTGAGGGTAGGGGCAGTCTTTCTTTATGCTTATATCTATATTCCCAGTACATGATTAATAAATGCTTATTGACTGACTGATCTCAATACGGTCTTCTACCGGCAAGCTCTTCTTCCTAGTTTCAAGGGAAATTTGAAAAGTGTGCCATCAATGCCTCTACCCAAGCTGCTGATAAAAATGTTAAACAGAACAGCACCCTGAGACTCTGCACTCTAAAATCCCTCCAAGTTGACAGAATTGACCTCATGTATTAATCATTGCTAGTTGGGTTTGGTCCTTCAACAATTTCCAAATTTACCTATCTTTTCTGTGGTTTAACCACTATCTCTCCATCTTGTCCTCAATAGCATGTGAGATGTTGCCAAAGGCTGTGCTGAAATCCCAGGCATGCTGAGCAAGCAGTATGGTGTAGTAGAAAGAACTACTCTACCTAGGTGGCTCAGTGGATAGAGCGCTGGTCCTGGAATCAGGAAGACTCATCTTCCTGAGTTCAAATCTGGCCTCAGACACTTACTAGCTGTGTGACCTTGGGCAAGTCACTTGACCTTGTTTGCCTCAGTTTCCTCCTCTGTAAAATGAGGTGGAGAAGGAAATGGCAAACCATTGCAGTGTCTTTGCCAAGAAAACCCCAAATAGGGTCACAAAGAGTCAGACATGACTGAAATGCTTGAACAACCACCGCCACCACCCAGGATTGTTCTGAGATCAAAATGAGATAATATACACCTAAAGCACTTGGCAAATTTCAAAGCTGCTTTATAAATGCTATACTACTTATTTCTAGCTAGCTACTAGATTGATAGCCTTGTCAATAAGAAAATAAAATTAGTCTGTTAAAATTCATTTTTGATGAACCCATGCTGGCTTGCAGTGGTCATCGCTTCCTTTTCTAAATACTCACGAAGGACTCTATTGTCTTGATTTCCAGACAGCAGTTATAATGAAATTCTAGTACACATAACTGAATATAAACCGTTAACAGTGACCTAAACTTGTCTTAGCTACAATTCCCATTTTGCATAGGGCTCATTTGAGCTTCAAATCAGCAGCCCTTGCTTTTGTTAGAGTAGTGGTTTTATGTCACCCATTCTGACCAGCTGGACCAATGAGTATAGAGTCAAAGGGGTTTGTTTGTTTGTGGAGAGGAGACACAGGAATTGTAACCCAGGCATGTGGTATAGACTTAACAGATTATGTCACAACTTGATCTTGACCAAAGATCAGTCTGGAAAAAAAATTCAATACATCATAAAAATTAGGTGGAGAAGAAAGAAAAGTGAGTTCAATTCACTTGGCTAAACATTTCCTCAATATGTCAAGTGGTCTTGAATTTTTGGAGCACATTACTGACAGATCAAGAACCTGGAAGTTCTGTTTGTGGGTTTATAATTCATGGAGGAAACCAGAAAAAGGAGTGAAAAACCAGAGGCTGGAATTTTCTTTGATTTTAATAATTCATACTCCCCTGAAGCTGCAGTGCATTTATTGTAGAAAAGATGATTTGAGGGTTTGTGAAAAAAGAGAATGGAAAAATGAAGGTATGCTGCTCCACAAGGCTTTAAAGTTAGTGTTTATGGGTCTTCTTACTTCTCTTTTAATCAGTATCCCCCCACCCTCCACCATTTTTATGACCAAATAAGTTTACTGCAATCCTGACTGAAGTAAGCAGTTTCCTCATTTTTCTGCCAAAATGAAGTGGCTATAAAACTTAAAACGATCTGGATGTTGTCACTGCAAGAAAAATTGCATCTTTGTAGGAGAATTAAATGTGAGTTTGATCCTTTAATTGCTTTAATCTTATTCCATAGGCCATTTTTTCCCTCCCTTCCCCTCTCCTACAACTCCTTCCCTACAAAGCTTCATTTAGCAGGATCCATGGCATAAAAACTGGGTATATATTTCTGTTCGAAGGTATGATAGCTGTGTTTAGGGAAAAAAAAAAAGGAAAAACCAGAACCTTGCTTTTCACCTCCAAACCAATCCTAAACCCACCAAGATATAGTTTCTCTTTATGAAACAATGGTAGTGAGTGCAATGACTTTACAAAGACAAAAGGTGGAATATCCTTGAGATTAGAAGGTCTAAGAGCTGTCAGATACAGCTTTGTAGAAACATAGCCTATCATTCCAGCAGCCACATTAATAGAAAATAGCTTATGCACACAAGAAGAACAAAGTCTACAGATTCCTTTTACACATGAGTTAAGAGATCCTTTAAGAAATGTGTTCAGGGAAAAAGGTGTAACACCTGCTATTTAAAAAAAAATTCTCTCCCCACTCCCATTTGTACAAGTGTAGTCATTTTGAGAAACTGAACAGAAGAGACAATGGAACTTGAATTAAAAGGAGGGAAAAGGCTTTTCTTTAGATACAACTAGCAGGCAGGCCAACTTCATATGTCATTATATAGACTATGCTACAACATCCTCTCCTTGAAAAGCGTTTCTAAAAAATGGATCCTTTGATTAATTACATCCTTTGGTCTTTAATTGCTTAATTCTCCCCGTGGCCCTGTAAATGTGCATTCTTTCTTTCTTTCTTTCTTTCTTTCTTTCTTTCTTTCTTTCTTTCTTTCTTTCTTTCTTTCTTTCTTCCTTCCTTTCTCTCTCTCTTTCTTTTTCTTCCTTCCTTCCTTCCATTCTCTCTCTCTCTCTCTCTCTCTCTCTCTCTCTCTCTCTCTCTCTCTCTCTCTCTCTCTCTCTCTCCCTCTCCCTCTCTCTCTCTCCATTTGTCTTTCTCCTTTTTTTTACTATTTAGATATGCCAAATATTAAAGATTAACATCACTGTTCAGGAAAGGGGGAGAAAGGGTGATAGGTATACTCTCTGGCTGTTAAGCTAAGACCCCATCAAGGTTGCTACAAGAAAATTTTGGTACAGAACCTTGATGAAAAAGTGAAGGAGGTACCTGATGGGGAGAGGAAGACTCATCCAATAAAATCTCATTGTGTGTTTTGTGGATCAGTTAGTACCTATTTATCGTCTACTATGTGCTCGGCACTATGCCGAGCTGTTACCAACTGTCTGCCTGTGGCTACTTCCTATCAGCCTGTACAACCTACAGATAAAGACTGGGAAGTATAAGCATCCGGCTAGCCTGAAGTTCTTGGCACTCTTATGTTGTCCTCTCTAGCAATATAATGGGACTAGGTGTATTGTTCATGAATAGGGTCCTGTGTTTTTATATTACCTACTGATAATGGGCATTGTGTTTTCTAGCTACAGGGGGAAAGGGTTTACCTCTTCTATCACACTGCTTTGCAGCAAAAGGCCTGTTCCCTTTGGGTTGTCCTCTGTTGAATGCTTGATCCTTGGCCAAGTTAGCTTTGACATCTCATTTCTATGACGAGCAGCAGTCTAGGCTCTTTGACAGCCCCTCTTGTAACCTAGCATCTTCTGTTCTGAGGACCGGCCAGTAGGGAATTGCTTCTCTTGGCTTTAAGTATCAGAGAAAAAAACTTACATGACCCAAAAGCATTGTTAATTTTCTCTTTCCCTGTCTCCCCAGACTCCACTCATAGCTTTGTGATTGTTGGTTTGTTTTTGTCTCTGACTTCAGATAAAACTGTTTTATCCTTGTCTTGAAGGATTTACTTGAAATTACAGGCCTCCCCAGCACTTCCAGGCCTCTCCACCCTACTTCCTATTGTAATCAGTTTCTATGACCTGTGAATAGGAGGAAAGAATGAAGAGCTGAATTATGCTTCTGTTTAGCTTCCTATTGCTAAGAGGAATTGCTTAATTAAGAAAGGGCTGCTACCTTTGAGGGAGTGGTGGGACCTGGACCCCCAAAAGCCCTAAGATCATGTCTCCGGAAGCCTCCCAATGTCTCAGTAGGCCCCTGTCCTGTGAGAAAATTTTCCCTTGTTGCAGAACCTAGTCTCTTATCAGAACAGACACAGGGGTGTCTGGCCCAAAGATCTTTGTCCCTGGCTGGTCCAAGGTCTATGCCTCTGGCTACTAAACAAAAAACTGTCTTTTCTCCCTCAGTGTCTGGTATCAACAAAGTTATCTCTGCAAAACTCTCTACATTTTCCCATCCATAGATCACTGATGCCTGTTCCCAAGACACTGGGAACCCTGGCATTACCTAACTATTCCTTTCCCTGCCCCTTTTCTATACAAGCTTTAGATTCACCCCCATTAAGTTGCAAGTTCCCCAAAGGAACTTTCGTCCCTTACCATTGGCATTACAATAAACTGCCTCTTGACTGAAAGACAGCTTGAATGTGTGAATTCATTCCAGGCAACTCTGCTTCGGCCTTCTCGGGGTCCCAGCACCCCTAACCTCTTCACCTTGATTAACTGTACAGTTATTTATGTCATGCTTAGCACCATGCTAGGTGCTGAGTGGGAGGTACCAGCATATTTCGTGGTAGATACTTAATAAAGGTTTATTAAGTGACTGAATGTATACACTCCCTCCTCACCTTGGCAGGAAGCAAGCTTAGACAGTTAGGGCAAAGCCTGTGTCGGGTCCTAGATATCCCCCTAACACTCAGAAAAGTGTCACACATATAATAAGTACTGAGTAAATATTTGATGAATGAAGAGCAGTCTGTCAGAGTTGGAAAAGACTTTAGAGACCATCAAATCCAATTCCCTCATTTTACACAGAAGAAAATTCCAAGGCTTAATGAGGTTAAGAGGTATGCTGGATTCAAGTTTCAGCTCTGCCACTTCCTAGCCATGTCACCCTGGGAAGCGCACTGACCCTCTCTGTGCCTCAGTTTTCTCATCTAGAAAATGGGTGTAACAATTCACAGCGTTGTTGCAAGGGTCACATGGAATAGAAGTTCTCTATGGTAAAGTTGTGACTAGAATTCAACCTTCTTAATTCCCAGTTCTCTTGTGCTCTTGGTACCATCCCACACTATGTCCATATTCTTCTCTACCACTTCAGGTAAGGGGACATAGGTAAAGAATCAAAGAAATTTAGGTTTGTTCTTTAGAAACTTTGGTCTAAATAGACAACAGCAAGGCACTATGCTGCCATGGAAAGAACCCCGGATTTGAAGTCAGAGGACTTGGATTCAAGTCCAGACTCTCCTACTTACTAGCTATGTGATTAGACAATCAATCAGTGAGCATTTATTAAACACCTACTACATGTACCAGGTTCTGGGGTTACAAAGATGAAAAGACTGTTCCTGCTTTCAAGGGGCTCACATTCTCCTGGAAGATAGAACAAAAGGGGTCACTAATACTGAGGGAGGGAGTAAGGAGTGACTTCTGGTAGGAGGTGGTCCTTGAGCTGTGACTTGACCTTTCTGGGTCTTAGTTTCCTCATCTGTTACTAGATGTTCCTTCCAGCTCTTAATATATGATATTTGTGTCATACAGACAAATAAGTCTGGCCAGGTAACTTCAGTAGGTATATATGGGTACAATGCTTTTTGCTGTTTTTACCTTAGATCCCCACGCCCCCTCCTAGCTCTACTCTTCACCTCTCCATCAAAGATGGAACTAAGAGTAGGGTTGGGCTAAAGTAGACAAGAAAGGAAATGAATCTATCCTTGGTGTGGTCACAAAGATGATGTGTTTGTATGAGGCAAGTGAGACCAAATTAACTGTGTTATTGGTGCCATATATTGCTTCTCTACCTCCACCCCTATTAGGGTTGATTGGTTGATACGGGATTTAATGAAATAAAGTCATTGGCCTTATTGAGTAAAACAAGGGAAAAAAAGTAGTTGAGAGGCAATGGATAAGAGTACTGGACGTGGAGTTAGGAGGACCTGGGTTTAAATCTCACTGCAAACACTTAACTAATGGGCTAGTGACCTGAACCTCAGTTTCCTCACTTGTAAAATAGGGATAATAATAGTACATATCTCATGGGCTTTGGTGAGGCACCAATGAGGTAAGGTATGTAAAGTGCTTGGCAAACCTTAAAGTGAGCTATTATTATCACCATCATCAAATTCCTTTGCCAGGAGTGTCCTAGGGAATCAGGGAGAGTGGAAGCTGACATGGAGAGCATGAGCTTCACTGCAGGAACTGACTAGGACATGAGCTGAAGCCCCAGGCCAAGTCTGATTCATGCTGGTGACTTTCCCTCTCTGCCATGCCCCCTACCTGCTTCCTGCCCCCTCTCTGCCCTGGCTCTTCTCCAGTTCACTCGTTAGCTTGGTACCTCCCCTCGCCTTACGACTAAATTGAATTGTCAGAGCTGGGCATGGCCCAGAGCCACAACCTTCAGTGGTTAAATCTTGAACAATTCTTTCACAGAGTGTGTCTTCACTGTTCATTCATTCAGCAAATATTATTTTTAGCACCTACTGTGTGCAAGACATTATACTAGACACCATGGTGGGAGGCAGATACCATAATGAACAAGCCATAGTCTGTAATAGCACTCCCCTTTGTTCCAAGTGAATGAATCATTTTAAGCTGAATATGTCCTTGAAGTGATTTGCCCGTGGGGTGGCCAGCATCTGCTGTTAAGGAAGCAGCCCCTCTGACAGAAGCCTCTGTCTGTTCTTTCATGTGACAAAGGGAACGATAGATAGGGGTATAGACAATATTGTAGCAACTAGACAACGGTGGGGATTCACAACATTAATCTAAAAAAAGGAAGGGACCTTAGGAGCTGTTTAGTCCAACCTTTACCTGAATAGGATTCCCTTCTATTATATCCTGACAATCCTTGAAGACTTTCAGGGGTGGGGAACTCACCATCTCCCAAGGCAGCCTGTTCCACTTTTGGAGAGCTCTAATTGTTAGGAAGGGTTTTTTTTTTTAAACTAATATTGGTACAGACTTGACCTTTCTATAATTTCTACCCACTGTTACTCCTTCTATCCAAGCAGACTCAGGATTAAACTGAATTGTCCTAAATGACAGCCCATCAAATATGTAAAGACTTGACCACATTCCCCATAAGTCTTGTCTTTTTTAAGTCTTCTCATCCTTACTTCTTTGACTGAATCCTCTTTTGTCAGTGTCTCTAATCCCCTGACCACTCCAGTCATCCTCTCTTGGATATATTCCAGATTGTAAAATGTCCTTCTTGCAATGTGGCATCTGGAATCACTCTCAAACCAATTTACTAGGAAATCCTTCAGAGATCTCTGGACTTCAGCTGTATCTTTGCGTTGTATGGGAGTGAGGCAAATTTACCTTGCTGATTGATAAAGGCACACTTGTTGGGGGTTACCACTTACGGAACCAAGTTTTCTAAATCGTGTGGATGGCCTGACTGTCTATCGAGTTTTCAGTAACTCGTGTTTGAACCATGGAAGTGAGCAGCGCTGTTCTATTTCTGTTTTGGTCTTGGCTAGGGGATAGCCTGCTTCCAGCCATAGGAGATGCTTAGAGAACTTGGACCATCACTATTTTCTCACCTCTGCCTGCCAACCAGCTGACAATTTGCTCACTGGTGTTTCTTGGTGTTGCTATGATTCAAAGCTCAACGCAGAGCTGTGGGGCTGGATATCTACTTACAAAATGATTGCGTTCCTAGTTCCATGCTACCTTTAAAAAATGGACATTGTCCAGAAGGAGCATGTCATATCCTTTACCTCAGGATTTGAAACATTATCATCATCAGAACCCCAGGAAGACTGGATTCTTTCCATCATGCCCTTGGCCTCTGGTTTTAGGAAACTAACTAAAGTACTTAACCTTACAGTGAAGGCAGCTCCATTTTTTTTTTTCCATCATCAAGTTCAGGACCAATTAAACTTACAAATGCTTATCAATGAGAGCTATCACCTGGGCAGGGAAAGCTAGGCAATGTCCTAACTGTAGTTGAATGCAGAAGGTGCCAGATTGGCTTTCCAGGCATAGGAGGGTGGTAAGGGAGTTAAGGTAGGGGTAGGTCTACCAACACTCTGGGTTCCTCTGGTGAGTGAAGTTTTTCTACCACTGCCACTCCACCGGAGTCTGGAGAAAGTGAGAGACAGGCATTTCTTCTTCCTGAAGGATGCTGTGGCTTCCAAACCCTAGGCCCTTCTCCAAAAAGGCTGAGGATGGGAGGCAGGTAAAGTGATAGGCATAACCCTGAATCTTCAAACCTTCACACTGGGATGAGCTAGGTTCTTGGGCTAAGGGAGAGGACAAGATGAGGAGGCGAGTGTGAGGTAGTCAGCACTGGCTTAAGAGACATCCATCCATTCTCTCTTCGCATAACTTACCCATCCCCCATGGATGAGACACTCAGACAGGGTGGGGAGCATGGAATTGCCCTGTGGATGTTATTTTCTTTCTTTATCATCAGTCGCACATCACCACTTGTCTATAGGACATCCCCAACTGGATGACTCACAGATAGTTCAAATTTATCAAGTCCAAACCAGAACTCATTATGTTCCCACCTCTAACCTTCCCTGTTTCTCTTGAAGCTACTACCATCCCATCATTTACCAAGTCAGCCTTCTTCTCCCTCACTCTACATATCAAATCAGTTACTAAGTCTTACTAATTCCACCTCTACAATATCTCACATCTCTCTCATTCCCTCAACTTAATGGCTGTCATCCTAGTTCAGTGTCTCATCACTTCTTGTGCAGATAACTGGACTCCTGACTTTCAGTGTCTCCTTTCTAAGCCACCCTACAGAAAATGATCAAGATAATTTTCCCTAAAGCACTCCACTATCTTACTCCACTTCTACCTTCATTTGTAGTGGTTAGTTGTGTCCAACTCACTGTGACCTCATTTGGGGTTTTCTAGGCAAAGATCCTGGAGTGGTCTGCCATTTCCTTTTCCAGTTCATTTTACAGATGAGGAAACTGAGGCAAACAGGGTTACATGACTTGCCCAGAGTCACACAGCTAGTAAATGTCTAAGGCCAGATTTGAATTCAGAAAGAAGAATCTTCCTGATTCTAAGTCCACTGTGCTATCCACTGCACCTAACCTTCAGTGGCTTTTTATCTCCTCTAGGAGAAAATACAATCTACTCAGTTTGGC
The DNA here is from genome assembly GCF_003287225.1 of Phascolarctos cinereus. Classification (NCBI taxonomy): domain Eukaryota; kingdom Metazoa; phylum Chordata; class Mammalia; order Diprotodontia; family Phascolarctidae; genus Phascolarctos; species Phascolarctos cinereus. The sequence continues at coordinate 173,490,577 of NW_027556180.1, read as the reverse complement.
ATTTAAGGACATCTGCAATGTGGCTCCAACCTAACTTTCTGGTCTTATTTACCATTATTGCCTTTTGTGAAATAGCCAAACTGGTCTACTTGCTGTTCTCTGAACTTTCCATTTGATCTCTGGTCCCAGTCTCATTGCCTAGGCTCCAGGGCCTGGAATTCATGAACACACCTCTCTTTTGTCTCTTAGAATTCTGGGCTTCCATCAAGGTTTGGTCAATATGCCACCTCCTTGAAGAAACCTTTCCTGATTCCTCTAGTTATTACTGCTCTCTCCCTTTTCAAATACACCCCTAAATACTTACTTGTTTATATGTTTTATCTCCCTAGTAGACTGTAAGCTTCTTCAGGGCGGCACAGCTATTTAAAATTTTGTCTTAGTATTTCCAGTGCCTATTATACACTAGGCACTTAATAAATGCTTGCTGGATTGGACTGAATTGGAAACTACTGGGTTATCTTCAGGGATGAGCTCCTTTCTGCTTTCCTTCTCACCCCACCCAGGGTGCATACCCTTCTTTACCCTGTGCCCAACCCCTAACTGAGAATGACTTTCCTGCCTATTGGCACAGGTACAAAAAGAATTTCCCATTCTTACTGTGTTCATGAAAGATTAAAGGCCTTACTACTGGAATGCTCAGGGTTTTTCATTTATTCATTCACTCATTTAACAATTATGTATTGAACATCTACTATATGCATAGCACTTTGGGTCTTCATGAGGTTGGAAAGGCTGACAGAGAATTTTAGCACAGCCGTGTCTATCCTCTCTGGCCAAGGCCCCACAAACAACATCAGTAGTCATTTGTGGGATTCACTTAAATACACAGAGCTCAAAGATATTTTCCCTTTTTAACAGGGGTTCTTAACCTGAGGTCTAAGTGTGGATAGCTTTTAGGGAGTCTGTGAACTTAGATGAAAAAAGAAACATTTTTATTTTCACTAACCTCTACTGGAAAATTATCATTTCCTTTGATTATTAATTAAAACAAAACTAAACAAAACATTATTTTGAGATGGGATCCACAGTCTTCACCAACTTCACCAAAGGAGTCCATGACTAAAAATGGTTAAGGAGTCCTAACTAAAAACATAGGTTGTTACATCACACAGGGGGTAGTATGCTGGCTCGGAGTCCGAAGGACCTGAGTTCAAATGATGTCTCAGATACCTCTTAATTGTGTGATCCTGGGCAAATGATTGAATCTCTCAGATTCAGTTTCCTCATCTATAAAATGAGGGAGATGGCTTGCCAGATCTCTTCCAGTTTTAAACCTATGATCCTATCATAGTGTGAGATGAGCTTAGGGGGGATTTGGGTGGAGTCAGTGGCTGCCCAATCAGACTCGCATCTATCATAGTATTATAGGATCTGGGGCTAGGAGGACTCAGCGGGATCATGTGGTGCACGCATCCATCCATGGTAGAGACATCTGGGGAGAAGAAATGATTTCCTCAAGGTCTCACAGGTAACAAAGGTCAGAGCCTGACCAGAACCTCAGGCTCTCTGACTCCAAGTGCATCTACTGTCCCAAGTCATGACTAGCTGTGTGACCCTGGGCAAGTCACTTAACCCTAATCGCCTTGCCCCCCCCCAAAAAAATTTAAAAATGGGGGGTGCAGCTAGGTGGGGCAGTGGATAGAGGACCGGCCCTGGAGTCAGGAGGACCTGAGTTCTAATTCGGTCTCAGACCAGACTCTTAACACTTACTAGCTGTGTGACCCTGGGCAAATCACTTCACTCCAACTGCTTCACCAAAAACAAAATAAAACAAAAAAACCAACTAAATCATGGCCTTCTAAAATACCTGAATACCACACGATACCTTTAAATATTAATTAGAAGAGATAACATTTATATGGCACATTAAGGTTTACTAAAGTATTTTACAATTATTATCTCATTTTATCCTCACAACAACCCTGAGGGTAGGTGCTATTATTATTCCCATTTTATAGATGAGGAAAATGAGGAAGTCAGAGGTGAAGTGACTTGCCTAGGGTCACACAGATAAAAAATGTCTGAGGCTAGATCTGAAATCAGGTCTTCCTGACTCCAGGTCAAGGGTCTTACGTACTATGCCATCTAGCTGCCTCTATACAAGAACAGCTCCAAATGTCTCCAAGAAACCAGCCTTTGAGACTTGAAGCAGCCCGTCTGAGGGCACAGCAGCAGTATGAGAGGTGAAGCAGCCCACAGGCAGCAAGCACAGGGTGCAAACTGACCTGCTTCAAAGGTACATGAAGCTAAGGGCCCGCAGCACCCACTTGCATTTCTGTGGTACTCAGTAATCACAATGTTATTAGGTGGCTACATTTCCCATTAAATCCAATTATATATAGAAGAGCTAATTAAAAATCACAGAAAGATTGGACTTGGCAGTAGTCGTGAGTCTAGTAGCCCTTATAAGATTTTTTTTTAAAAGATTCTACTCCAAATTGAATTTCTAAAGAGCAGAGCTCCAAGAGATCTTAATGTTTATGGAATGCAAATGTGATGGTAATAAACATGGAGGTTGAGAGCCATAAGAAGGGGAACGTTTCATAGTGATTAAAATATTAATTTGTACAATTAAAACCAAATAGCTAGCTTTGGTCAGACCTAAGGGGGAGTGGAGGTTGGTTAGAGGAGAAGCATTCGGGAGAAACGGGGATCAAAAAAGATGCTGCCTAACTCCAGGGCCTTCGCAATATGGAAATGGTATACCAGAAAAGCCGTACAAAAAAAAGAATCATGAAATCGGTTCTGGAAGCAGGAAAGCACCAATGAATTTGTCAGCACAGCTGCAGATCTGGTTAAATGAACCCAAGCGGAGAAATAATCCACAGATGGGGCGCAGGGAAGCAGATTATGTAAACCTGAACAGATACAATTTGAATGGCTTCCAAAAAGACCCTATTAAACTGTAAGCACGTTCACCAGGGGCGCATAAAGAAGAGAAATTCTATTTAAAACGAGGGGCTCAAGCGTCTACTTTGTAAGCTGAGTTGTGGCAGCTTTGGAGATGTTTGGTGCAATAGGAAAGGAGATTCAGCTCAGCTCTGAGGCTGGACTGGCCGACAGTGCCAGGGTTCTTTGATAGAATTATAAAGCTATACATCACCAGGGAGTATTGGGACTCTGCAATTATAAGGAGGGTGAAAAAAAACACCCATAAATCAAGACCAGCAACAGATTAAGGATTGAGCCCAGCAAGACTCTACCGGTCTAATACTATGCAGACAATTAGGCCATCCGCAAGATTTAAAGGAGCTGGTTCTATGAGCAATAACCCACAATTGGGTGTGTCTTTCCTAACCGACAAAGCCGACTCTGTTTGCTCCAATACGAACGAACAACTCCAACCCAAAACACAAAGCTCTAGAGCTGAGCAGACTTCAACTGGGCCAGGTACTTCTGGTCAAATTTGGAAGGGTGGTTATTATTGTAACTTAATATTATATTATATTATATATAAAAATATTTATGATATTACATCAAAGATCTATGATTTCAACAGTGTGGGAACCATCTCTCTAGAGGCTTATTCCATAGAGATAGTGGCAGCTAGGTGGCATAGTGAAGTCAGGAAGACCTCAGTTCAAATTCAGCCTCTAACACTTATTAGCTGTGTGATGCAAAGCAAGTCATTTAACCTCTATTTGCCTCAATTTTCTCAACTGTAAAATGGGGGTAATAATAGCACCTACCTTCTAGGGTTGTTATAAGGCTCAATAGAGATATTATTTGTAAAGCACTTTACATAGTGCCTGGCACACAGTAGGCACTTAATAATAATAATACCTAATAATAATTAATGTTTATATAGTACTTACTATGTGCCAGGCACTGTGCTAAGCACTTTACAATTATTATCTCATTTTGATCCTCACAATAACCCTGAGAGGTAGGTGCTATTATTATCCCCATTTTATAGTACAGGAAACTGAGGCAAATAGAAGTTAAGTGACTTGCCTAGGTCACTTAGCTAATAAGTGTCCGAGGCTGGATTTGAATGCAAATCTTTTTCTCTCCAGGCCCAACACTCTATCCACTGTGCCACCTAGGTGTCCTATCCCTATGGATTATGCCTCAACAGATAGTTCCCACTTAATAAATGCTTGTTTCCTCCCTCTCTCCCTCCCTCAATAGTTAAGTCTTAGAGAGCTGCCTATGGCTCAAAGAGATTAAGTGACTTTGCCCATGGTCACAGCTAGCAAGAGATATGAGACAGTCCATTTCAAAGCCACTCTTTTCAGTAACATCAAGCACACTGTCTCTGAAGGAATCACTATCTAAAAAAAAAGGTACACATTATCCATCTAAATACTTTTTCAACATTTTAGTGGATCGATGAGTTCACTGTGTGGATCTCCTCTCCAGTGGTACAGACTGAAACTCATTTATGTCCGTCTATCTTGTGTGTCCCTTGTCCAGATCTTTCCATAAATTCTATAAATTTCCAAATTTATAAAAATCGAACAGGTCAAAGATGACTCACCCATTGTATGGATGTCTTCCTCTAGATTATAGGATCATTAATTTAGAACCGGAAGGCACCTGGGAGGCCAATGACTCCACTCCTCCCAATTTTACGGATGAGGAAACTGAGGCACAGTGAACTTAAATAACTTGTGAGCAGGGATTGTTTCATTCATGATATGTGTATCCCTAATATCCATCCTTCCTGGCCCATAGTAGATGCTTAATAAATACTTGATTGATTAATCTGTGACACACAAGTCCCACAGCTGGTAAGTGTCTGAGGCAGGATTTGAATTCTGATGCCAAGTCCAGTGCTGTATATACTACACCATGCTAAATTCTTGGAAGTACCATAATAGACATATAAACTTGCTAAAACGTAGACAGTGCAAGAGCCAACATAACTCTAGCGGTCCTTAGACTCTGTTCTAAGACATTTAGGTACCAGAGGCCAGACATTCTTACCTTCCCTAACACCTAAAACAAAAGCACAAAATAAACATTTACTGTATTAATAGTGTTGTATTCTCCAGCTTGGGGAAGGGAGTATTTTTCTAGTCTACCTGCATGGGTGAGGTGGGTCTCCTAGGATGGGACAAGAAAGATTTCAACAGAGAGGCCCTCTGAGGTAGAGTGGTCTTCTCTAAATGACAGTCACTTTGGCTCTATTTCTGTCCAAGCTTCTTTTGTTGCCCCAGTTTAATAACTAGCTTCCTGACTCTGCAACGAGCCCACCCATGGTCTAAGCATTGGAAATCTGAGTACAGCTCCCTATGCTCCATCCTCTCTTCTTTCCAGGATCACCCTTCCTTCACTTCCATGCCTTCCAACCTCTAAGTGGGCATTTCTTTCATGTGACAAACTCCCACTTACTTTGAAGGGAACGCCATCTGTTGAAAAGGGGTAGATTGGAGGTCCTTCTTCAGAGATAGACTGTGGCCTGGTCATGTCAAGGGAGGAGATTTCTTGCCTTAGGACTCAAAATTGATGCATGGGCCGCAGGGAAAAGCATCTGGCTAGGGTTGATGGAAAGATCTGGAGAAGAGCCATAAAGGATGGACAGATACAAGTGAATTGCAGTTTGTACCACTGGAAGAAAGATCCACACAGATGAACTCATTGATCCATTGAAATATTGAAAAAGTATTTAGATGAATGATGTGTACCTTTTTTTTTTTTGATAATGCATTATCAAATGGCATCTATCTCCTGCCTCTGTTTCTCTGTGCCTGGATACACTCCAGAGACTCTAGTTTTCTGCAGGTGACGTAGCCTATACAGAACCTTTCCTGCTCTCTGGCCATTTAGAAACAGTGTGCTTGGCAGTGGAAAGATGAGAGACTAAATAGTCAGAAAATAATGGAAAGAGGAAAAAAACTTTGAAAGAATTCAGGACTCTGATTAGTGCACTGACCAATTATGATTTTAACTAGGACAGTTCTGGGCACACAGAAGCTGAATCTTAGGGTTTCAATTTCATCCCTTTGTCTCAGGTACTTGGCCATCACTGTAACTCGGACTCATCATCCCCCATCTGAATAATAGTCACTTCCTAACTAGACTCATAGGTTTCAGTTTCTCTCTCCTTCAATCTGTACTCCACTTAACTGCTAAAATAATATTCCAAAGACCCAAGTCTGACCATTAAGCAAGCTATGCAGTTTCTACAATATGTAAGTTAAGTGTCTGTCTTTCCATACAATTTTTAAAATAATGACTAGTTGAATTTTAGTGGAGTGACAAAAATTTTCAGTGGCTTCTTATTTTTTCTAAGATAAAACACAAATGGTTCATCCTAGTATTAAAAACCTCCATAATCCACCTCACTCTGAAAGGCAACATGATGCGATGTATAAAGAAACTGGCCTTGGGGCAGCTACATGGCACAGTGGATAGAGTTCTGGCCTTGTAGGCAGGAGGACCTGAGTTCAAATCTGGCCTCAGATACTTGACATGTACTAGCTGTGTGACCCTGAGCAAGTCATTTAATCCTGATTGCCTCACCAAAATGCAAAAAAAAAAAGAGAGAAAAAAGAAAAGAAATAGGCCCCTATGTCAAGAAGCATGAGGTTCTTGTTTAGCTTCAGAAACAAACCAGCTGTATGTCCCTGGGAGAGTCATCTAACCTCTCATGCCCTAACCACCTCTCAGAGTAGATATAGATTAGGTGCAGTGGATAGAATGCTAGGCCTGGAATCAGGGAGACCCGAGTTCAAATTTCACGTCAAACACTTACTAGCTATGTGAACCTGGGCAAGTCACTTAATCCTGTTTGCCTCAGTTTCCTCATCTGTAAAATGAGCTGGAGAAGGAAATGGCAAACCACTCCAGTATCTTTGCCTAGAAAACCCCAAATGGGGTCATGAGGAGTCAGACACGACTGAACACTCACAACAAAAAGTGTTGGTCTGCTGCGGTAAAAGTCGTTTCCTTTCTAGTTCCCTGTACCGACGAAATCACAGTTTTGGTTAAAAACGGGAAAAAAAATCTAGTCCCCAGGTGTCTTTCCAGATATTTGATATTACTCCCATCTTGTGTTCTATGCTCCAGCCAAAGAAGCAGAGCTGTTTCCCAGTCTTGGCATCTATCTCCTGCCTCTATTTCTCCGTGCCTGGATACACTCCAGAGACTCTAGTTTTCTGCAGGTAACGTAGCCTTTACAGAGCCTTTCCTGCTCTCTGGCCACCCCAAGTCTTTCATGCTCTTTCCCTTCTCCAGTTACCTTGTATTTACTTACCTATTTACACATCCCCCAGTAGAATGTAAGCTTCTTGAGGGCACAGACTGCTTCTCTTTTTATCATTGTATCCCCAGCACCTGGCAACATGCCTTGTCCAGAGTAGATCCTTAATAAATATGTGCTGAATTGAATTAAACTGTAGATACTCACAAATACCTGTTGACCAATGCTCTAGTGGATGTCTGAATATTTTTCATCTCAGATGCACTTTTCCTGCTCTACTCAAACTTAAAGGTCACCCAGTACAATTGGCTCTATTCACTGCTTTGATTATAATTTTATGATAATCAGAGCAAAGGGCTCTGGAATCATTGCTTATATTTATAAAGCACTTTAAGATGTGTTTACATACACGATCCCATCTGATTCTCACAGTACCAGCAAGTCGATAATATGATTATTCCCATCTGACAGATGAAGAAATTGAGACTCAGAAGGGTTAGCTGACTTCCTTAGAATGAAACAGATGGCAAGTACCTGAGACTGGATTTGAGCCCAGGTCTTCTCAAGTGGTGCTTCAACAAGTCCTAACTCATTAGCTATTGCCCTTTTGGGAAGACAGAGAGACAGAGAGACAGAGACAGAGACAGAGACAGAGACAGAGAGAGACAGAGACAGAGAGATAGAGACAGAAAGACAGAGAGAGAGAGACAGCTCTAATCCTGGACGGGAATATGAGCACATGAATGAAGGCACTCTAGCTACCGGGCAGTGTTCCATGCACATTTGGGCCCTGGCCTTTCGGTCCAGCAGCTTGTGAAGACATCAGTTTGTCCTCAATATCAGGAAGCTGCCTGCCTGCCTCTAAGGAGCTGGCTCAAGGCCACCTGTTCATTTCACACAAGCCACCTGACCATCTTTAAAATAGGGAATAACTTTCACTCCCTGGCCCTGGACCTTGTTCAAACCCGGCAAAAACCCCTCTGTCGATGCCAAGGGCGATGAATATTTTATTGAAACAAGAACACTTAGCTTGCATTTGTTAAAGGTGGAAATGTGATATGGCTGCATTTGGCAGCCTCTATTCAGAAGATATCCTGAATGGATTCAGCAGAGATATAATTACATTATAGGTCCTAAGGCCTTCTTACTTCTCGACAAAGAGCCAGGTTACCTGGGCCAATGCTTCTCTCTGACTGACAGCCACTAAATAGCTACATATTCCAGGAGGTTCCATGAAAACGGTTTTTTTTTTCCCAGAAAGAAAAAAAATCTGGTAGTTCATGACTGTTTTCTCCTCGAACACAAATACTTTTGAATTCTATTAGCATGTTGCTATGCTGATTGGATTGAATAATCTTTAGCACTTTCTTATGAGAAAGGCAGTTCTAGTCCCATTTTACACAGTGAAAAACTGAGGCAAGTGGCCCTGGGAGAAGAGAGGACGTGAACTTAAAATGGATCCCAGACAGGGTGGGGCAACCCTGCTAAATCAAGTCCAGAAAATTCCTGCAATTTAAGCCATGGGAAGAGAATCGAGGATAACAGAGTGTCTCTATGGTAACCATATTTTCCAAACCAAAAATCGAGCCTCACGATCTGACAAAGGGCATTCCTTTTGCAAAGCCTGATGATAAAATAGGCTCTCTTCCACTGGATTTTCTCAAACCTGGGAATTTCTGGGATGTATGGTTGCTGTTCCTTGTTCCTTCTTCTCCCCCAAGAAAGCTACAAAAGAATCTTTGGGGCTTTCTTTTTTTTTCTTTTTTTTCTTTTTTTTGATTTTAAAATGTATTTATTAAAATAAAAGCAAGAAGGAGAGAGACAGACACTGTCTATATTTGTATACCACCAGTGATGGGGAGCTTACTACCTAACACAATAACCCATTGCTTTTTGGAACAGCTCTAAATGTTAAGAAGCTCCTTCTGATTGAGCAGAAACCTGCTTCTGGTAATTTTCCACCAACTGGTCTTAGCTCTCTCCTATGACGGAGAACAGAATAAATCTAAATAGTCTCCATATTACATACAAAACCAATCCAATTCTTCTTCCTTATTTCTCAGAAAGATAGCTAACATTTTCAAGGAATGGGTTTTTATGCCAATGGAGTCTTGTTTAGAAATGGAAAACTACAGGCATATAGGTAAAATAAAATCTTCATTTTTATGGAGGGGAAGTGTGTTATTTTAATATGCTGTGATTATTTTTAGTTGTAATGATGACAGCATGACTCACCACTCTTCCTTGCACCCCCCCATGCTTTCCCCTACTTATCTTTCTTGTCCTGTCCTGCTAGTGGATGGACTGATGGTTCACTTTCTATAATACGGTCATAGCCATGGAGATGGAAACTGGATTCAGAGTATCAAAGCTAGAAGGGATCCTGTGGAACATCTAGTCCAGTGCTTTTTTTTTTTAATTTAAATTTTTTTTTATTTTTTCCATTTGCTTTTGAGTTGAAAATTTTTCTCCCCCTTCCTCCCCCTCACCCTCCCCAAGACAGCACACAATCTGATATAGGCTTTACATTTACATACCCATTGAACACATTTTCACATTAGTGAAGTTGCAAGTAAAAATTAAAACCAATACGAGGAACCATCAGAAAGATGAAACAAAACTCAACAGAAGGTAAAAATAAGTGATAGCAATTCGACTTCCATAGTTCTTTCTTTGAATGTGAACAGCATTATCCATCCTGAGGCCTCTGGAAATGTCTTAGATCCTCATAATGCTGAGAAAGGTTCAGTTTAACAATCCTAGTCATTGCATAACGTGGCTGTCATTGTGTACAAAGTCCTCTTGGTTCTGCTCACTTCACTCAGCATCAGACCATATAAGTCCTTCCAGGTTTTTCTGAAGTCAGCCTGTTCATCATTTTTTACAGCACAATAGTATTCCATCTTTGGGGCTTTCTTATGAGAAAAGTAGTTTTACTTGCCCAGAGAAAAACTGAGGCAGGAAAGAGGGAACTCCCAGTATGGAAACTCCTTCCACTGTTGCAAATTAGGAACATATCTGAAATGGGCGTCAAATATTCTAATCCTCAGGTCAACCTTTTATTTGACTCCCTACAACTTTATTCATAGGTTAAAAAAAAAAGTATGAGAGGCATATCACCTTTATAGGCCCATTGTAGACTTATGCCATAAGTATGATGAATAAGATTGCACCAACTATAGGAAACCTTAAAAAAAAGTTACAGAGCTACGATCATATTTCTTATTTTATCTATACCAATTATAAGTAAGTCAAGGTCATAGCACATAAGATAGTACATGATAAATCACCATTCAGCAATTAATGATACAAATCTTAAGTGCTAAAAGAATTCAGAAGAGAGATAGGGCTTATCAGGAAAGATTTTTTGGAGGTGAAATTAGACATGAGCTTTGAAGGCCAAGGGTAGGATTTGGGTAGGCAGAAGTTGGGAATGCATTCCAAATGGAGGGGAATGAGATCAGCAAAGGCATAGAAGCAGTATGAGAGATCATCCACTTAAAGTCTGAGGTTGCACAATACACCTCAGAGCTAGTGACTTGCCCAAGGTCACACAAGTAATGAGTGTCAGAAATGGGATTTGAATCTGCATCTTGGCTCCAGGCATTTTGTCCATTGGGATATAATGCTTTAAATCATAGCTTTAACTAGGAATCCAGGCCCCTGGGGCAAATTCCTTTGAACTGTGTGTGTCTATGAAGGGTAGAGGGTAAACAGCCTAAGGTCTGATCTTTCCTGTTTGTTGCAAAGGTAATTTGGAGACTGACTTTATAGGAGTTGAGGAAGTTGAAGAATTGGAAGTTTAGGGTGCTTAAAGGTAAGGGATTGGGGCAGAGAAAATTTTGCATCAGACTCTGAACTTATGAAGGGAGGAGGGAGAGTGATGACAGCAACAAACATCTGGAAAAAGACTGCAAGTTTGACCACGTCACTTCTTTAGTCAATAAGCTAGTGGGCCTCAATTACCTCTAGGGTCAAATACAAGTTACTAGGATTATCATTTAAAAGCTCTTCATAATTTAGCTCTATACAGTTATCTCTCCCACATTGCTGGGGTTGGGGGAGGGTTAGGGACACTGCACCCTCTTGATCTGGAAAAGCCACGTGAAATGTTTTTGGCCCTTCCTACCAGAGAAGGTCTGAATTATTAAAAGATAAAATATATTAATATTATACAATACTATACACATATTTTCTGCATTTCTGAGTTTTTATACTTTTTCTGTGTCATCCGCCGGCCTTCAAATGTCATCTGTGGCTTCCACAAAACTCCCCCAAAATTCCCATTTAATTTCTTATGCCAACCTGTGATATAGTGAAACTTAGATGGGGGAAATCATGATGTGGAAGGGATAACTGTACTGCCTTTCCAGCCATATACATTATTCCTTTCACATTTCCTACAAAATGGCTTTCTTATTTTTCACACGTCACTCATCTCCGTGCCTTTGCACTGGCTATCCCCATTTTTGGAATACACTCCTTCCTTACCTTGGCCTCTTAGAACCCTTAATGTCCTTCAAGATCCAGCTCAAGCACCTCCTTTTAGACCAAGCCTATCCTGATTTGCCAGCTGCTAATGCTCCCCATCCCATCACCATACACACACACACACACACACACACACACACACACACATATACACACATGTCTTTCTTCTGTATATAACTGTACATGTACAAATTGATTCTACAAATACAATGTAAGCTTCTTGAGGGCAGGGATTAAGTTTTCACAGTGGTAGATGGGCAAGTCATCTGAAACTTCTAGTCCTAGAGGACTATTACCATCACCCTTAAAGGATGGTTGCCTGGGTTATATAGCTACTATGTGTCAGAGGCAATACTTGAACACAGGTTTTCCATCCTCCATTGTTGGCCATTTATCCATTATCCCATACTATTTTTCACCTTATATACTGTACGCTCTTAATAAACATGTTGAATTGAATTACAGTTTGAATTTGAGACAGAACCACCTGGAGTGGAAATGTTCCAGTAGGAAATGTAGGACTTGAATTCTTTCTGAAGTTCTTGAAAAATTCTGGCAAGTGAAAAACTCTCTGGGCTTTAATGTTTTCATCTTCAAGATGAAGATGGATATGGCTGGATTACTTCTGAAGCCCCTCTTGGCTCAAATCTATGATGCTATGAAATACAGTGAAATGAGGTTTCCAGGACTTACCCCCAAAACTTTCATTTCTTTTTTAATCTTTTTTTTGGGGGGAGGCAACTGGGGCTTGCCCAAGGTAATTTGAACTCAGGTCCTCCTGACTCCAGAGCTTGTAGTCACCTAGCTGCCCCCCAAACTTCCATTTCTAGGTATGTCCTAGGAGTAGAGACATGATCTGTGGCCAGGTCCATACTCTTTCTCTATTTGCAAGGACTTCTAGGAGCATGAGCTATACTCACACAGCCTTCAAAAAGCCAGGATCACCTCCTTACCATGATCGGCACTAGAGGAGATCAGTGGAGGAATTTGTGGCTCCATTGATACCTCTATCTATGTCTGAGTAGCAATGTAACCTAGTTGGTAGGGTTTGTGTCAGGAAGTCAGGAGGATGGGGCAGTTCACGTCCCACTGCTGACGCATACTGGCTATTTGACAAGGGGGCAGGTCACTTAATCTCTTAGTATCCTCAGCACAGGCAACACCCTCAAACACTCTAAGATGTGCATTTGCATTGGTTAGAGGAAATTTCTTCACTGACAGTTCCTTATGATGCTGAAATCATAGTTCTAGAATCCAGACATATGTGTACCTATATAATGTGTATATGTATATGTACATGTTTAAGTATATACTGGTTTGAGGCTAGTTCTCTATCCACTGTCATATACTTCATTATTCTTAATATTGACACCAGGGTTCAAATCCTGCCTTTGAATTTATTGGCTGTGAGATACTGGGTAAGCTACTAAACTCAGTGCTCTAGGCAGCTCTAAAAGAGTATAGTTTATATGGAAGGTGGAAACCTGTATGATTAGAGGGAATTTCCTTATATAAGAATTTTGGATATCAAAAGAAGGGAAATCAAAGATCCAGCCCCTATCCCTATCAATATTTTAAAATCTATACTATGTACAAATATAGGGATTTCATTGGCATACTTCCAAGTGAGGCAACTCCACCTATGAATGCAGGTTGGCACCTTTTCTGCAGCTTACAGACTTAGGTAATAGCCTGTATATATATATATATATATGTATATATATATGTATATATATATATATACATATATATATACATATATATATATATATATACATACACATATATATACACATATATATACATATATATACATATATATGTGTGTATATATATGTATATATATGTATATATATGTGTGTATGTATATATATGTGTATATATATATATATATATATATATATATATATATATATTTAATATTTATTCCAGGATCATACTTTGTGATACTTTGCAAACAGGTTCCCGTCTTTTGATGGTTGTAGTTCTATGGAATGTTGATCGAGGAATGTTAGCCACTTAGGACTTTAAAGTTGAATTTTAAATGAGAGGATTCTGAACACTGCCCAACTCTAAAATTGTAATTCAAATGGCCGCTCATTCAACAGCATCGTCCATTCACCACTGAAGTGGACAATAAAGCCAGTGTTATCCTGGAAGTTTTCCTGAGAGCCGGGAGCCCCAATGCCAGGAAATCCCACGGACAACACCCTGTCTGATACTCTGACTTGACTGCACTTGACTTTCATTGTAGCTACCATCCCACAATGGGGTAGTGCATTCATCCTGTCTTAGGGCTGAGGGAGGGAGGGAGAGAGAGAGAGAGAGAGGGAGAGAGAGAGAGAGAGAGAGAGAGAGAGAGAGAGAGAGAGAGAGAGAGAGAGAGAGAGAACGAACCCAGGAAGCACAAAAAGAGAGACAGCATAGGAACCAACTCATGGCCCTTCCCAATTGCACATTCAACCACAGTCATTCTAAGAGGACCACTGCCCCAGGATATTTTTTCTTCCCAGTTGGAAGACTGCCTCAATTCTCCAGAATTTCCAGAATGACGTGCCAATTCATGAAACATTTTCTCTGTCTCCGTCTGTCTCTCTCAATTTTGCCACTTAATAGCTATGAAACTGAGGTCTGGTGGTGTAACCTTTCTGAATATAAGTTTCTTCATTTGTAAGAAGGCAAATAATACTTATACAACATATATGTCAGGGATATCACAAAGAAGGGGATTTTTAAAACTACTCTATATAAGAGGGAGCTCTATATATTGAGAATGTTGTAGATAGATGCCACAATTTAGATGGGACGTTGGACTAGATGAACACTGCAGACCTTTCCAATCTTAGTCTATGAATTGATGACTTTAGCCATGACCCTCTCAAGGGCAGAGGCTCTCACTCTCCAGATGGTGCTAGCCTCCACAAAGCCCTCAGACTCAAGCTGAAAAGAAGGATTCACTGAATGCTAGAACATGGCATACCAAATACAGGCAGGCTAGTCCATCCCTGTATCCAGAGAGAACAATCAGAAACTAGTCTCCTGACCTTACCATGCATTTCCAGTAGCTCCTGTTCATGCCCAACTCTGCCATGCCCCATTTGGGATCTCATTACTGGCCTCAATAGTGGAGGCATATTTCTGAGGATGAAAGTGATTTGTTATTCAGAAATAGTCAGATTCTCCCAATCTCCTGAAATAGTCTTGCCATTGCTACTCTAATTATTATCACCTTTGCAGATGACATTAAAAGACGAGTTAGAGAAGTCACCTCTTTCCCTCCCTGCCCCCCCATCCATGCAAAATTCCTCCCTCCACTCCAGCTCCTCACAGCTACAGCTGAAGATGAAGCTAATGAATCTGGATGCTAGCCAGTGCACAGATAGACCAAATTCATATGTATTGTAGAACTTAGCCCCTTAGTAAGAAAATTTACCATATTGTGTATTAATATATGTGCTTTTCCCTCATCCCTTCCTTCCTGAAAGTGATCTTGACATACCCAACTCTGATCTCTCTATTAACCCATGTCCCCTCAGCACTTCATTTATAGCCAATGTTAATTTTCATGTGTTCTTTCTATCATCTTGTTTGCCTCATGAGGATTTGTTCTTCCTCCACTGGACTATAAACTCCTTGAGGGCAGGGGCTATGTTTTCTCACCCTTCTGGATTTCCTCAGCATAGAGGTCACGACAGATCAACAGATGTTGTTGACTAATGAAGGAACCACCTTGGGATGGCTGAGATGGTGCCAATCCCCTAAATGAAAGGAGGCTTCAAACAAAATGTTCCCACCAAATTCAGGACTGTCCCACTCTTGACCTCCTTGACAAGAAAACATCAACGGGGAACAAACACTGACAGGAAGGATTGCCATACTTAGTGATGCCCACCTCTCCAGAGGCCATTGTTTCTATTTAATTGGTGTCTTCAGGAGGGAAATAGTCCTTGGGGAGGAGAGAAAGCAGAATCTGCCAGTGCCTCCTCACTGTTTATTATGTAAACACACAGAAGATTTCATATTCTACCGTTCTTGGTTTTGCAATCTTTGCAAAAATAAATATTTGTCTTCAAAAGCAACAACTATGATAATCATCAGTGTAGCCTTCTCCAGCTCTGCTGCTTTATACACACTCACATCAAATGAATAGAGTCGGATAGATGTGTGTGGTCTGTTTGGATAATGATTTTCACATGGAAACCTCTAGCTGAAAGCCCACTGGCACTAATGGAGGAGAAAGTTTGGTCTCGCTCCTTATTTTCAGAGATGATGATTGATCCAAGATCCTAAATTTCCTTTACAGGTCAGTCATTTGCTATTTTTTTCTTATTTTATAGAAAGGAAATTGTTACCCTATGTAAGACAGTAAATCTTTCCTTTGCCTCAGTTTCCCTGGCAAATAAAGATATAAGATGTCCTTACTCAGTGATCCCTTGGAGAAAGGTACAAAAGGAGAGCAAAATAACTGAAAAATATGTAATAATATTGGTGTTGGGGAGAGCTTCTGTCTTTCAAATGACCAAAGATAGAGCTTAATCAGGGCAGGAAAAGGCTAGCAACAAAAATATGTTACAAGTTAGTTTCATTATGGGGGTTAGGGATTGAATTTATGATTTCAATGATATTGAGAACTCCCAGGTGAGGAAACACTTTCTACCAATGCAGGAGAGCATCTCTCTCCAATTTATAGCATGAGAGTGTTGCCTAGACAGTAGAGGGCTCAAAAAGCTTGCCTGCAACACTTGTGAGTGTGGCCCAAACCAGATGAAAATACAATTGAGAAATAATTAACAAATAAATAAAAATAGGACATAGATAATGCTAATAATCAGTTTTCTAAGTCAATATGTGACCTCCAGTTTCTATTTGAGTTTGACATTACTAGATAAGTGATTTATTTGCCCAGGGCCACATATAATCATTCTGTGTTAGAGGCAGGATTTGAACCCAGGCCTTCCTGACTCAAAGGCAGGGTCTCTATCTATGATGCCTTTATGTCCCTCTTCTATTAAACTTTAGGGGCAGCTAGATGGTACAGTGGACAGAGTGCCTGGCCTGCAGTCAGGAGGACCTGAATTCAAATTTGGACTCAGAAACTTACTTGGGCAAATCACAACCCTATTTGCCTCAGTTTCCTCACCTGTAAAATGATAAGGAAATGGCAAGCCACTCCAGTATCTTTGCCAAGAAAACCCCAAATGGGGTCATGGAGAATTAGATATAACTGAAAATGACTCAACAATGAAAATCAGACTTTTATTTCTATTTCTGAAAATGTTAGTTGACCCAGGCTTCATTTGCATTTTTATAGCTTTTCTAAAGTATAGGTCTGGCCCTATCACTCCCTTACTCAGTAAACTGCATAGCTCCCTTTCTCTTCTAGGATCAAATGTTCGCTTTTCTATTTAGCATTTAAGGTCATTCACGACCTGGCCCCACCAAATCCCCAAACTTATTATATATAACAGTCCTGAGCCTTGAGGCAGGAAGACCCAAGTTCAAATGAAGTACTTAGACACTACTGCTGTGTGACCCTGGGAAAGTCACTTAACATATGTTTGCCTTGGTTTCCTCAGCTGTGCAATGAGGATAATAACAGTACCTACCTTGAAGGGTTGTTGTGAGAATGGAAAAAGATAATATTTGCAAAGCCCTTAGTATGCTTGCCTGGAACATATATAGTAACTATATTTTCATAAGTTCAACAGCATATAGTTGGTGCTATATAAATGCTTATTCCCTTCAGTCCGTCCCTCTTTCCTACACCCTGTCATCCATCCCAAACCTCCTCTGACACAACGCTCTATTTTGTTCCTCCATACTTCTGCTTGGCTATCCCCTGTGCCTGGAATGCACTTCTATCTCACCCCTCTTTCTTAGAATCTCCTGTTTCCTTCAGGACTCAGCTCAAATATCTTCTCCTGTATGAATTCTTTCCTGATCTTTCCCCCTACATTGACTCCTGGTACGTTCTTTTCTCAAATTTTGCACATGGCTCACATTTCTATAGCTCTGTATAGTTTTAGTTTGCTTTCTTCGTGTGCAGGTAAGCTTTTGAAGGGGAAAGGACTGTCTCATTATTGTATCTCGAGCGCCATCACAGTGCCTGGCACATATTAGGCTTAACAAATGCTCATTGATTGATTTGGTTTGGATCAAGGAGCTGTGTTATGATGGAGTTCTTTTGCATTTAACTTACTGTCTGAGATTTTTATTAAATATGCAAAGAATCCCTTCAGGAGAAAACCACATTCTTGCAAATCTAACAGTGCAGAGATGATTTGCTCTCATTACAAATTCGACTCTTAGAAAAGCTGTTATTGCCAGAATCTATTGGCTATCCTTCTTCAAGAAGTGCTTCAGTTCTGTAGAATATGGAGTGTCTAAAGAACTACATCCCCAACGTGTACTTTGTGATTTATTTTTTTCATTATGGTCAGGAGGTATTAGCAGTAGCTGTTACAAGTGCAACCCAAAACAATATTAAGGACTAAATCTTACAAAAACACACTTTAAGAGCCCTCCAAGGTGCCTTTATAAAAGCTCCACGCATTTCTATTTTTTTTAAGAATTAAAAACCAAAGTTAATGTTATACATGGATACAGAAGCTCAGAACCAATCTTACCTATCTAGGTACATAAAACAGGTTATCCCAGGAAATATTTGCATTACATCCCAAACCCTTAACAGCCCCGTAAACTTGGCTAGCCATCTTGTCCAATGTCAGTAGCACTATCATGACCTTTGGATCAATGAATCCAAACTTATAATTCTTCTCTGATGACCTATTTATGCACCTTTCCAATACCAAGACACAACCATTCATTTTCCTGGTCCCCAGAGACCACCCATCTCTTTTTATGGGTTGTCTGCAGAGCCTAATAGTAGTGTGTGCCCAGAGGAGCCAAGCCCCAGTTTAGAGAGATTCTCTGCTAACTCCATAAAATACCTACTGCAATTGAGAACAACAGGTTGGCATGCCAAATTGGGTGCTAAATTGATCTCTAAATCAGTTCCATGATGGCACACCCAGTAAAGGAGGCTTTTTAAAACATTTAGGGAAACACGCTGCCTGCACTTGGATGAATGCTTCTCTGCTCATCAAAATGCAACTTCCTCCCAGTTGGGAAGAGGATGCTGCTTCTGATGCTGACTTTTCTTCTCTTCTTTAGTTTCCGCCAGTTGAGCTCTTAATCAAGTGGAAATGAATAGCATGCCAGGCCTCCACCCAGGGTTATAAGAGGCAGATGGTGGTATAGTGAATAAAGCACTGGGACCCCAGTCAAGAAGACCTGAGTTCAAATCTGGCCTCAGACACTAACTAGCTGTGTGACCCTAGGCAAGTCACGTAATCCCATTTGCCTCAAAAATGGGAATAAGAATAGCACCTGTCTCCCAAGGTTGGCATAAGGATCAAATGAGATAATAATATTTGTTTAAAAAAAATGTTTAGTACAGTGTCTGACACATAGTAGACACCATATAAATGCCTTCCCCTCCCCAGTGACATTCATTCTTGTAAACTCTTAACTGTTTTTCTTTTGTGCATGTTATTCTATTGACTCAGAATTCAATTAAACAAGCATTTATTAAACCTACCACATGCCAGGTACTAGACTAGGTGCTGATGCCATTTTCAGTTTGAAAATGAACTTGAAATGTATTAACAAGTTTTAATTTAGGTTTACAAATAAAATCTTCAGAAACACTACTCCATGCCCCTCCCCAAACTGGATTCATCACCTGATGATCATCTTTCTCTTAACAAATGTCTCTGAACTTGGTTAGGCTGGTCTATAGCTGACAGAGGTGTGTCTGGACCCATGCTCAAGGCCAGGATCTGCTGGAGCTGGGGCTCCAATGTCATCATTTTGAGAACTCAGGGTCATATGTGCACCACCACGAGGCCCTGGAGGAGGACTTAGCAACATAGGATCATTGCATCATAGATTTAAAGTTGGTAAGGACCTTAGAAACCCTTTTGATACAGAAGGCTCTTAGAATTTCAGAGTTGGAAGGGATCTCAATGGTAATCTAGTCCAAAGCAAACATCACAAGAATCCCCACATGCCTAACAAATACTCGTTAAGCCTCTGCTGGGAGACCTCTGAGAAAGGACCAACCCCTTCATTTCACAGATGAGGAAACTGAGGCCTAGGGACATTTTAAGCAGTTTACCCCAGGGTCACACAAGTAGTTAAGTAAAGGGGCTGGGGTTTGAATCCAGAACCTTTTAACAGAAAGTCTGTGATATCTTTCTTTTCTCCCTTGTTCTTAATGCAAATCAGTAATACCTAAGAGATTGCTGGAGGTTTTACAAGAAGATTTGGCAATGAATTGTCTCATATTTATTTAAATAGTCACCTGTCATTTTCCATTTGATGTTTATGCTTATGTGCTTAAGCTTTCGGTGTTTCTCAAGAAGAGGGCATTGGATTAGATGACTTCTGAGATCTCTGGTCCTATGGCTATGATGCTAATTTTTAAATTTATTAACATTGTACTGTCATCTTGTCTTATAGTTAAATTGGTTGTTGCTGTTGGGGGGAGGGAGGAGCAGGATTACATTTCTAGCATAAACAGCAAAGGATTTGGAGTGAGAAGACTGGGATTTGAATCCCAGCACTGTCCTTTAACTGCCTGTGTGAGCTCAGTCTAATACTTTCAACTCTCTGGGCCTCAGTTTCCACATCTATAAAATGAGAGGTTTGGACTGATGAACTCTAAGGTCCTTACCAGCTCTAAATCTATAATCCTATGATCTTCCATGCTTTTACACATGATTTTTAAGCTTTGCATATTTGGTGGCATCTTGTCATTTTCATAGTACAAAATGTAAATATATGTGCAAGAAATCTTAGAACCCCCACTTGGATTTCAAGACTACTGGCTTTGATTCCTCTTAGTATTAGTGGTAGCTTTGTTATTATTGTTGTTACACTTATAGCTGATTTCATCACTGACTCACTGGGAAAAATAACAATCTGTAAGACAGAGAAGGGATTTATTAGCTTGTAAAGTGAATTGTTGATGAAATGCAGGATGTCTATCATGGCTGTGGTATCTCTCCACAAATGCAACACCCTCGGTAGGGATCTTTATCATTGTTACCTATTGAGGAGTAATTTGATTTGTAGGAAATGGAGAACAAAAGCATTCCTGGTTAGCTACATATGCAAATCTCCACATAAAACTAGGAGGTATCAGAAGAAGGGAAGCAGGCGGGCAGGCAGTAGCTGCTGGAATAGATGGTGGTGGCCTCAGGCTCTGATAATACTGAGGCAGCTGTGCCTCTTGGAAGCCAAAAAGGAGATTTTGCCTCCTCAGGCATGTGACTGTTGAGAAATGTTAAATGCCTCCAATTGCGACTGCAAAAGCCCAAGAGGTACACAGCTGCCAGCTGGAATCTGTGTGTTTGCTTACTCTGGGGACCTTGGTGGTCCAGTACCCCCTCTCAGCTGTGCCATCGGAAAGAGCACGGGATCCTACTTCCACCCTGAGAGCTGAGTCAGAGGCATTTTCACACAGTGTTCCTGGATGGGCTTAACCAATCCTTGGCAATGTTTTGAGACTCCAGAGAGTAACATTGATGAGGGGGGAGAAAAAAAAGTCAATTCTCATTGTTGTTGTTGTTGTTGTTGTTGTGTTTTGTTAACAAAAGATGGGATGCTTGGACTATAGCCCACAAGTCATCCCAAAACCTTATTTTACTTTGTTAGCTTCAACCTTCTTTTTTACTGGATCTTTCATCAAGAAGGCTCACAAGGATTAAAAACCTACCATTCTTCCACAGGCTTGTGCCTTTCCCTTGAAGGTTCCTCTGAATCTACTCTGAAGGGATCTAGCAGCCATCTTGTCCAACCAATTCACAAAGGAATGGTTAAAGCCTCCCAAAGAGGGTGAACCCCTCACCTCCCAAGGCAACTCATTTCACGTTCTATTTTCCCTCACTCTATTCTTTTAAAGAAAGACTCAGTAGAGAGAGGTGTAAACTGGACTGAAGGTAACCAGCTGGAGAGGATGAGATATCTAAACACTGAACCTCTTACTTAAAATAGGGAATTGGGTCTGGTCTCCCCTATACCTATTAGCCTAATGAAGTATGATCATTACATATAAATCAACTATGATATTGGAGGGGATGAAATCTCTCAGATAGATCATGCAATAGCTGCCAAGATAGATAATGGGATAGATGTCTTCTGTGATACTGGAAGAGAAAAGGGCCCAAGGGCAGAGGTGGTGTGCAGGGTACGATCCTTGAAGTCAGGAAGAGAACAGCAAGAAAACAGAATGGGAGGTGAATGAGCCACTTAACAGTGGGGCTGGGTTCCAAAAATCAATCATGTTTACGTCTGCATTGTTTGAATTTCAGATTTGGTTGATTCTTTGAAGTTATGAGCCTGTGCATTTTCCTTAGCACAAATTCCATTCTTTGTTAACCACAGGACTTACCTGGACTTGGGACTGGGAGTCAGGTGACCAAGGTTCCATTTGCCCTTTCAGAAAGGTACCTGTCTATGGTCTCTTCCTTCATCAA
This sequence comes from Phascolarctos cinereus, assembly GCF_003287225.1. Classification (NCBI taxonomy): domain Eukaryota; kingdom Metazoa; phylum Chordata; class Mammalia; order Diprotodontia; family Phascolarctidae; genus Phascolarctos; species Phascolarctos cinereus. The sequence goes on along the minus strand of NW_027556180.1, from coordinate 173,468,398 downwards.
TAAACCCCATTGACCAGAAGGACAGCAAAACACTTTTGCTACAAGGCTCACTGATGGCCTGTGGGCAATTTGGTTATCTTCAGGCCATCAGTGAGCCTTAGCTGTGCCCTTTGTGAAATGGGCCTGAGCACACAACACTGTGGTGGCCTGAAGGACAAGCTAAGTTCAATTCTCAGGCTTTGCAAATGTTGACTACTGGGAAAATGACTTTTGTCTATACATTGAAACCTTGCCCTCCCCTACATCTTTACTTTTATGTTGAGATAACTAGTATTCCTAAAGAAATATGAGGGTGAGTCACTGGTGGGTTTCCCCAGATAGTCTGTTGCCAAAGAGTATTCTCTACAATGCAAGCTTACAGGAACCAGTGGTGAGGGCAGAGGTCTGTAAAGGGCAAGGTGATGTGTGCTCTAGGAAGTAAAACAGATTGTTGCCAAAGTTCTCAAAATTTCTCACTGCCTCATCACTGGAAAGGAGTGTAAATACTCATGAGAATCGTGACAAGCTGTGATTTTCCACACTTGGTGACAATTTCTCCTTCTGCTGGATCTAGTAAACTGTATATTCAAGTGCTCAAGTTGTTATGATTTGGCATTCTTAGACAATGACAAGCAAGAAACCCAAACTAAATATTCCTGACCGTAATCATTTGAATTGGCTTCTTCCCACTCCCTAAAACTCACTACCTTTTTCACATTTTAGATTTGCTACCATTTGTTTGATTCTTAGATTACTCATCAAAGAAGGACCACAAGAGGTCTAGTTTCATTTTTATTTTGCTGTATCCCCCTGTCCTCCACACTATTCATGTCAGCAATACATTCTTCTGTCTAGCTTAAATCCAGATGATTTCATCATTCTATGACTGACCAGGTCTTTACTCCATTACATGTTTTTCTCAGTCTCTTGGTATCTCTGTCTCTCTCTCTCAGTCTTTCTCTGTCTCTGTCTCTTTCTGTCTTTTTCTATCTCTGTCTCTCTCTCCACCATTCCTTCCATTTCTGTATCTGCTTCTAATTTGGCTTTGGGCATTAAATAAACATAATGTATTGTAGGCCAGTGAGTATCTATAATATGAAATATCTATTTTGATGGGGGGTTTTTTTTGGTCCAATTGGCATTTTTTTCTCAAGTTTCCCTGGTCTTTAGTACCTGGGTCCTTTAATCTGATACTAAAGAGAGACATTTGATAGTAAGAAAATTCCTCTGTCCCTCTGAGTTCAAATCTGACTCTTAATCATGGGATATGAGCTGCTCTGTTTTGGGATTCTAGAAATGAAATATCAAGTCTTTGCTCAAAACTGGTTTTCACTTCTGGGACCAGCTAGATAGAAACATACGGTCACTGAAATTAGAGCTGCAAGATACCTTGGAAAACTTCGTACCTTGTCCAATCCAGTCATTTTACGTAAGAGGAAACCAAGATACAGGGAAGTGACTGTCCCAAGTTCACACAGGTAAGTAAACGTCAGAGCTGATGTGCAAAGTTAGATTTCACAGGAACATAGATTTAGAGCTGGAAGAGACCTTGCAGATCATCTAGTCTGGCTTCATCATTTTACTTACCAAGCTCAAAGATGTGTAATGGTTTGTAATGAGGTAGTAATAAGGGGCAGAACCAGGATTCAAAATTAGGTTCTCTAACGGGCCCAGTGCCTTCTCTTCTTATCAAATGAGATAACATAGGTAAAGTGCTTTGCAAACTTTAAAGCAAAAAAAAAAATTTTGTGGATAAAGCTCTGGCCTTCGAGTCAGGAGGACCTGAGTCCAAATCTGGCCTTAGACACTTGATACTTATTAGCTGTGTGGCCCTGGGCAAGTCACTTAAGCCCAATTACCTCACCAAAAAGAAACCAAAAACAAAAACAACTTTAAAGCGCTAAATGCCACCTACCTACCTACTACTGCTACTGCTGCTACCACCACCACCACCACCACCACCACTACTGCTACTGCTGCTACTAGTACTAACATCACCACCACCACCCGTCCTCCTGCTCCTCCTCCTCCTGTTGCTGCTGCTATTTCTACTACTGCTGCTACTACTACTACTACTACTACTATCACCCTCCTAAGACTTTAGAGCACAATGGCAACTTGTTAGCTTTCTTCAAAATCTCACCTTGGAGAGAGCTCTATGTTTGTTGATTGGCTTTGTGAAAGAAACAGACCAACTGCCTAACAACTCCCCTCTCGGAAGGAGCCAGCTTCTTCCTAAGTCCTGGAAGGTACACTTTGCTGGGGCTCTTGGGAGGCACCCTTTGTTTTCAGTAACCAAAGTGCTTGAAGCCAGTTAAGCACATGTAAAGTTTGGCTTACCCTTTAAACCTGCAATCGAGGTAGGAATTTGGGTTTCTGGTGTTTCCCCCAAAACAAAGACGAGATCTTGAGTCTTAAAGCCCCGAGCGGGGACGCACGGTGCTAGGTACGGCTTGTTCAAACACAACGAAAAAATGAGATGCATTTCAAAAATGTGCACTTGGGCTCTTTCTTTGCCCCTGACAGACAGCCCTGTCTTTCCCCGGTGGGGCACTTGGGCGAACCGCATCCCAAGCAAAGACCCACGCTTACCTGGCACTGACGGCCGGTCCCAAGCAAGCGTCCCGCAGCAGGCAGCTCGGTCGGACTGGAAGGAGAGCGCCAGCCAAGGTCCCGCTTCTCTTGGAGTACCAGGTTCTGGCAGTCCTGAGCTGCAAAGGCCCACCTCCCGGAGCCGGTCGCCACACTGTCACTCCCTGCAGGGTCTCTCAGCGCCCCCAGGGACCAGAGGCACAGCGCACCACCGCTTCTGGGGTCAGCCCGGCGCTGGCGCTCTTGGTAGTTTCAAAAGATTTCCCGGGAACTCTTCCTTCACTGCCTACTGTCCTGTTGGAGAGTTTGGAAAAGTCGAGCGCGAGCGAGGGGCTTTCCTTCACGGCAAACTCACCTGCACCACCTAGAGGTCTCTCCCAGCAATGGAGAAGAAAGCAAAACCCTCTCCCTCCCAGTCTTTTTGCAAGTTCACTCCCCACTGCTTCTCCCGTTTGCCTCTAACCCATCCAGGGCCACTGGATTTCGTGCCCTCTGTAAGAGGCTACCCCTTAGCTAAAAGTGCCAGACTCCTTTTTTCTTTTTCTTTTTTCTTTTTTTCCTAGGCGGGGGTGTCCTTTCTTCTATTGGTAACAGCAGTCAAGGCCTCTGGGCATCGGAGTGCTCAAAAGGCAAATCGACTTTAAAGCATCATTACTCAAAAGCTCATTTACTGAAGGGACCCACCACCGAGACACCCACAGGCCAGGGTGCTGCTGGATTCATTTAGCTTCCAGACACGTGTGTGCATGTTTTTCCAGCTCTTCACTTACTACGCTTCATCTCAGGCTTTTGAGTCAGCAGGAGGCTGTAACTGATGAGACTGAGGGAGACCCCCCCCCCTTCCCTTATAACCTCAGATTCAAACAAGTTTTCAAAGACTGAGCCTTTCATGGTGTAGGACTACAAGCAAAGAGTCACATCTAGTGTTTGACTTTCTACTGAAGTGACCTTGGGAAAGTCTCTTTACTTTTCTGGGTCTCGGTTTCAGATAGATTCAGGGGTGGCCTCCAGGCTGAAGGTTCCCCACCCCTTGAGTTAGTTAGTTAGTTAGATAGATAGATAGATAGATAGATAGATAGATAGATAGATAGATAAATAGATAGATAGATATCTTTAGGTAGATATCAATGTAGATCTACTAGATGATATGTATCTTTAACTTGACAGATATCAATAAATAGATATTATATCTTTAGATGGTCAAATAATATCTATATGTATAGATAGATTATATATATCTGTAGATAGACAGATGACATCTATATCTAGAGATAGGTAGATAGAAGGTGTATATATATATATATATATATATATATATGCCTTTAGTTAGCTTATATCTATATCTATAGACAGGCAGACAATACTGTTTTTAGTCATTTTTTCAGTCATGTCTGACTCTTTATATTCTTCCTAAAGATACTGGAGTGGTTTGCCATTTCCTTCTCCAACAAATTTTACAGATGAGGGTTAAGTGACTTGCCCAGGGTCACACAGCTAGTAAGTGTCTGAGGCTAGATTTGAACTCAGGAAGATGAGTCTTCTTGACTCCACGCCCAACACTCTATCCATTTTACCACCTAGCTGCCAGTAAGTGATATGTATCTATAAATAGATGGATCCACAGGTGGATAGGTAGATAGATGATATAGTAATAATAATAACAACATATATCTATATCTATATATATCACTATGTGATTGGCACTGTGCTAAATGTTCTATGATTATCTCAATTGATTCTTACAACAACCCTGGGAGGTAAGTACTATTATTATCCTGATTTTACAGGTGAAGAAACTGAGGCAGAGGTTTAGTGACTTTGTTAAGGTCACGCAGCTAGTGAGTATCTGATGCTAGGTTTGAATGTAAGTCTTCCCGATTTGAGTCCAGACCTATCTGGATACATGTATATACACACACATATGTGTATACACACACACATGCATATGCATGCATACACACAACACACACATATGTATATATACAATACATGTATATGTATGTATATATGTATGTGTACATGCACACATACACACACGCATATATCTTTAGATAGATGATATACATCTTTAGATCTACAACTGTTGTATACAGACCTCCGTTCTGCTCCTAGCATTTCTCCTGGAGTTGTTAGGCACCAAACACCATATCAACCATTCCTCTGCCCTTTCTGAATCTACACTGGCTTTCAGGTAGATGACTGTCTTCCAGGTGAAGGATCAGCCTATTAAGAAGGACTCTGGCACGAATGTTGCCAGCAATGACTAAGAGAGAGACCCCCGTAATTGTCACAGTACAATCTATTTCCTTTACCTTTATAGAGATGAACAATGGAGGCATCCTTGGACTCCTGGGGGATAATCTCTTCTTGCCATATAACCTGGAAAATTTCAGTCAGCTTGTGGACCTCCTACCCTGTAAATTTCATCCGAAATAGAATCAGTACCAGGTGCTTTGCCTCACGAAAGGAATCTAATGACATTCAAAACCCCTTCTTCAGCTGGAACATGGCATCAAGGTCAACTGATGGTAAATTCTGCAACTTGAAAAGATTACAGCCCAAGACCAAAGTAGAGGGAATATTGGTACGTGATTTTCTGTTTGCAGATGACTGTGCACTCAATGCAGCCTCTGAAGCTGAGATGCAATAAAGTACGGATTGATTCTCTGCTGCTTGTGCTAATTTTGGTCTAACAATTAACACCAAGAAAACACAGTGTTCTATCAGCCACCACCATACCATCCCTACGTGGAACCATTGGTTACAGCAAGTGGAGAAGTTTTGAATGTTGTGGATAAGTTCACTTACCGTGGTAGTGTACTTTCCAGGAATGTACACATTACCAGAGCTAGCTCAGTGTTTGAGAAGCTCCAAAGGAAAGTATGGGAGAGAAAAGGTGTCAGCCTGATTACCAAACTGAAGGTCTACAGAGCCGTTGAGCTGGCCTCATTGTTGTATGTCTGTGAAACCTGGACAGTATACCAGTGTCATGCCAGGAAACTGAATTGCTTCCATTTGAATTGTCTTAGGAAGATTCTGAGGATCACCTGGCAAGATAAGATAATATACACTGAGGTACTTTCTCGAGTGAAACTGCCAAGCATTCAAACTCTACTTCAGAGAGCGCAACTCTGATGGGCTGGCCACGTTTTTTGAAATGTTGGCTTGCCAAAAAGACGGTTTAATGGAGAACTCACACAGGGCAAGCGTACACATGGTGGCCAGAAAAAGTGATACAAGATAGATAAATAACATTTATTTACTAGGTGCTGGATAATGTGCTAAGCACTGGGAATACAAATACAACAAGACAATCCATTCCTTACCCTCAAGGAAGTTCCATTCTAATGGTGGAGGACAACACATAAAAGAGTAGAGGAAAGGATTGTGGGGAGGGCTACCCTCAAGCAGACAAGGGCTACTGGCCAGGAGCTGGAGAAGTCTGAAGAGTGAGTGAAATGGGGATTGAAGTCATCATGGCCTGGGCCTCTCATAAAGTAATTGGCTAGGCTTGGGACTCACCAATCAGGAGAATGGGCATCCAGGTGAAAGGTCATAGGCTTTTATGGGGATCTTAGAGCTGGAAGAGACTTTTAGAGGCCATGGAGGTCAACTCACTCATTTTATGGTTTAAGAAACAGGGGCCCAGAAAGCTTAAATGAGGTTTCCTCATCTATAAAATAAAAGAGATTTAGAGCTGGGCCTTTAAAAGTCATTGAGTCCACATTCATTTCACAGTTGACGAAACTGAGAAGGTGACACGGGACGTAAGCGGGCCCAGTATTTGAACCCATGTCCTCTGATTTCTAATTTAGCACTCTTTGCACGGCCCAGTTCCTCGCACCCCTGCTCCCACCTCCAGTATGTTCCTTCTAGCCTAAAATCCTGTGATGCTTATGTCACCTCAGGCAAATCACTCAACTTCATTTGGGCTTCAGTTTCCTCAGCTGGAAAAAATTGGCAGTGTTGGTATGGATTATCTCTAAGGTGCCTTCTAGCACTAAATCATGTGGTCTGATATTGGTCTATTCTTCCTCAGAAATGGAATTTTAAAAATGTATTTATTTTAAACTTTAGAAAAAAAAAGATTTGCAGCTTTTGTGACCTAGCAGTGATAGAGGTCAGGGAAGTGATAAGAACAGCTCCTTCATACTATACAATAAATGATTTGGATTCCTGTATTTTCTTTTCCCCATTCTGTGATTTTTTTTTTCTCTTGGATGGCATGCAACAAAAAAGTATTCACAAATAAAAAAAAGGACATACTTGAGAGGGAGACAGAAGGGGCGTGTGTGTGTGTGTGTGTGTGTGTGTGTGTGTGTGTGTGTGAGAACTTTTTTAGGTCTACATAGAATAAAATAGAGCACAGAGTTGCAATTGCCTGATTCACTGGACTAGTGCAAAACAAGTAATACACATACTTGAGGTTTTCTAATGGATATTTTACCTTGAATTATCAGGTTTGGTCATCTGCATGGTAATTGGCCATTCATTTTCTGCTGTGTGGACCCAGATGATGACAGAACTAGAGACTTAATTATGACTTTATAGATACATGGGAATTCCCAGATGAGGAAATTCCTCTACCAATTCAGTGGGCATCTTTGTAACTTATATTCTTAGAGAGTTGTCTGATTACTGTGAGATTTAAGGGACTTGTCCAGGGTCACACATCCAATAGGTGTTAAAGGCTGGACTTGAGCCTAGGTCTTCTGGTCCCAAGGCCAGCTCTTTATCCACCTCTACAAGGATACTGATAATAATAATTAATACTAAATTTTGTATAGTCTGAAAAGAAAAGGGATTGGTTTCCCTGGGACTTTCTATCTAGTGCTAACTTCTGACATTTCCACTTTGACAGTTATGTTTGAAGATGGTTTAAATCCTCTTAAAAATGGAGATTAAATGAGATAACTTTATAAAGCACTTAGCACAGTGTCTGTACATAGTAAGTGCTTGATAAATGTTTATTTCCTTCCTCCCACAAAAATGGAAAAGGTCCTTGACTTTGTCAGATAGAAATGTCACTCCTCTAGTGAAAAAGAAAAAGAAAAGAATATGGATGAGGAAATGAAAACTTTAACAAGGGCCAAGACTGTTCTTATGAACCATTGCCTTAAACTCTACGGCTTAAAGAATGCTTATTAGTGGTTACCCTTAAAGTCTGCATACTTTTCAGGCCTGCCAAAATCAAATGGAGAATGTCCACTCAGTTGACCAAAAACAAACACCCCGACTCCCTCCCACCCCAAAGCAAGAGAGGGTATTGCTTATCATTATAATTTAAGAGTCTTGAGCTTCAAAGATAAGATTCTCTGTTTCTTACATCTTGTAAAAGATTGGAGTAGAAATAGCAAAAGGTTATCAACAGCATTCTCAATAAGAACATGAAGATAGATTGCTGAGCACATGGGGTCTTTTGGGGTTATGGAAAATGGAATGTAATTTAGAACACATGATCCATAGAGTTTGCTCTGCATCGACCTTTAGCTCAGCTTGCATATAGGAATGACCAGGAATGACTGTGATAGGCTATCACAAACAGGAGAAAGCCCCGTCAATTAGCAGAATTTGGAAGTATTTTCAGAGATGCCAGAGAACAACCCCAACGAATATACATTCAGTCATGGTCACTATACCTAACGAGATTAGGTTTTGGCATGAATGGGCACCTTTTGGGGTTATTTTAACACATGACTTAGCCACTGTGATTAGTGTTTACAATGGAAACGCTGGCTCTTCTATCAGAATAATTCTGCCAATTCAGGGGTCTATTTCCCTGTATTTTGCAGGTCTGACCTCAATCTATTATGTTCTCTTTTCTTATTCCCAACATGGGGAAAAGTCCATTTATTGCTATCTAAGCTAGAGACTATAAAGTGTCCACAGGAGTTTACAATGCTAAGGAATGGTGCTGTCTGATAAAATTCAGAGCTTGCTATATATATAATATACACATCCCGACTTACCTCACAAAAGTTAAAGTTACCTTCTTTTTTTGCTGCAAGATTCTCAATGATCTTTCATTCCTGCACCTTGTTTCTTTTCTTTGTGAACCTAGTTCTTGGAAAAATAGGAATGATGTCATTTCCATATTTGGTTGAGCAATCAGCACCATCATTTACTAGCTGGTGCTGGAACACAATTTGGAAGCAGAATCAACTTCTACTAGCAAAAAGAGGAGGAGGATGGGGGCAGAGACAATTGCATATGAATTTCTGGGAATGTTACCTTGATCGTGTACGTTAGCATTATAGAAATTTAACATTTTTGTTGTCAATTGGTCATGTCTTTGTGACCCCATTTGTGGTTTTCTTGGCAAAGATTCTGGAGTGGTTTGCCATTTCCTTTTCCAACTCATTTTTTACAGATGAGGAAACAGAGGCAAGCAGGGTTAAGTGACTACACAGCTAGTAAGTGTCCGAGGCCAGATTTGAATTCAGGAAGATGAGTCTTATATCCACTGTGCTACCCAGCTGCCCCCAGAAATTTAACATAATAAGGTAAAAATGCCATTTCAGTGGAGTCTTAACCTACATACCTAATCTAAACTAAAGGATAAAACAAGGTGGGGAGGGGAGGGTTTGAAGTAGTTTGTAGGTAGAGTAAATGCAAGGGCATTGTAACTCTTTATTTCCTCATCACTTCCCCCTCCCCCATATTTTGCATTTAGCTACTTAGCAAAAGTCACTTACACTCACTTTAAGGAAATTTTTTCCCAGCTGCCAAATATTAAATGCACTTATTCCCCATGAAAACCAGACTCCTCAAAAGAGAATGGAGTAAGCTGAGGATGTCAGAAAAATAATCTTCTGTGCTCAAATGAGGAGCAGTTCAGACAGCAACATATTTGATTCAGAATTTATTATATGCTTGCTGGCAAGTTTTTTTTTTAATACTTGGCCTTTGTGAAAAAAATAACTTTGTATACATTGGTTTGAAAATTGTTCCACTTTGTTCAAACATATTTTTAAAGAGGTTTTTTTTTTTTGCTTTTATTTTGTGAAGAAGAAAGGAAGGTCTGGCCAATTTTAGGGTTAGAAGTTTGCCTCTATCAGAGTCTTGGTTATAAAACCTATAAAGAAATTTTCCTTAGAGTTCAGTAGTAGTACCAGCTAACATTTATACAGCACTTCAAGATTTGCAAAACACTTCACATATATCACCTCATTAGGTTTGATACTGATGATAAACTTGTAAGGTGAGGGCTATTATTATGATCCTTATTCTACAGATGAGGGAACTGAGGCTGAGAGCGGGTAAGCAACTTGCAGAACATTACAGAGCTAGGAAGCATAAAAAATTTTTAATGCAAATTAGCCTTTATTCAAAATCATAATTGTTCAGGAGAGGCACTAGGGTAAGAATCACATTCTGCAGTGAATTCAAGGCATCCCTTCAGTACCTCACACTTTAGTGTACTCTCTAGTTGTTGTTTTGCTGCGAGGCAGTTGGGGTTAAGTGACTTGCCCAGAGTCACACAGCTAGTAAGTATCTGGTAATCAAGTGTCTGAGGCTCAGGTCTTCCTGACTCCAGAACCGGTGCTCTATGCACTGCAACACCTAGCCGTTCCTCTAGTTTTTTATTCTTTACTGGATGAAATGTATCCTTGTGGAAGAGGAAAGGAAAAGCGTCCAGGGGATCAGAAAGCAATTTTCCCTGGGGAAAAAGAGAGAATAAATAGCCCGAGAGTTAATTGGGAGTGCTCCGAATGCAAATTAATTCCTCTTTTATTATAAGTAGGTAGTTAAAAACTCTACTCAAGCTTCTGGAATCTTGTTCTGTGTCTGACTCTTCATGACCCCGTGGACCACACTGTCCACGGGGTTTTCTTGGCAAGATACTGGAGTGGTTTGTCATTTCCTTCTTCAGCTCATTTTACAGATGAGGCAACTGAGGCAAACAGGGTTAAGTGACTTGCCTAGGGCCACACAGCTAGTAAGTGTCTGAGGCCAGATTTAACCTCATGTCTTTCTGACTCAAGAACTGGCACCTGATCCGCTGCTCCATCTAGCTGCCTTCCCTGGCATCTTAGAGTCCTGGAATAAGAGCTGGGGCTGTAGGCTTCTTCAATGGTACCAGCTAAGGACTTGCAGGATGCAGAGCAAGTCAGGGGAAGAAGGGATGTCTAAGAGTTGGGGAGAGGATTTCAAACTCAAAGTATAAGGCAAGGTATGGGCAGCGAGGGGGCGCAGTGGATTGGGCACCAGGCCAGATACTCTGGTATCTTTGTCAAGAAAACCCCAAACGGGGTCATAAGGGTCAGACATGACCGAACAACAGTGAGGACAGAGAAGATAGTGATGTGGTCAGCAGTAGAGAAGCAGGGGTAGCCAAGATGAAGAAAGAAACAAGATTCCAGGGCCAAAAGCAAGTATTAGATCAAAGGAAAAATCTGAGCTTCAACAAGGTGCTTCCAGCAATTTGTCACACCCAGTGAACTGAGAATGTTGGCAAGCTTTTAATCCCTCCCACCCACCTGATACCCATCCCTACCCTCCTGCTACCTCTCCTGGGCTGCCTCTGCAGGCAACCACAGCTCATCTCCACATCTTCCTGGATGTGAAGTAGAGGGACAGGGGGGCAACTTGATAACAACGTACGTCACCAAACTAGATGTGAAATGAACAAAAATCTTAAGTAGAAACAGTATACTGCTTTTTCTAACAACTTATAATGTACTTTCACATGATCTAGCTCAAAACCACTATTTTACAGCTGTTTTTTTAAAAAATTAAGATCACTGAAATCCATTTCTCATTCTAGGCTAATATGGCTTTTAGACTTTGTTGACTCAAAACATTGGGTTTGGAGTGAGGGTACCTGGATTTAATCTGATTTTTGCTCTTAAGTACCTTGGGCAAGTCACGTGATTCCTCTTAGTATCCTCATTTGTAAAATGAAAGTGAGCTAGATGGCCCTCCTAATATACTTTCCAACTCTAAATCTGTGATCCGCTAATATGATGGCAGATGCCTCAATTGAAGATATCATACTTAAAAGGAAATTACATGTCACCCTTCCACATCATGGGGGGTTGGACCACAGTATTCCCATGATCTAGAAAAATCTACATTAAGTGTTTTGGCCCTCCCTTCATCCCAGAGAAAAAGGCTGATTTTTTTTCTTTTTCTCTTATGGGGTATTTACAGTACCATATTGTAAAATTTGAATCAAATATCTGGTCATAGGCTCTGTGTCATGTGCTGGCCTTTGCATGTCCTCTGCAGCTTCCACAAACTGCCCCCAAATTCCCATTTAATTTCTTATGTCAACCCATGATTTTTACAAACAAGCCACGGGGAAAGTTGAAATGTGAAAGGGATAACTGCACTGAATTTGCCTACCTAAACCAGGTATCCAGGTCTGCTGGTCCATCCACCTGCAAAGTGAGGCTGATAGACGGCTGATAGATTTCTGCTATTCTCTTCATTTCCAGTTCTATTCTATTCAACGAGCATTTGAATGCCTACTATGTGCAAATCCCTCAGCTTGGGAATGATTTATCAGAGGTTAAGCCCCCAAATCCCCACCTTTCCCCTACTGGCTACTCCATCAGTGTTTCTTTTTCTTTGTTGTCTAATACATGTACAACTGGAAAAAAAAAGTCTAAAGTATGCTACTACCTGATACCTGGAGAAAAAGCTATAAGGAGGCACGCATTCATCCAATAAGCTTTTCCCTCTCCCTTTATCCCTTTTGGAGTCTAGAAACTTAGTGCACAGAGAATGGAGGCTTTGCTTTTTCAATCAAAGAGCCATTACACACCCCGATTAGAAGCCTCATAAAAGCCCATGCTCCAAAACAACAGCTAGGTTCTACGTTCTATTTTTCTATTGTGCTGTTTTTTTCAATCCTAGTCATATAGCTGGTTATTCATCCGTGTCCTGCCCACTAACCATGTGTGTACCTAAATGCTCTATTCTGATTTATCTTTTCTTTATACTCTAGTCTGTACCATATTACTTGATTTTCTCATCATCTTTCATGAATCCAATTATTATCTCTATAAGGATGATTCCCAGGTTTATGAACAGCATTTTCTCTCTCCTAAGTCACAGTGCTGTCTTTTGGATATATCAGACTAGGTATTTCCAACCCATGTCCAAACCCATTGTCCAAAACAGAACTCATTATCTTTTGTCCTCAACCTTCCCCTATTTCCAAAGTACTGTATTGTTGAGTATACCACCACCCTTCCAGCTACCTAGGCTTACAACCTTAGTGTTATCAATGTCTCACCCTCACTCAACTGATTACCAAATCTTGTCCCCTTTATCTTCACATTTATTTTATCAAATGAGACAATATTTGTAAAGTACTTAGAAGGGTGCCTGGCAAATAGTGAGTAGTACATTAAAATGCTAGTGATTTGTCATCATCATCGTCATCATCATCAGCTTCATCATCATCATCATCATCTCTAGCATCCTAGTTCAGGTCTACATCTTGATCTCCCTGCCTTGAGTCTCTCTCCACTTCAATTCCTCCTCCATTCAACTGCCAATGTGACTTTCCTGAAGCCCAGGTGTGACCATTATCATCCCCTGTTTAATAAAATCTATTGGTTTCCTATCACCTCCAGTATCAAATATAAAATTGGATATTTGCCATTTAAAGGTCTTCATAATCTGGCCTTTCCTACTTTTTCCAGTCCTCTTAAACTTTTTCCCCTTCTATGCATTTCACAATCCAACAGCTCAGATCTACTTGCTGTTCCTCATACATAACGCTTATATCCTGATTCTAGTCTTTGTACCAGCTGTCTGCCATCCCCATAGCATTCTTCTTCCCCACCTCTGCCTCTTTGTTTCCAGTTTTCTTCAAGATTCAGCTCAAGCCCCATCTAGAGCAGGCAGCCCTTTCCAGTCCTCTTCCCCCATCCCCAGCGTGTTGGTTCCTTTTCCCTCTGAGATGTTCAATTGTTGTTCAGTTTTGTCTGTTTTTTCATGATCTCATTTGGGGTTTTCTTGGCCAGATACTGGAGTGGTTTGTCCTTTCCTTCTCCAGCTCATTTTACAGATGAGGAAACTGAGACAAACAGGGTGAAGTGGCTTGCCCAGGGTCATGCAGGTCAAATTTGAACTCAGGTCTTCCTGACTCCAGAGTTAGTGCTCTGTCCACCAAGCTACCTAGCTGCTCCACTGTACCCTTCAGAAATTGGCAAATGACAATTTTTTTTTGTTGTTGATTATCTAGACATAAGAAAGTAAGGGAGAAAATTTTAATAATATAGAGTAAACTTAAAAATATGTCCCACATAACAGTTTTTCTCCCTGGAGAGGTGGTTGTTCAGCCCTTATGAGGACACCCCTGCCTACAGCTGGTCTTGTCCTTCTTTCTGAGTCCCAGACCCACATCTATAGAGAATTTCTAATTCAAAGTTCCATGTCACCTTAAGGTCGACATATCCCAGACTGCTTGTCCTTTCAAACCTGCTCTTCCTTCTAACTTCACTGTTTCTGGTTGTTGCAAAACCAACCATCTTTCTCATGTTCGTACGTTTGCTCTTGCCTTCAATTCTTCTTTCTCTCTCACATCATATCCCCCTCCTGTAGATTCCAATGTCATAGCATCTCTCTCTCTCTCTTTCTCCACTCCTTCTCTATCCTTTACTCTCTATTCCCCTAGCAACCATTTTTATATCCTTATTATTACATGCCTAGACCAAGACCATTGGAAGAATAACCATAAGTCTTCACATCTCTGCTATCGCCTTGTCCTGGGTCTTCTTCTCCCCTTATCAAATTCATCGTTTGTCCTACTGCCATGATATTCTTTCTTATGCGTAGTTCTGGTCTTTTCACTTTTCTGTGGCTCTATATTGCCTCTCAGGTAAATGTTTGTCTCCTTTGCCTGGCATTTGATGCCTTCTGCAAGCCATTATCATCGTATCATATTAGTATTATTTTGTGTTATTCTCTTTCACATATTCTAGCCAAATTGCATAATTCTCTGCCTCTAAACATGCCCTATTTCTCAAATTCATGTTTAGGATGTTCTCTCTCCTTATCTTTGCCTTTCAAATTCCTACCCATCCATTAAAACCCAACTCATTGAAGCTATCACTTCCCTCCTACCCATCAATAATACCTAATATTTTCTTTTGTAAATGTCTAATGCACGTGTCTTGTAAAGTTGTGTATTATAGCCACTTGTCCTGTTGTTGTATTCATCCTTCTCCTCGCTAGTCTAGTAAGTCAAGGATAGTGTAGTACAGTGTTCTGAACACAATAGGTGTTTAATAAATGTTTATTGATTGATGAAAAGCTGAAGGGATTTGTGGATACAAGGTAGACACACTTGAGGTACAGGCTCACATTGGTTAGCTTGACTTGGGATTAAAGCTCTAAACAATCCCTTCCCGTTGCTTCTTGTCAACACTCCCCTTGAGTTAGTGGACTCTTCCTTTAGCTAAGGCCTTTCAACTTTGTATTAATAGTTCCTTTGGCTAGTTCTTACTGTGCTGGGTGGTTTAAGGTCTAACTTTTACACCTCCTCCCCACTTTTGTGTCTTTGAAGAAGTAGGTTCCTTTACTCTTTGGGCCGTAGGATACTCTTTCTGGCTCTACTTCAAGGTACCTGTGTCTCTTAAAGACCAGTTCAATTCTACAAACATTTATCAGGTGCTCCAGATACCACAGAGGGCTGGAAATCTAATGTAAGACAAAAAAAGAACAAGTCTCCATCTTCAAGGACAGTAGGAGGTAGGCAAAGTGATGGGGTCATTGATCTAGCTAAAGCTAGGTGGGATAAAAAGGTTCCCAGAAAGAAACCTGGTGGTTTTTTTTTTTGACATTTTTCCTCTGGTGAAAACTGGAATTAAATAAGATTGCGTATATTTGATACCCTTTTCGGTCAGTACTGAAGCAGAGTGGCCAAGTAGAAAGAGGGCTGGATTTGGAGTTAGAAGACCTTGATTCAAATGCTGCCTTTATGAACTGTATGACCTTGGGCAAATTGTTTAATTTTTCTGGGCCTCAGTTTCCTCATTTTTAAAATTAGAGGGTCTCTAAGGTACTTTTTAAATCTAAATTTATGACCAAGGCCCAGACACCTTTCAATGAGTCAAGCCATACAAAGAAAGTGGCTTTAACCCTTTCTTTTTTTATTAGTGTATATTTTATTTTTTCCCCAATTGCATGTTAAAACAATTGTTAATGCTTTAGCCCTTTCTTGTGAGTGAGTAAGCTGAGACCCAGATGTGGGAAGGTTCCAGAATGTATGCTGAGTCCAAGTGTCACTTTGGAGACCCTAACTTCCAGGCCCATTAGTCCATTTATTCATCCATGCTGTGGCTGCCTCTCCAACCCCCAAACTCTGTAAGTAGCAGAATTATAATTGAAATTGATCCTAGCTTAGAAAGGCTTCTGGAGCTTGAATAGCTTCAATGGATCAAATACTAAATCTCCTTTATGACCTATAATATTGTCATTTAGCTGAACAGTACAGATCACTACATTTTTCTAATAAAGAAAATCTCAGGAGTACATTGAAAACCTGTTTGCACTATACCAGAGTAACAGAGAGAGACAGAGAAACAGAGACAGAGAGAGAAATAAGAGACAGAGAGAGAAGAAACAGAGAGAGAGAGAGAGAGAGACAGACAGACAGACAGACAGACAGAGAGACACAGAGAGAGACAGAGAGAGAGACAGAATAACCCCAAGTTTAGAATGTGGCATATTTATGCTCCCATTTAAAAATCAACAGGCTCATTCTTTCAATAGAAGAGTTCATATTTGTTTAGAGCATTAATAATTTCTACCCTGTGTGTCTTTGGGGTAATGGGGTTAGAATTTAATGCTATTCATCAGTCTGTTCTCAGCGGATGTTCATTAACAGGGGAATATTAGCCTACAGTGTGGCTACAGATGGAAGCATCTGTTCAGTAGGGTATACTCCATCAATATTGATGATTGATTGAGTCTCACGTCCTGGTGTGCTCTGCAGTTGAGTTGTTAGGGTAGGAAAAAACTATGATTTCATAATTGCTAATGTGTCACAGGACAGTACTCAGTGCACTTAATACATCTGGTGCCTCCAAACTCTTCATTGACCCCCAAGTAGCAGCCAATTGGTCCAGAATCTGGAAGGAAATTAAGGTGCAGAAAAAAATCAGAATGGGCAAGAAATAATTTTCATGAACCTTTATTTTGTCAAGTGGGTAAATAACAATGTAGCCAGTGGAGTTCAACACAACCATACAGATGAACTTAAAGAAAACCCAGTGTCTGGAGGCAGCCTTGTGCAGTGGAAAGATGACTAGATTGGGAGTCAAACGACCTGGTTTGAAATCCTAACTTTGCCACTTACTAGCTGTGTGGCCTTGGGTAACCAGTTTGATATCCCTGTTCTTGAGTTTCCTCATATGTAAAATTAAGGGGTTGGTCTATCTCCTGAGGTCCCTTCCCACTCCAAATTGATGATCCTAAAGCCTATCTTACAAAACAGGAAATTCTTCTTCTTCTTCTTCTTCTTCTTCTTCTTCTTCTTCTTCTTCTTCTTCTTCTTCTTCTTCTTCTTCTTCTTCTTCTTCTTCTTCTTCTTCTTCTTCTTCTCCTCCTCCTTCTTCTTCTCCTTCTTCTTCTTCCCAATGATATTTGTAATACAAAAATATTTTTAGCCTTTTAAAAAGATCTCTTTTTAAAAGTTCTTAAAAGATTGCTTAAATTGTGAGCATCTCCAGACATTGAAAATGTAGGGCCTGGGAGCACCCCACAATTCTGTGCCATCTTTAGGGAGGAAGCTGACACAGGTCTCAGGTACTCTATAATTCTCCAATTCTTGTTATACTGGAGCCAACTCAAGCCAGCTGCTGATTGTTAATGAACATATATACTTTGGAAACTTGCAAATGCTACAAATTGGGACTTGGAAAGAATCAGAAAGGGAGAACCTCATCCCGTCTATATACACTTTGTCTACAATGATGCTAAATGATAAGGATAGTGACTGGGTCTGTGATTTCAATGGTGTAGCCAACATCCAGATAAAGGAACTCCTTCTACCAATGCAGGTCAGCCCTTTCTCTATAATTTATTGTCCTATATATTTGTTGTATATATGTATACACACATATAGAGAGAATTAGAGACAGACAGACAGTCTTCTAATTTATTTAATATGCTAATGCATTGATAAGTTAACTGACTTATTAAGGGCCACGTAGCCAGTAAATGTCAGATCTGGGACATAAATCGAGGTCTTCTTGGATCTGAGGCTGGTGCACTCTATGGCTGCCTTTTAAAGCTATATCCTAAGTCTGTGAAACTCAGGCCCTGGATCCATACTTTGCAGCCCCATGGTACCTTCAGGGTTTGGAGATGGGCCAGGTACATAAAATGCACACACCATTAGCCACAAATACGAATATGATCAGTGAGAAGAGTGGATTCACACAGGGAACAAGTGTGAAAACAATATACACAGTGAACATGTATGGCCAGGGCACATGTGTGGAGGCTCACATGTAAGGGATATATGTGGATAGGGCAGATAGTAGAGAGGAAATTCATACCTTGCAAGATTGCTGATGTCTTTTAGCCATATTAGTAAGCTGCCCACGCCAATCTCTTTCTGGACATATAGCCTTTGCTGGACCCTGTCAGGAATAATCCACCAATTAAGTGGTGGCAGAAATTCTATTTCCACTTTCTGACTCAGTTGAAATCCTTAGCTTTTCCTTATGAGGAGAGTGGGTACATCTATGCTGTCCTAGTTCAAAGTGAGGGATGTCAAAAAGCTTTCCTTGGTTTGATCTCTTCAAAATCGTAGATGTTTCACCTCTAATATGAGATTCTCCTCCTGAGGCATATCTAGAACAAGGAGTAGAGTCCTCTGAGAAAGCTGATGCCTTCAGGATTAGTCTTTTCATTTTGGATTAAGGTCACTGTAGGCAACCCCACTTTAGTTCATGATGAACATTCCCTGTTCCTTCTGATTTTCATCTCTGAAGACTAGACTCTAAGTTACGACAGGGATATTTACCCAATGACTACCAGACATCTCTGGAGTGTGGGTGAGCTTCCTCAGTTTTCCACCGTAAGGTTTCTCCTCTTCTGCCATGTAACATGAGTGATTGAAGAAAAGGCAGAGACAAAGCTCAACTTATGAGGAAAGGTCTTTTTCTACCTGCTCAGTCATATTCCTGGTCTTTCATATGTATATGTAACCAGTTAAAGTCTGAAGAGTTTTGAAATCACCCTTAAAAATGTTTTGATTTGCAAGATTTTGATTTATCTTCAACTTTTGAGGAACATTCCTACTGTGTAGAATGATAGTCACCAAACATTTATTAAGCGTTTCCTGTGCTAGGCTCTGGGGAGATACAAAAGTTTAAAAGAGACACAGTCCTTGGTCCTGGGAGTTCCTCAATAAGTAGTTTGCTATACCATTAAAATCATAGCTTGAGTTCCTATCCCTTTGATAGACCTTCATGGCTTCACCTGGGTCTTCACCTCTCTGTCTCAAGTAGGGTTGTGGAGATAAGACCAGTATCTCCCAACTCCTTCCAATGTAGGAGGAGTGTAGGAGAGTTTTGAACATGTGGCCTAGTATGGCCTCAAGCACTAGGAAGCCCCCTTACTGGAGTAAGCTCTTATTTAGGGAGATAGTATCATTGAAGGTATCCATGAATTATCCACTTGGCTGCATTGTGGTGCTGCTAGGTATAATAAAAGCCAGTGAATGTTTTACAGCTGAGATACACACACACACATAAGTGTATATGTATCTATATCTATCTGTGTGTGTGTATTATCATTTTTTCTCTTCTTTTGAAACCATCTTTGAGGCATCTCTTTAGGGCTAGATCTAGGCATCATTGACTTTGGAGGTTTCTCCATTCATTCCTCCCCTCTCATTATTATTATATCTATTCTGGTTATCCCATGTTTTATTGCTATCCCTTGACTGCCCAAGCCATCTCTAATAGTTCTTCATCCCAAATCTCCTTATTCCAAGTAGTGTCCTCCATGTTTTCTTACTCCTCAGGCTCTCAAAACTTGCCAATCCTGTGTATCTTTCCTTCTGTTCCTCCTCTTGCCTCCAGGCCAGATATCTCATCTGATAAGCTAATTTATGCTAATGTGATAATGGAGGCTAATGAATTAATGGGTTACCACTTCCAGATATTTTCATTGTAAGTAACAGGACTTCCAGAAACAATGCCTTAGCCCCAAAGAGTAGCTCTCACCTTTAGGGTGAGAATTTCAGATAGTATATTGGAGAGATATTTTTGGTAAGAGGGTCTCTTAGCAGCCCTAAAAAGACTTCTTTTGGGTAGCTCCTATCCTGATATCATAGTCCTCTTTGAGAATGAAGGACAAGCAGCAAACAACAATCCACAGGTATTCTAGGGC
This sequence comes from Phascolarctos cinereus, assembly GCF_003287225.1. NCBI lineage: Eukaryota > Metazoa > Chordata > Mammalia > Diprotodontia > Phascolarctidae > Phascolarctos > Phascolarctos cinereus. The sequence continues at coordinate 173,448,463 of NW_027556180.1, read as the reverse complement.
TTTTTCTGAAGTGAGCCTCTTGTTTGGGAATGTGCAGTGTAAATGAATCGACCGCAAAGCCGTTGATACAGAGGAATCTCTACCCTACCGTTACTAACTCTGCCTCACTTAAGTCCAATTCACTCCTAAGTTAAGAGATCATCCTGTGATGCCGTTGGTGCTCCTTGAAAACACCAACTAATAGCACTCTAGTATATCTAGGATCTGATTTACCTACCTAGGTCTGGGTGATAAAATCCTGTAATTTTGGAGTCTGAATTGAATTGAATTAGAATCAAATGGGACTAGGCATGACCTAATCCAATCATCTATCCAATGCTGGAATTCTGTCTACAATAACCTTGATAGTGATCTAGCTTGAATACTTCCAGTGACAGGGAACTCACAACTTCATAATCCATGGTTAGATCCCTGTAATTGTTAGAAAATTCTTCCTCATTTTGATACTAACTCTGTCTCCCCCTTACATTTATCTAGTTCTGTCCTCTGTAAACCTAATCAATCCCTCATGAAATCACAGCCTTTTAGGAGTGGGGTAGGGGAAGGGAAGAAGTATTTATTAAGCACCTTCTATGCACTAAGTGCTTCTAAAATATTATCTCATTTTATCCTCACAACAACTCTGGGAGGCAGATGCTATCATTATCCCTATTTTATGCTGAAGATAGGCAGGCAGAAGTTAAGTGACTTGCCCAGAGTAACACATCTAGTAAGTATCTGAGGTTAATTTGAACTCAGGTCTTCTTGATTCCAGGTCCAGCATTCTAAGCACTGTGGGGAAAAGAAAAGACTTTGTACAAGTCTCTTTGCCTCTTGGTTTTTCCTTTAGAACATGAGGGCAGTTGAACTAGATGATTTCTAATGTCCCTTGAGGCTTTAGAATTCTATTCTTCTGTGCTTCCATTCCCCCACGAGGCCCTGTTTCTCCTTATGTCCTGAGATGTAAGGATAATCTCTGCTAGTTAGAATACGTTATTCTTGGACCTTAGGTTTATAAAGACCCATCTTCCTGACAACTCTGTGAGACAGGTACTTTTTCTCCATTTTGCTGATGAAGATACTGAGGTTCAGAGAGGTTAAGTAATTTGCCCCTTGTCACATAGCTAGTACTATTAATATCAGAGCTGCCTTGGAAAATAGGGCATTGGGCTCCAAGTCTAATGTTCTTTCTACTCTATCATATTGACTCTTTTCTTTTTAGTATACCGATAGTGTTTCTATGCAGTTCTGCTGGATCCCTGACACTACCCAATAGGTTACATGAGCTAGAAAAAGGATGACCCCAAACCACAGAGATGATGGGAGAGGATAATATCAAGGAAGGGACATGGGAAGCATCAGAGGAAGAGAGCTGGACTCAGTATATAACTATTGGCCTAGATCATGTATCAACATTAGATTTTGGCACCTCTTCCTTCCTGGTTTCCTTAATTAGCAAATGTTGTTAATTACAGTTTATAAACACAGATAATGTGTGGAGATTATGGGAGAAATGGCAAAGATTCCACACTGTCTCTTAAAAACTACCTTTACCTCAATGAATCTTCTTAATTCTAAAGTCTTCTCTCTCAATTTTCCCCATATCTTTTATTTTATTTTCTAGAATCATTAGTACATCTGATGCCGCTGGCTCATAGTTTCACCAGGCTAGCTTCACTCAATGCTATATTTAATTTAGAGTTTATAAAGCAGTGTGTTCCTTTATACACAAATTACTAATAGTTTAATTAAGAAAATAAAGTTTTCTTTTTAATGAATAACGAGCTGTATTTCCCCCAATATAATTTTATCTTTTAAAAAATTGATATGGGGGCAGCTAGGTGGTACAGTGGATAGAGCACCGGCCCTGAAGACAGGAGGACCTGAGTTCAAATCCGGCTTCAGACCAATCACTTGACACTAGCTGTGTGACCTGGGCAAGTCACTTAACCCCAATTGCCTAAAAAAAAAAATTGGTAATTAAGGTTTCCTTTTTTCTCCCTGAATTCAAAATTCAACTACTTTCCTTTCCTCTAAGCCTCTTTCAAACTACATTTTGTTGTGTGTGTGTGTGTGTGTGTGTGTGTGTGTGTGTGTGTGTGTAAACACCAATATTTTGTTCCCAGTTCCCTGCCCAACCACTTTGTATACCCAATAAACTGACCTTGGGAAACTGACAAACATACTTCTCAGTACTAAAAGTGTCTGGCTAAGAAGCAGTGGATTTAAGCAGTCCATTTTTAGCTGAATTATTAGAGTAATTACTTTTCTTTTTAAAATTACAAATGTATTAACCATAAAAATTCAATAAATTTCTTTTAAAAAAATCAACAAGAATACACATAAGTATTCAAAATAAGGGATAAAATCATATGGGAAATCAAAGTGATTCCTGTTCCATGGGTCTAACTGAACAAGGTGACCTTGCTCTGATGTTGGAATTCAGGATTTATTTTAGGTCTGGCCCAGGCTACTGCATATTGCTTTAATGTTTTTGAACAAAGGTAGTAAGATAATATTTGTAAAGTGGTTTGCAAACTTTAAAGTGATATATAAATTATAGCTATTAGTATTAGTGGTGAGAGTGATTGACATTTATGTATTGTCATATCTAATCATTGGATTCAATGGTTTCTTAGGTCTCTTCCAACCCTCTAAGGGGAAGAGACCTAAGAAACCATTGAATCCAGTGATCAGGTGTGATAATACCTAAGTTGAGAGAGAAAAAAAGATGGAGTGTTATTTGGACTTGATGGTTTTTAGAAAATATTGGTGATAAATATATGCTCCAAGAGGGCAGCTTGGTGAACAGTGGATAGAATGTTGGGCCTGGAGTCAGGAGGACCTGAGTTCAAATCCAGCCTCAGATACTTGCTAGCTGTGTCTAGGCAAGTCATTTAGCACTGTCTGCCTCAGTTTCCTCATCTGTAAAATAAGCTAGAGAAGGAAATGGCAAACCATTGCAGTAGCTTTGTCAAGAAAACTCCAAATGAGGTCATGAACAGTCAGATCGCATAGAAATAACTGAACAAATATACTCCAGGGGAGAATGGAGACAACCTTCCCAACTGAGCCCTAAGACATTCTCCCGTGAGGGTTGCCTTACCCTCTCATTGGTCTGTATGCGCTGTCAAATTTCAGTCCTTATTCAGAGAATAAATACATTTTTCTAGTAGGAGTCAACAAACATTTATTAAGTACCTACTCTATTCTAGACGCTGGACTAAGTACAGAAGTACAAAGACAAAAGCAAAATGGTCCCTGCCTTCAAGGAATTTACATTAGAATGGGAGAAACTACATACACACATATATGTATATGTGTATATATTTATATAGATATATAGATATATACACACACACACATATATACATACACACACACATATATACATATACATACACACATATATGTATATATGTCTGTGTACACGGACACACATACACACACACAAAACCAAAACAAATGTAGCCTTTATAAGCTCTGAGGGTATTTATCAGAGCTCCCATTTTCATTGAGTTGGGTCCCTAGAGCAAAACTGGCTCTCGACTTCAGAGTTCTAGGGATACCCCTGAGGGTCTGTGGCTTTCTTCCCTAATACCATCAACTTAAGACCTCATTCTAATGTTTTTTAAAAATAGCTCAACCATTTAATTTTTTCAACAATTTAAGGTTTTCTTTTTTTAAATTTAAAGTTGCTAACTGTTTCCCTTTCTCCCTCTACACCTTGCACTAGAGAAGGCCACCATTTAACACATAATATACACATATATGCATGTATATACAAATATATACATATACACACGTATATATACACACATATATGTGCATGTATATGTATTATGTATGTATATATGTAAAACCATACTATACATACTTCCATTTATCAGTTCTTTCTCAGGAGGTAGATAGCATCTTCCTTCATAGGTCCTTTGTAGTTGATATGAGTATTTAGAATATTCAGAATAAGTCATTCACAGTTATTCTTCAAATAATATTGCTGTTTCTGTGTCTAACATTCTCTTGGTTTTGCTCATTTCACTTTTCATTATTTCATTTCGTGCAAATGTTTCCTAATTTTTTGAAATCATCCTGCTCATCATTTCCTATAGCACAGTAGTATTCTATCACAATTAAATACTGCAACTTGTTCAGCCAATCCCCAAGTGATGGTCATCCCCTCAATTTCCAATTTCTTGCCACCGCAAAGAGAGCTGCTATAAATATTTTAGAACATGTAGGTTCTTTTCCTTTTTCCCTGATCACCTTGGGAAACAGACCTAATAATGGTATTGCTGGGTCCAGAGAATATACCCAATTTTATAACTCTTGGGGCAGAATTCCAGATTGCTCTCCAAAATGGTCAGATAAGTTCACAGTTCCACCAACAATGTATTAGCATCCCTTGATGCGTTTTCTCCAATATCAAGTCCCTATTACTGTTATTATCTCCCTTATGCTATTGATAACCTTTAGTGATTAGTGCCCTTGTTTCTTTTATTCAATCTATTAATCAACAAACATTTATTATTATGCTAGGCACTATGATAAGTGCTTAGCCATTTATTATCAATCAGCTTTTACAAAGAAATATTTACTGAGAAGCTATAGCAAGAACAGAAGTGCAGATGTTTTCCACTAACATGGTACAAGGCATGATCTTCCCTAAATTATCTCGATCCTGGGGAGAGTGAGCTCAGATTTAAAACAGTTTCTTTCCCCCACCAAGTCTCTTTTGTTCTTTTTGGCTACCTTTGATCCACTTCTATGCTGGTCTTTCAGGACTTCCCTCCTTAGTGGGCCTAGGTGAAGCCTGCTCAATCTGGACATGGATTCTGGATCCCTTTCTGGTGGCTCGCTCTGCTGGCCTTTTGAAGTTCACAGGACTGCAGGCTAGTATGAATTCTTCCCTCAAGAGCAGGAAAAAACAAAGGCAGAGTCAAAAACAGAGTCTTTCATTCACAAACCTTTTCACTCTACCTAGAGGCTTATAGCACATTTTTCCTATTGCAGCCAGGGAGGAAAGGAGATCAGCTCTTTCATACTGTCAATGCTTTTTATAAGCATTATCATTTCCAAAGAAGTAGCAAACTGAAAAGCCTTTCTTCATGAAGTAAGCAGACTGGAAACAGTACCTGCTCATGCTTCAAAGGCCTTGTCAGGCTGAGCGAGATAATCTTGGACAGGGAAGGGTGCTAGCAAGTAAGGGGGAACCAGGAAAGGCCTACTTCGTAGTCTTGAAATATAGTACAGAAATGCAAAGGCATTGAGATAGGTGCTGGGTGACATGGATGTTCTCCTCCTCACATCTGCCTTCCAACTTCCCTGGTTTCCTTCAAGACTCAGTTCCAATTCCACCTTCTGCAGGACGATTTCCCCATCCCCTTCCCCAACTCTCAGCGTATTCTCTCTGAAATTGCTTTCTGTTTTCACACTGTATATATCATTATCTTCATGTTGTCATACTCAGTGGAATGCAAACCCCTTGAATGCATGGACTTTTCATCTCTCTTTTTTTTTTAATTTTTATTTTTCTTGTATCCCAAGTACTTAGCACAATGTCAGGCACATAGCAAGCCTTTAATAAAAGCTTGTTGCCCGAATGACTGACTGGGGAATTGGCTGGGGGGATGTGTAACATGACTGGAAAAACCAGTTGGGGCCAGTTTGTGAAGACCAAACAGAGAACTTCATGTTTGATCCTAGAGGTGACAGGAAGCCACTAGAGTTCACTGAGTAGGGAAATGACATAATCAGAATTATGCTTTGGGAAAATCACTGTGACAGCTAAATGGAGGATGGATTAGAGAGAGGAGAGATGTGATTTGGGAAGATCAGTTAGTAGGCTATTGTAGTAGTCCATGTGAAAGATGAAGAGAAAAGTCAGGGGCAAGAAAGCGAAATTCAATAAATTCAGCAAACATTTATTAAGCACCTACTGTATACCTAGTCCTGGCCATTGAAGACCCACATTTTTGGTTGTATATGTCATCTCCCTTCTATGTTTCAAATTCAACCTGTCTAAAACAGCTTGTTTTTCCTTATGAGTTTCCTGTTTTTGCTTGTGGCCCATCATGTTCATCTCAGTGATATTTTTAACTCTTCCCTCTTAATCATTTCTTGGAACAGCAGTTACCAAGTCCTATCATGGATTCAACCTCCGTGATATCTCATAGTATTGGCCTTTGTTACCGTCCATGTGGATTATTACAATAGCCCCCTTTCCTCTACGCTGTCCAAATCACCCATCATAATTTTGATGGAACTTGCAATCTTATTGATGTGGGTACCGTCCTTGACAATCCAAACTGTGACACATCTCTTGTTCTCCCTACTTGGCAGACTTATCTTCTTTTCAGATCATACATTTCTTTTCTTTCTTCTTTTTTTTTGCAGAGCAATTGGGGTTAAGTGACTTGCCTAGGGTCACACAGCTAGTAAGTGTCAAGTGTCTGGTCTGAGACCGGATTTGAACTCAGGTCCTCCTGACTCCACGGCAGGTGCTCTATCTACTGTACCACCTAGCTGCCCCTCAAATCATACATTTCTGATGATAATCTCTTTCACTGCTTCTCTAATGCAGTTCTTCATTGGTAACATGTTGCAGGGCAACTAGGTAGTACAGTGGAGACAGTGGTGGGCCTGAAGGCAAGAAGACTCCTTTTCCTGAGATGAAATCCAACCTCAGGCACTTACTAGCTATATGATCCTGGGCAAGTCATTTAACCCTGTTTGCCTTACTTTCCTCATCTGTAAAATGAGCTGGAGAAGAAAATGAAAACCACTCCAGTGTCTTTGCCAAGAAAACTCCAAATGGGGTCACAAAGAGTCAGACATGACTGAAAAACACCTGAACAACATGTTGCAGTCTGTTCATATTCACCACAAACCTCTCCAATTTCCCTTTAGGTGGCTCATCATTTTATTTCTTTGGAGACAGTCATATTCTATGACTTGAAGCCATATAGCATTACAGAAAGAATATTGATGCTAGAGTCTTTATTTAGAGAGAATCTTTGGGTTATTAAAAGCACTAGATAATCTCCCAAAGTCCTCTGTCCTCTTCTGTGGCAGGAACAATATCTGCTAAGTGAGCTTGGATAATTTTTCCTCCTGGGCTGAAAGCATTCTTCAGATTTAATTGGCTCAAGGGATTAAGCTCAGGGTATTGATGTAACTTCTTAGTGCTCTAAGTTCAAAAGCTAGCACGTGAAAAGTCAGAAACTTCTTCCTCTGGCTTCTGACCAACTGAATCAATGCTGTATCCTTGCTGAGAATCCATTCTATACCATGGCTAAGTAAACCTCACTTTAAAAGTTCATTGTTAGATGTTTTATGGGTCTTATTTTGTCCAATTCCAAACCTGAAGCATTAGATATGTCTGAATCAGGTTGGGACAACATCTGCCTGTTTAGTTCTAGGCCCAGCTTATTGACCATCTGGAGATGGTCTAAGATACCCATGTCTAAGATGCTTATGTCTAAGATACCCGTATTGATGGATACAAAACCAACTGCGTATGGTAGTTTGAACAATTGGCATTTTATATCCACTTGATTTTTCCAGTGTGGATAGTTAGGTCAAACTCTTTTGAGTGTTTGTGTATCTCATTAGGCAGCTCCACAATAATCGGCATAGTATCACTAGCAGAAAGAAGCATCTAGAGAACTTTGTCATATTGAAGAGGTCTAGGGGTTTTGGGGTGCTGGGACCCCAAGATCGCGGTACCGGGCCCTGCCTGAAAGAATTCAACTCAAATCTTCTTCAGCCAGAGGAAAAGTTTATTAGTGATAAAACATATAGGCCGGGTGACGCCCGTAAGAACGAGTGGGCATGAGAGGTTCTCAGCCTTTTGAGCGTGAGATTCTCAGCTTCTGAATGAGGGCCAAGGTGGATCTTAAATACTAAAGTAACTTTGGGTGGCCAGAGAAGGGGGTTGGGTAAAGGGTGTAGGTAACAATTCTAATTGGGGAGGTCAGTGAGATTGAATAGACAATGGGAATAGATAATGGAGGAACAAGAAGGCAGAAGTTTGAAAGGCGTCTGCACAAAATCAAGGTGGGGCTAGGACTTTCAAAAGGAGACAAAGGAAGGCCTTTCTGGGGCCTATAGACAAGAGGGAGCCAGATTCTATTTAGGGCAAGGGTCGAAGGTGCATCTGAATAAGATCTAAAGGTAAGTAAGGCTTTCAAGGAAGATGAGGGTCTGGGGCCTGTGAGTCAGATTCCCTTTGGGGCAAAGGGCAGAAGATCTTGGCTTGGGCCCCATCCTCATCAATATGGTGATCATCATAATGATGATGATGGTAATAGTTAACATTTATACAGTACTTACTCTGTGCCAGGCACTGTACTGAGTGTTTTATAATCATTACCTCATTTGATTCTCATCATAATGCTAGGAGGTAGGTGTTACTATTATCTCCATTTTATGGGTGAGGAAATTGAAGCAAATGGAAGGACTTACCCATGGTCCAACAGCTAGTAAGTGTCTGATGACGCCAGGTCCAATTCTCTGACCACTTAGCTGTCATATGTGTGTGTATACCACACGCATGCATGTACAAATGTGTATATACATATATGTATACACATATATGTGTTTTGTCAGTCATTTTTTAGTCATGTCTGACTCTTCATGACCCCATTTGGGATTTTCTTGGCAAAGATACTGGCCATTTCCTTCTCCAGTTCATTTTACAGATGAGGAAACTGAGGCAAACAGGGTTAAGTGACTTGCCCAGAGTTACATAGCTAGTAAGTATCTGAGGCTGGATTTGAACTCAGGAAGATGTGTCTTCCTGCCTCCAGGCCTGGCACTCTCTCCACAGTGCCACCTAGCTTGTGTGTGTGTGTGTATACATATATATGTGGGTTTTTTTGTGTGTGTATGTATATATGTATATATATATATATATATATATATAATATATAAAATCTCATATATATATAAAATCTCTCTGTCTGTCTTTTTCATCTCTTTCATTTGAACTTTAAATATCCTCCATGAAAGAACTTTGCAAAAGCATACATCTCCTTATTTCATGTTCATCAAATATCTTTGTTATTAGGTCTTTCAAGAAACCTTATGTGATTTTGAAAAAGGTCTTTTTTTTTTTGTTTTTGTTTTTGGCTAGGGCAATGGGGTTAAGTGACTTGCCCAGGGTCACACAGCTAGTAAATGTTATGTGTCTGAGGTCAGATTTGAACTCAGGTCGTCCTGAATCCGGGGCCAGTGCTCTATCCACTGTGACACCTAGCTGCCCCATAAAAGCCAGTGTTATTTTTTTTCTTTTTTGCTAGGCAATGGAGTTAAGTGACTTGCCCAGGGTCACACAGCTAATAAGTGTTATGTGTCTGAGGCCGGATTTGAACTCAGGTCGTCCTGAATCCAAGGCTGGTGCTTTATGTACTGTGCCACCTAGCTGCCCCTATGATTTTGATGTATATGGATGATATGTTGAAGAGAGTCTTTAAAGCAGAATTTTAGTTTAACCAATCAAATGCCCTTTTACAGCACACAAACAATTACCTGGGGGTGGGGATTTTTAAACATTCTTTAAATTTTTTACTGAATTGGGTGAATGTAAGTTGTGATCTGATGTAGAATATTATTTGTGAAAGTTTGCCTAAATGTTTCCTTTTTCATCAAGCATGCTCTCAATGCATGTGCAGATTATTCTCACAAAGATTTTATGGATTTGAAAAGGTAGGCAAATAGGTTAGTAGTTACTGATGTTTTCTTGGTTACTTTAAAAAAAACAATAAGGTCTGTATTTTGTATCCCCAAGCATTTGTCATCTTCTCCTCTTTCAAACAGCTTGAGAATCATTTCTTTTATGTCTCCATAATTGCCTCCAGCACAGACTTCCTCTGTGTATATTTGGTTTGTCCCAGATATTCTCTTTCCTTCTTTTTTTTTAATTGCATTTTCCATTTCCTCATGCAGAACATTGGAGCCCCTAAGGTTATAGAGCAAATGTGGTGTTTCCCCTCTTATTAATGGAGAAAATAATTTGTTACAGAAATCTTGACAGAACTTTTGCATTTTTTGACTGTTGTTCACCTTTCTGTTTCATCCCTATATGTCTCCAGGAAGATTTTGCTTATTTGGGTCTCTTGTTTAGCTTTCTTTTAACTTGTTTTCCTCCTCCATTGTTGTTTTATGAAGTGAAACTGCTCATAACTTCCCAAAGTTCTCCATAAGAGTTTTCAAATGAGTAGAGATTCTAAACCTTTTGCTGCCTGTGGCTGTCATTTCTCTGACTTGCAAAGAGATAGAGTTTGCTGTTCTCCTAGTGATTCATTTACATAGATTTAAACACCCTTAGGATATAGTGATAGTCCTATATTGATATCTGTTCTTTTAGCCTTTCCCCATTTTTCAGCACCAACAGCTTTTAAAAATTAGGTTTAAGTGGTGTTCATTGTGTGGCAATATCTCCTCATTTTCATTCTGTCAGTTAATTTCATCATTTTAATCTTTTCTATAACAAATTGGTAGTCTTGTTGAACATACATGGCTGATCCAGAAATAACTAACACACAAGTAAACAACTGTAGGAATCCAAAACCTGCAAAAGCTGGGATTCTTTAGGAGAGCTTCCACATTGCCAGCAGATAAGAACCTGACTTACCAAGATTGATAACAGTAGAGGGTGCTTTAAGGTTTGCAAAGCACTTTTCATATATTGTCTCTTTTGAGTTCTGCAATAACCCTGTGAGGCAGCTGCTATTATTTATCTCAGTTGTGTAGCTGAAGAAACCAAGGCTGACAGGGGTTATGTGACTTGCTCATGGTCACACAACTAGTAAATGTCTGAATTAGGTTTTGAACTCAGGTCTTCCTTATTCCAAGTCCAATACCATATGCTGGGCTACCTAGCTTTCTTAATGAAGATGGAGATAAATCCTCTGCCAGTGTGTCCCTAACTTGATCTTAAATTTCAGGTTTGGGGTTATTAAATTCTTCCCCTCTCCCTCCCCTCTCTTTCTTCTCCTTCCTCTTCCTTTCCCCCCTCTCCCTCCCCTTGTCTCTCTCTCCCCCTCCCCATTCACTCCTTCCCTTCCCCTTCTCCCTCCCTCTCCCCTTCCCTTTCTTTCTTTCCTCCTCCTCCTCCTTTTCCTTCTTCTCTTCCTCTTCCTCCTCCTCTTTTATTTTTTTTTTAAAGCAAAGAATACTTTATCTATACTTAAGGGACCATGTTCTTTCTTTGTATTCCCAGTGCTTAGCACAGTGCCTAACCCATAGCAATTGTTTAATAAATGCTTATAGAATGACTGACTATGAATGACTTAGATTTTGGCTCTCTTACTATCCATGTGACCTTGTAAGAGTTATTTAAATTCTCTGGGCCTCTGTTTACTTTTTGGTAAAATAAGTGGGTTGGATTAAATTAACTCTAAGGGGTCTTAATCACAGGATAAGAGAAGGTGCTAATGGATGACAGTTTTTAAATTTTCCTTTTAATTGGGCACATAGACCAATAATACTTGTTCCCTTAATTCTTAAATCAAATGCACAATAATACACGGCACAAAAATGTTCTAACAAAGGATATTGGGAGATAGGCATTCCAGTGAGATGCCAGTGTTACATGAGGAAGGGGGAGAGGGCAGACAGAACTATTTATTTAGCTCTTTGTTGGCTGAGCCAGAATGAATTTTCATTACTGCCTTGCAGAGCAAGGTTTCTCTGGTCCATGAAGCTTAAAGCCAGCCTCTTTGGAACCATTTTTGTCTTGGCTGGTTTATATGAAGATAGATTGTGGACATTCATAAACATCTTATGGAGTGGGCTGAGGATAAATACCAAATAAAAGATAAGCTTCCCTTATATTATTTTTTTCCTAAAAAGAATTTTAGCATCTATACATTGTTTTTTTGTGACTAAAGAGAAAATAGTTTCCACTATAAGGTTGCCAGCCCAGGGAACTGAGTCTTTTATTGGAATTTATGGGCATCACTTCGGAAGCCAAGTCTGCCACATCACATGTGAGTATTTACGAGCACCCAGCAGGCCACTGTTTTCTATCAGGTGTGTTGGCTGGGGAAATTGAGGCCCGCTGTTGCTCTTGAAATAAAAATGCTTGTTTTTGTGGTCCCAGTAGGAAAATGGAAGGTGTCTTCTTTTGGGCCTCCCAGAAAAATCTTTGTGGATTGGGGTCCATAGGATGCTCAGGTCCAGGTGGAGTGAAAGCTTTTTCAGCCTTCTGCTCTGGTCTCTCTCAACATGATCTCCCTCAGAGGGTTTATCTCCCATAGTTTATTTAATGTATTTTTTTCCAGTTCTGAACTTAAGCGCCAACTGAAAGAAACACTTCCATATGCACTTTTGAACACAGAGGGTTATCCATTAAATTATGAATTTCTGCTGTAAAAGCTTTTCTTTGAAAGTATCTAATAAATGGAATACGTAACTTTCAAAGCTGTCCTGCTTGTCTGTGATTGCTTTTGGCTTCTTCCTGTTCTCTTATTTTCTTGTTCCCTTGCTTCCTTCCTTTCTTTGTTGTATTTTTTCATCAACCCCATCCCTACCGCCAACTCCCATTCTGCCCCTTCCCCCCCTTACCTGGCACACAATGGGTGCTTATTAGATATCTGTGGATGGATTGATTGGTTTCACTGAAACATACAGCTTCAAAGGGTTATATGACCCTCGTGTAAGGAACAAATGAGATAATTTACAAAGTGTTTTGCACAGTATTAGCTGCCATCATTATCATAAATCATTATTATTCACTATAATTGCTAGATTTCTCTCTGTGTTCCCATGATCATGACCAGTCTGCCAGGTCAGGATCTTAACCTCCAAGCTGGCAAACACCATCTCTGAGGCTATTTCTTGGTCTTCTTAATAGACTGGGAGAATTGTAGACACTTGTTTCCCCTTGTAGTTTCTGGGAACAGTAGTTTCTCCCTTTCCTTGTCTTGGTCCCACAGCTTCACAGACTCTTGACACTTTGCCTGATATCTTCTCCTACCCAAGTTTGTGCACACCCCTTTCTTCATCTCAAATTCTGTTATGGTAGCATTATTTCCCAAGGGGGAAATGTCAAAAAGAAAACCACATATGCCTTCCCTTTGCAAAAACCAAGGAAAACAAAACTTTTATTCCATTATTTTTTTGTGGGGGAGGAGAGATTCCAAAAATATATATAGAAACACATTTGTGGAGAAATGACCCTGGGAGATGAGGGACTGCTTCTACAAACAGGTAGCATGGTGGATAGAGTGCTAGACCTGGAGTCTGGAAGACCTGACTTCAAATCCTGCCTTATATAGTTGCAAGCTGTGTGACCCTAGGAAAGTTACTTAACATTGCTCAGCCTCAGGGTCTTCGTCTGTATAATGTGTATAATAATAGGACCTACTCTGCAGGATTATGGTGAGGTAATTGTGGCACAGAGGAATGAGTGTAGTTGCTAGAGTCAGAGAATTTGTGCTGTAGTACCATTCCTATTATTTACTTCCTGGCGACCTTGAGCAAATCACTCGAACCTCTTGGACCTCATCTGTAAGATGAAATGATTGGACTAAGTAGTCTCTGAAGTTTCTTCCAGCTCTAGGTCAATGTTCCCGTGATATCCTATGAAATGAGTTAGTACATTTATTTTGTAAGTCATAAAGTGCTATATAAATATTAGCTATTGTTATTATTTATTACTATTCTATAGCTGAGTCCCAAATTCTTTACCAGGCTTTCTCCCTTCTCCTTCAACTATACGTAGCTTCCACTGGGTTGTGCATGATAGTACATGAATTGTATCAATCCTAGAACATATCAGGGCCTCCTTAATGAAATTCATAATTATTTAAAAGACATCAACCTAACAACCCATAACGAAAAACTAAATAGATGAAAAATGCTTATTGACAGATTATGAGAGGCCATTTAATAGTCAGTCCATTGGCATAGTTTCTCAATGGAAATATCTGAGACGGATGCTATAGCTGGATATTGGACCCAGAGTTAAAAAGGAGGAAAAGAGTAGCCTAGATTTCATTTGGGGAATTGTGCAGTACTTTTAATGATCCAGAGTTACTTTCTGGTGTCAAAAATAAGCAAAGAAACATATTTTCAACACCAATATAAACCCTATAATTACGGGTCTCACTTAGGAGGCTCTGCAGTGTTCTGGGACTTGATGCAGTGAGCTTAATGCCAGCCACAAAGAGGAGCAGCTGGAGGACCTCACCATCTCTAGCAAGTCTCTCCTTAACTTGAATTCTGCCTGTGTCTCTCCCATGACAGTGGTAAATACCCTCAGTGATCAACACGTACCTTGTTGTTAAGCCTAACTTGATATTAATAATCAGAGGGTTGTTGAACAAGGTTATCTCTGGCATTATACCTTTCAAGGAATTTTGTATAATTTTTACATAAGCTGGAGAAGAGCTTTTAAGGTAGCATTTTGCTCTACCAAATCAAATGCGTTTTTGTAGTTGACAAACAGTGAGTGTATTGGAATCTTTTCTTGTCTGCATCTTTCAGTTGGTTGTGTTATGTGCTATTCTGTAGAACATCATTTGAAGAAGTCTTCCCTTTCTCTTTAAATATCCTCATCAAAGATGCCCTTAATGTATGTAGAAACAGAATCTACCAGAGTTTTCCTTCACCTCTAATATGGGTTAGGAGAAAAGGTGACAAAGCTAGGACTCAGCTGGTCTGCGTTGGGGAAAGGCTCAAGCAGTGCCTCCCTTGATACAGCTTTTGAATGGCTTCTACCTGTGTTGATGTGGTTTCCTGGACACCTAAGGGCATAAATGGTCCCATATATGTAGGGTAGAGGCTTCTCTAACTTGGTAGATGTCTGAACACTATGCTACTCTGCTGAACAGACTTTTCCCTATGGAGATAAGAGGAGTCACATCTATAGAAGGTAAGTGCCACTATACCCTTGTTGCATATCCTTCCTATGTAAGAACTAAGTAAACCTTTTTTTGGGTCATTGAGAACTAACAGGGTACCAGCATCAGTTCTGCACCTAATATATATAATATATGCATGTGTGTGTGTGTGTGTGTGTACAAGATAAAAATGGGTTCTTATACTTTTTTACTAACAAATCTTAATGTTCAGCTTAGTGATGCTTACTTGCTAGTTACTCTCATGGGCTCTTGATAAAATGAGGTAAAGGGGAAAAGATCCCCCCCGCCATATATATTCTAGAGCTTCCTAATTGAGATCCATAATCATTCAAAAGAGGATGGCCAATCAAATTCAGGAAAACCAAGTGGATGAAGAGTGCCTATTGTCTAGATTGTAATATATAGCTGAATAGGCAACCTATTGAGCTTATCAATCAATATATCTTGGATAGACTATGAATTAGGTCAAGAATTGAAAAAAAAAGAAAGTAGATTGGATAACCTCTGAGATAACCTTCATTTAATGATCTCAAGCTTTTTCCTAAAATAAAGGCCCATCTTTTTAAAAACACAAATATTCTTTTGGTGGTGTTGTATGGCTGTTAGTCATGGAGCACTGAAATCTCTGAAGAATTGAAATTAAGTTTCATCTGAATCATATTGGAGAGGGACCTGGTAGATGTGATGAGTCTCAACATATTACAGATCAGGAATTATATGGGAAAACCAGTGTAAAGGATTTTATCAAAGAAATGAATGATTGAAAAATAAGATGGGTTGGTCACTTGGCGAGTGTAAGGGACAAACTGACTGACAGCTTTAACATGTTCCATTGGTGTCCTTGGAATGTCAAGAGAACTCAACCCCAGCATATTAAGTGGAACTCCTAGGGCATACTTATGGGAGAACATAGACACGAATTGCCAAGGATAGGCAGACATACATGAGATGTATTCTCATCACTGAAGGTGTTTGTCATTGTCATGGGAGAGATACAGGCAGAATTCAAGCTAAGGAGAGACTTGCTAGAGCTGGTGAGGTCCTCCAGCTGCTCCTCTTTGTGTCTGACATTAAGCTCACTGCATCAGGCCCCAGAACACTGCAGAGCCTCCTAAATGAGATCCATAATTACAGGGTTTATATTGGTGTTGAAAACATGTTCCTTTGTTTGTTTATTTTTGACACCAGAAAATAACTCTGGATCATTAAAAGCACTGCACAATTTCTCAAATGCAATCTAGGCTACTTTTTTCCTCCTTTTTTAAATTCTGGATCCAATATCCAGCTGTAGCATCTGTCTCAGATATTTCCATCGAGAAGCTAAGTCAATGGGCTATCACATGGCCTCTCATAATCTGTCAATAAGCAATTTTCATCCATTTAGTTTTTTTTGTGATGGATTGTTAGGCTGATGTCTTTTAAATAATTATGAATTTCATTAAGGAGGCCCTGATATGTTCTAGGATTGATACAATTCATGTACTATCATGCACAACCCAGTTGAAGCTACGTATAGTTGAAGGAGAAGGGAGAAAACTTTTGGTAAAGAATTTGGGACTCAGCTATAGAATAGTAAATAATAATAATAATAATAATAATGGCATCCAACATTTATATAGGGGCAGCTAGGTAGCACAGTGCATAGAGTACTTGACTCAGAATCAGAAAGATTCATCTTTATGAGTTCAAATCCAACCTCAGACACTTATTAGCTGTTTGACCCTGGGCAAGTCACTTAACTCTATTTGCCTCAGTTTCTTATCTATAAATGAGCTGGACAAGGAAATGGGAAAACCACTCTGGGATCTTTGTCAAAAAAACCTCAAATGGGGTCACGAAGAGTCAGATACAACTACAATGACTGAACAACAAGACATTTACATAACACTTTATGATTCATAAAACACCCTAATCTGTAGTGCTGGAATGAGTAGTCACACATATATTATATGTGGATCTATGAGGGGAACACAAATCCTTTTGAGCATAAAATATTTTTATTTCTTCAGGTGATGTGATACAGTGGAGAATAATGAAATTCCATAACCTCATTTCAGTTGACCTCTAAAGTCAATATAGAGGTGCATGTTAGGTACAAGTGGGCTGCAACATATTTTCAATAATGACTTAAATGTAAGAGACTACATTCAAGAAATGTGTCATAAGAAAAGGGATTGAGCAAGTGATGTAGTGAGAATAAAGGATAACAAATGGACAGCTCTAGTATAGCATTGATGCCCATAAAAACATAAAAAG
Source organism: Phascolarctos cinereus (assembly GCF_003287225.1). Classification (NCBI taxonomy): domain Eukaryota; kingdom Metazoa; phylum Chordata; class Mammalia; order Diprotodontia; family Phascolarctidae; genus Phascolarctos; species Phascolarctos cinereus. The sequence continues at coordinate 173,431,358 of NW_027556180.1, read as the reverse complement.
ACTTAGGGAAAGGCCTTTATTTCACTGGGTGGATTCTTCATGCAGAACATAGATAATGATCACACAGGATGAGAAGACAAAAATGGGTTATAATTTACAGCAGTGGAGAGGAAACCTTCAACGTGATAAGCTCACAGGTTGATTGAAATATATGCAAGGTACCATGCAAGGTTCTAGGGATGCAAAGATGAAAAAATGTCTAGCCTCAAGGAGCTTATACTCTATGAAGAAGCATGGGCCCTGTACACAAACAAGTACCAGGTACAGCGTGTTAAAGATAAAGGAAATTTCCAGAGAAGTATAATAGAGAAGTAGAGGAGGTGATACTTCAGTTGAATCTTTAAGGAATTAACAAAATAAGGCACAGAAGCACCGATTTTTGAGTGTCCTCAAGCATAAGATAATTATATCCTCCACTACAGTATTCTCTAATGCTTCGTCATGACATGGAGGTCACCTTGGATTTTTGAAGGCTATGCTAGTGGATCACAAGTTCTGGTAAGTGCTACTTGGCTAGAAAAGAGCAGTGTCTGGGTCTGGCCATGGAATTTATGTTTGTTGTCCAAGGAAGACTAGCTAAGTTTGGAGAGCTACCTGAGTTTTTTTTTTTTTTATCTATAGTAATTCTTGTTTTGTTTTTGCTAGGCAATGGGGTTAAGTGACTTGCCCAGGGTCACACAGCTAGTAAGTGTCAAGTGTCTGAGGTCAGATTTGAACTCAGGTCCTTTATCTATAGTAACTCTTAAAGGTGGCAGCTAGGGTGGCACAGTGAATAGAATGTTGGACCAGAAGCCAGGAGGACTCTTCTTCATGAATTCAAATCTGGCCTCAGACACTTAACTGCCTGTGTAACTTTGGGCAAGTCACTTAACCCTGTTTGCCTCAGTTCCTCATCTGTAAAAGGAGCTGGAGAAGGCAATAGCAAACCATTCCAGTATATTTGCCAAGAGAGTCAAAACAACTATAAAAAAAAAGATTGAACAATTCTTAGAGACTGTTAAGCAAGGTATAGAGGAGTTGTAATTGGCATATGTAGAGGGAGTACCTATGAGGATAAAATTCAATTCCTTGAAGTAATGAAGTATGAAGTATAGACAAAAATCATTTAATACTATCTAAACCTTTCTGGGAATTTCTATTCTCATCCCTAGTCTTTTCTATGCTCAGATTGGTAGCCTAAATGGGATTCACTAGCTTCAACTTGTGCTGGTTCTCCCTTTAAATGTAATAATGTATTGTAGTGAGCATTATAAAATTAAGCTCCATTTTCCCCCCTCATGGTCCGACACCTAGGCCTGTCCCAGGCTCATTTCATGCACATTGTAATGGTTCTGTCATATTAAGCCATGAACATCCCATGGCCCATAACTCTTTTCTCCATTTGTTGATATTGTCTTTTCTGGTTTCAGAACTAGTACCCTGCTACATTTCCCTACCAGGTCTTGACTGAGGAAATTTCCACTTATTGTTAGAACTGGAGTAATAGACATACCCTGGACCAAGTGAATATTCATATTTTTTCAGCTCTACTTCTCCATGTTCTCAGATGTATTACTAAGAAATCAGCTTTCTTCTGAAAACCCACCTTCCAATGCAGATACTCCATTATATATTTAATATATATACATATATTTAATATATATTTAACATATATACATATTTAATATATGCTTAATATATTTATATTTAATATATTTAATATACACACACATATATTTAATATATACATATGTATGTATATGTATGTATGTATGTGTGTGTGTATATTTATATTTATCTCCTAGTAATAACTAAACAGAGTAATAACTTTTCTACTAACATCAAGGAAACCAGAAACATTGAACATTAGAGCTAATAATTTCCTTAGAAATCACTTAGTCCAATTCCCTTTTTTTGACACTTGATGCAAATGAGGCCAGAGATGCTAAATGACCTGCCTGAGGTTACACAGGCAGTTAAAGGGCAGAGCTGGGGCTAGAACACAAGCCTACTCCCTCCATGTCTAGTACTCAATTAATTGTTTCATCACAACATGTATGGTATCTTCTCTTGGCCTTTTAACTAAGTATGTAAACTTGTAACTCTTTCAACCAAGTTTTAAGACTTGTAAATTTAGCTTCAAGTTGGAAACGGAAAGGTTTGGCACTTATTGACCTTCATGGTGTTACTACATCTACTCTGCTCACTCTTGTGCCTAATTAACCTTATTGACTAGTTATTGCCCTCCCAGCTGTGCTTCTGACTTTCTGGACTTCAGCACTATTCATTGGCTACAGTCTGACCCTGGAATTTCCCTCAGGGCCTAAGGCTTCTTCACCCTGGAACATCCATCTGTCATGCCAGCCCCCTTCTCCCATGGATGAATTCCTTCCAGGGCCTCTGTTTTTGGGAGGGGAGGAGACTGGTGAACTTTCATTCCCCTCTTAGCGGTGATTGTGACATTATGGACTTTACACTGTGCTCCCAAGTGGGAACTCCCCCCTTTTCCTTTTCAGTTCTCTTTTGTTCTTCCACTATTAAAATGTCTTTTATTACTGAAGCTCCTTGAGGGGAGAAGATTGTCTTTCTTTTTGACTGTATTTGTATCGAGTACCTGGTGCATAATAAGTGCTTGATGAATATTAATTCTACCATGAATGTTAACATTAATGAATGTTAATCTACCCACTTATAAGACAGAAGTGATCTCTATTTCCTGAATGTCAAAGTATTTTGCTTATATCTTTCTTAGGGCTCTTAGCATATATTTCCTGGTATTATAATATCTGATCTATATTCGATTATATGCTTTATTAAGGCAGACATTATGGCTTTCTTTGTCTCTCTTATCTCTCAGTTCTAGGCATAGAGTAGATACTTAATTGTCATTGAATAAGTGATGATGATGATGACAGGGAGGGAAGAATGAAAAGAGCTGGCTTCATTGATTTCTAATTTTACTCACCAGATTGTAGCACTGCATTTGATCTATGACCCAAATCAAAACAATGTCATTGCTCATCCTCCAAGTATGTGTTGAGCCTCATGGATACTCCAAGGGTGTTGATAAATATGTAGGTCTCTAGCAGCAAGAATGTACTGAGATGTTCCTGATCCCACTACCCTCCAGTATTCCATCTCAGAGATCCCTTTTATGCTTTTCTCCCCCCTTCCCCCAAGGCTAAAGCCAGTGCTGATGGATAGCTATAGCAGTTTTTTGACAAATAAAATACTACATATTAATATTAATAAATTTTACATAACAGTTCTGATTTGATGACTATTAGTAGTATAGGTTGCATTACACAGTGAAAAGAATATTGTAGTAGGATTGTAGGACACCCGGGTCCTAGTCCTTACTCCTTCCTACCACTTAGCTGTGTGATTTTGGGGAAACAACCTTAGTTGCTTCACCTATAAAACTGATAATAATATCTCATATGGCTCAAGCCATAGAAACTGGAGATCATCTTTGGAGGTTCTACATCTAAGACCTGTGATTCATATCAAAATTGTTCTTATAATTAAATGCTGAATTTTTTTTTACTATAAATTAAAGTCTGATTTATCTGCTCAATAAATCACACTTTTTTTTTTTAAAAAAGACTGATTTATTTTACTGCATGTTACTGGAATGAACTAATCTCTCTTAACTATCAATTCACAAATGAGTTAAATATAAAATGCTTACTATTCTAGCATATAAAGAAACTATTACTTTACCTATTGCCTGTAGGAATAGCCTCTGAATTGCTTCTTCTGTAGTGGCAGGGACTGGACATGTAAAGTGAAGTATATTCACCTCTCTGTCTCTGTCTCTCTGTCTCTCTGTTTCTCTCTGTCTCTCTCTCTCTCTGTCTCTGTCTCTGTCTCTGTCTGTCTCTCTCTCTCTCTGTCCTAGCCTCACTCTAAGAAACAGATAAAACTTTGGATACTGGAAAACAGTCCTCCAACCTGTATCCTTTAAAAGAGATTAATTAGAATGGAAGGGGTAAGCCCCATTTAAAAAAAATCTAATTTAACCACCAGGGGTGGTTAAATAAGCCACGAGTCTGATCTTGTTCAACATAAGGAAAGGGTACTGGGCAGTCTCACACTGTCATAGTGGTGTGTTCTGCCCCTAAACCAGAGGGAGCTCTGGTGAAGTACCTAGCTCTGGTTCTCAAGATAGAATCTAACCCCTAATTCTTCCCTGTTTTAGACTGTAGGTGTTACTCTTGTTAGTTTAAGATTTATTTAATCAGAATAGACCTCAAACTGCCATTTTTTCAAGGAAAACTTTCTGAGCCTTAGTTGGGTAAAGCAGGATATGATGGAGTAAGTTGTATAAATAAACAGTCATATTATGACTATATTTATAATGAACAAATGGTATAAAATCAATATGTGCTAGAATGACTACCACATGGCTACACGCATAGTTTCTCTATAGCTTCATAGAGAAGAGACATATTTGAGGGTGTTTTTTGGGGGGGGGCTTTAGCACTACCCTGCTCCTCCAATCCCAGAGTGATCAATCAGTAAACCATAATTCTCAAAGGCTGTTCTACTCACTACTTCCAGGAGCATAACAGTTAAGTTAGGTGAGACCCATCAGCCCAATGCAACTTTGCTCCCCCTCATTGTAAGGTGCCATGAATCTGGGAGAACGCCGGCATAAAAAGAAGGTTCTCCAGCTGATTTGCTACTTGCCAGCTGCCCCACTTGGGCCATACCCTTAACCTCGTTGCCATACCATTTGCTTTATGAATTTATTCTTGTCCAAAGGCACTACAGTTTCATAACGGAAGACTGGCAGCAGGTCTAAAGTATACTTTTCCCCTGAAGGTCACCATCTCCTCTCCCACCTTTCATTTCCTCTGCCTTTCTATGTTCTAGAAAACCCCATAACACCTTTCCCTGGGGATGAGGGTTTGCATTGTTTCTTTCTAGAGCCACTCTGGCTTTTGAAGTCAATGTTTTGGTTTGTGGGATGCCTACAGAGCCTTCTCAGAGATTGGTCTTTCTTTCCTGTGCAGATGGTTTCAACAAAAGGAAGGGGTTGAATGGGAATGAGTACATTTGCTGTAAAGAAGCCAATGTCAGGGGAGCTAGGTAGTGAAGTGGATAGATCACCGGCTCTGAAGTCAGGAGGACCTTAGTTCAAATGTGCCCTCAGACCAAACACTTGATGCTTACTAGCTGTGTGGCCCTGGGCAAGTCACTTAACCCTAACTGCCTTTAAAAAAAAAAGCCAATGTCCCATCACATTTCATCCTGTATTTATCCTTCAGCTATTGAATCCCCTATCCCTTTCCCTCCAGGTCTTTGATCATCTGTATAAGGGAGCTTAGAGATCATCCAGTCTAAAGTCCAATGTCATTTTATCGATGAGGCCCCTAATTTGTAATAAAACAAGATGAAAATCTATGTCTTCTCATTCCCAATCCAGGCAGCTATGTGATGAACACAGTGGATAGAATGTTAGAACTGAGATCAGGAAGACCTGAGTTCAAATCTTGCCTTAAATACTGACTTAGCTGTGTAACCCTAGGCAAGTCACTTAACCCCTCTTAGTCTCGATAATCTTCATGTGTAAAATGGGGATAATAATCACACCTCTTCAAAGGGCTGTTGTGAATGTCATAAGAGTTAATATATATATAAAACAAGCCTTAAAGCATTATAAAATGCTAGCTATTATTAACTATTATTTGCACTGTACCATGCTGCTGGTATGGGAGAGTTCTTGTAGGCAAAGAAAACACTTGGAAGTCTATTCATGATATTTTTAAGATTCAGTTGCTGACACCTTTCTGAACTACATAATTTTTCTATATTTGATCACATTAGGTCTTGGCTCCTTTCTTAGGACCAGCAATTTAATAGTTAAACCACTTTCTACCTCTACTTGACATCAGGATGAAGCAGAGACCCAGCTGATAAGCTCCCCAGAGATACCTTATCAATCATCAAGTTAAAATGGTTTAGGAGGAGAGGCCAAATTCATAGATGAAAAAAAAATCATTTCTTCATTCTTATGGTCAACATCAGATGCAACTTTCTAACAAATAATTATTCATTTAGAAGCACACCTGGATCCTGTGAAAAGTTCACAGTAAATAGCAGGGACTTGGGTTACAATTTAATAATGCAGAAAATCCATCATTAGAAAAACAGGAGGGTGTATGTTCTCTGGGAACCTGGTGGTGAGTAATCCCTTGACATATACAGATGTCTATTTAAACATGTTTATATTGCAAAATGTAGACTAATCTCTTTCCAATCATTCTTAATGGCTTTTCCCCTCCTTCCTCTCCTCCCCGATTTCTTTTGTCTGTCCTGGTTAAAGTTTGAAATTCAGCAAGTAAGTTACAGCCAATTTTTTTCTTTACACTTTTGAATGATGATGGACCTTATCCAGCTTCCCTGGATGCATCCTACATACAAGAGTCCTATCCCAAAGCAACAGATTAAATATAGTATAGCATTAGTTGGACAAAAATCAGAATGTGTTATTTCCTGACAGCCAAGCCTCTTAGTTGTTTAATAAGTTGATTTAAAAAAAAAACTATTAGGGCATTAGGAAAACCTGCCAGTAGATGAAAAAAGACTTCCCACACAATGTAAGGGAGACTTTGGCTTTTTTTTTTCCCCCTTTAGGATGGGGAAAGGATGGAACAATATCTGAGATTTCATTGATATTGGGAACTCCCACTGAAGTCTTTTCTCTGTCAATGTGGATTAGTGCCTTCTTTGTAATTTATAGTCTTTCTAAATTTTTTTTTTTTTTGGTGAGGCAATTGGGGTTAAGTTACTTGCCCAGAGTCACACAGCTAGTAAGCATTATGTGTATGAGACTGGATTTGAACTCAGGTCCTCCTGACTCCAAGGCCAGAGCTCTATACACTGCGCCACCTAGCTGCCCCAATTTATAGTCTTTTAACAGGGGCTCCTTCACCTGAGGTTTGTGGACTTGTTTTCTTTTTAAAAAAATTGGTAACTGCTTTTCAGTATAATTGGTTCTCTTGGTAATCCAATGTATTTTACTTTATATATTTAGAAACATTATTTCTAGAAGGGGTCCCTAGGCTTTATCAGACTGCCAAAGAGGGTCATGATGCAGAAAAAATGAAGAACTCTTGTCTTAGAGAATTGCCTAAGGACACTAAGAGGTTAAGTATTTGCCCAGGGTCACACAGGAGGCAGGACTAGGTATTCCTGACTAGTAGGCCATCTCTCTAACCAAAACACCACATTGTCTTTTGGGCATAGCATTCTTTCTGAATATACCTGATTTTTACAAAACGTTGGTAAGGAGCTACAGAAATTCCTAATAAACACCTGGACATACCCATGTGTGTGTGATGACAAGCCACAGGAATACGGGCTTATGGAAATTAGTCCTCAGGTTTGAACACACCTTTCCTTGTCAATAACATTTGTAATTTATAGATTTTCTACCCATTCCCCCAAAGCCCTTCTACTATAGTCCTCATTGATCTTCATAGGAAATGTAATTAAGGTGGGGCATTTTGAGATAATTTATTCATGACCTGGGATCCTGAAGTACAGAGGAGTTTGGTAACCTGTTCAGGATCAGTAGTAGTAGACAACATTAAGACTAGAACCCAGCTGAGTGACACCTGCTGCGGGACCCTCTCAGTCAACACTGGTTAGCTATTGTAGCAAAGGTGTATTTATAAAATCACAGATTTAGTAGCTGGATAAAACCTTGGAGGTCATCTAACCTAACCCCCTCATTTTACTGATAAAATTGAGGCCCAGAAAGGTTCAATGGATTTTCCAAGGTTACACTTGTGGCAAGTGGCAGAGCTGGACTTTGAACACAGGTCCTTTGATTCTAAACCCTATTATTTCCACTTCACAATTCTATGTGTAATGGGAATTGACCACTGAAAAGCCATCATACATGTCAGAGGAAGTGGGAAGTGATATCCCTCCACACCTGCCCCTGCACTGAAAGTGTGAAGGACAATTCAAAGATGCCTGATACCCTGACAAGCTTGACAGATAGACAGAGATAATTAAAGCTGTCTTTTTAAAGCTTCTTCTGTGGGCTACTCCTCTGCTAGGTGGCTAATCTTTTTTGACATGATGAACCAGCCTCCTCTCATTCCCTTTCATAGGGACCGAGTAAGCAATCCTGTCTTTGTTCAGATATGCCATTCAGCAAGAGGTCAAGATACATGGGTCATCGGAAGTGTCCCAGTCATGAGGCCAGTGGAAGGGGACATGAGAAATACTTAACTCCACTGGAAGTTTCCCAGCCAGCACACGTGTCTAGCTCTGTTAGAAATGCTATCCAGATTAGGGAGAGCAGGTTCCCTAACCTAATTAACTCCATTATACTTGGGCTCTGAACCTGGCCAGATATTGGATTGCTGTTGTAACAATAATGATAATAATAACAACAATAATAATGACAACAATCATCATCACCAAAAGAAGTCCTGTTATGCTCTTCCTTGGACCAATTACATCCCTGTTTTCCTGCTGTTTTTTCTTTTGTTGTTGTTTCAGTCTTGTCTGACTCTTCGTGATCCCATTTGGCGTTTTCTTGGCAAAGATACTGGAGTGGTTTGCCATTTCCTTCTCCAACTCATTTTACAGATGAGGAAACTGAGGCAAACAGAGTTAAGTGACTTTAAGCTAGTAAGTATCTGAGGTCAGATTTTAATTCAGGAAGATAAATCTCCAGGCCCAGAAATCTATCCATTGGACCACCTCACTGCTTTTGCTTCTCCTCAACTAAAAGGAGTTACCAGATCAGGAACCCTTTAAGATCTCACTTGACTTTATGACACACCTCCCCCTGAGCTGCCATGGCCTCTATTACAAATGATGGATTTAAAAGTGAAATCCTTTAAGCACTAGAACTCCTTGTTCATGCCCAGTATGTGTCACTATTTTCTCTAAAGTAGCCGAAGAGGCTTAGTGACTTAAAGCCCTCGGTTGGAGTCTTGAGACTCTGTGGAACCACAGGCTTAGCATTTTGGCAGTCTTGATCTCAGCCCTGGGCTTTTGAGCTAGAGAGGGAGAGAAAGCAATGGAAGGAACAGAGAGAAAGAAACCTCCCTGGTCTCTTCTCTTGCTTGCTGGCTGATTGGCATAGACCTTTCTTTGGATATTCTTCAGCTAGACGCCAATTTCTAGCCTAGAAAGCAATGTTGAAAAATGAAGGAAAACCTTTGAGATGTTATTGTACCTTGTTGCTTTCGTACCACTTGTCCACGCTGTTTTCTGATTTTCTCTTTGTTTAGAGCCCTATTATTTGTAGTTTATTTGCTGTATGAACATGGACGGCTTGTGAATTTGATGAATATTTTAGAACACTGTCATGTCAGCTATAATGTATGGGTTGGGTATATTAACCTCCACAATGCATAATGTATTCGACCAGTCAGTGTGGTACAAGAACAAACCCAAATCCACATGAATAATTTCTTAGGAACATATACACACTTAGGGCTGGAAGGAGGGTAAGAAGCCCATCTAAATTCAGCTTCTTTTAAAAGAGAGAAATTGCAAGTCTAATACTTTATTTTAAAAATACTCATCTCATTTATAAAATAAATTCAAAGGAATTTTACTGAAGGTGGCAAATGTAGCAGAAAAAATCCATTAAATTAACGTTTTTCAGGTTGAAATTTAGTCCTATTAAAGATTGTGTACCATGACCCAACTTCATTTATCTCCTTTGCACATAGGCATTCCCTATTAGCTAAATTTTAGGATCGTAGATTTAGAGCTGGAGAGATCATCAGAGGTTATAAAGTAATACAGCCTCATTTTACAGATGAGAAAACTAAGGCTCAAAGAGTAGCTTGCCTGAGGTCACAGTAGCAGAAGCAGGTTTTGAACCCGAGCCCTTTGATTTCAAATCCAATACTATTTTTTACTGCCTTTCAAGATGGTTATCATTTAGGAAAAAATACAAAAATGAAAACCTTTATCAGTAACTATTTTCCCCAAATCAGAAAGGATATATCAATAAAGGAACCAATTAGCTAGTTATTGATACTGTTCAATAAGAACACTAAATCAAGCTTTACCATAGAAAAGTCACAATGTAGAATATCATAAACCCCAATCTGCAGATAATAGGGAATTCACAGTATGTACAGAGTCCTATTTATAAAAGTAGGAACTAGCTTCTTCTGGCAAGCTTCCTCATAACTTTAGATAGTCCTGGAGTAGGATGGAAGGTAAACACACACATAATTGGCTTCAGAGTAGAATTCATAGAATCAAAGACCTAATTTTAAAAATCATAGGATTGCAATATGGAGAGAATTCTGACTTTACAGATGAGAAAACAAGGGACCAGAGAGGTAGTAGCTTACCCAAGGTTATACAGTAAAATAATAGGCAGGCCAGAGACACACAAAATCTTGTGCCTAATGAGAGATAGTTATCTTTGGAGAGAAATGAGATGTGGGAAGTTTTGAGTGGTGGAAATGGAAGAGGTAGCCAGATAATGGAATTGACATGATTGGGCATTAGTCAAAGAGCAAGGTGGCCAGGGACTGGATGACCAGGAACAGGGAGCAAATTGCTGATTATTTGCAACTGGTGCATAGAAGGAGCAAGGTTCCATGCCGTCTTCCATAAGTGACTGAATTACCTTGACTCCTCATGTGTCATGGAGAGGAAGGTGGTGAACCTGCCCATGTACTTTTCTTATTTAGTAGTGAAGATGAATGGATTCACATACCTCTTGTCTTTGGAAGTCTGAAAGGAATGGTCAATGGAGTGCCAGCTGCCTTTCTTAAATACTTGTTATTTACCCTGCATTTCATTTTAAGTAAATGTCTTTCTACATGATCATACTGTCATGTGATTAATTCTGTCAGATAGCTGAAGGAAGATGGGGCTTATGAGCAAGGATTTTGAATAGATACTGGACTCAAACAGATTCTAGGAAACTGAGTGTGATTTGGAGTAGTATAATAGTAGCATAGTAAAGATTTAAATCCAGGGCCACTGGTTACAAATTGAATGCTTTATTACAGCATATAGCTTCTCACATGATTTAGTCCCATTAAGTCCCATGAGGTAAGTGATAGGCTCCAAATTAGGCACCTTATTAGAAGAAGAGCTGAGAGTAGAATCTAGGTTTCTTGACTCCCAAGTGAAAGACTTTTTCATGAAAATCAGCCGTCTTCATGATAAACCTTGGATCTATCCAAGTTAAATCAGTCAAACCAATGGCATGTTGTCATCTGACTCAACTTTTCCACTCGGATCAAATAAAGTAAAAAAAATACTGAACTCACATAACCAGGAGTGCACTGAGAAGCCAAAAATAATCATAAAAGCATGTGACCCAAAGGCAATGAAGAAATGTATGATGGATGTTAGTAGATTCAAACACATTAAGAAAAGATATATTATTAAAAGCATTACCAATTATGTGAATGACCAGAAAAAAAAATGGGCTGGTCACATATTGAATGTGAAGGTCAGTTAGCACCTGGGCAACCTGAGTGTTGTACTGGCTCTCTTGAAATATTGCCAACTGATTGGGTAGGTAGTCATTGGATGATTGATAGGAGGACATGGTAACCTTCTACAGAAGGCAGAGGCCTTCCATTCCTAGACAACCTCCAGTCTAGAATACTGTTCTATACATGAGAGGGCATTGGAATGTTGGTAATGCATTATTAACTATTAATACTATTGATTAATAATTGACCTACAATTGAATATCTCAGTCTTTCAGGGGCCTGAAAAAGGATATTAGGCTTCCAAAAATATGAGTTGGAGAACCTTCCCAAAACAGATTTCCTTCCTTCCTTCCTTCCTTCCCTTCCTTCCTTCCTTCCTTCTTCCTTCCTTCCTTCCTTCCTTCCTTCCTTCCTTCCTTCCTTCCTTCCTTCCTTCCTTCCTTCCTTCCTTCTTTCCTTCCTTCCTTCCTTCCTTCCTTCCTTCCTTCCTTCCTTCCTTCCTTCCTTCCTTCCTTCCTTCCTTCCTTCCTTCCTTCCTTCCTTCCTTCCTTCCTTCCTTCCTTCCTTCCTTCCTCCCTCCCTCCTTCCCTCTTCTCCCTCCTTTCGTCCCTTTCTATCTCACCCAATGAAGTGGCCACTCACTAGCCTGATCCCAATCCTGATTGACAGAGACTTTTCCTGACCTGGCCTGGTTCATCTCTCCTTAGGCATCCTGGTAGACTTCCTGGGGGCTCCTGGGAGCTTACCATATTGCCACTGGATTTAGTGTGATTGAATGATCAGTTTTAGTCCTACTATGGCTTAGAACTCCTGAACTTAATCCATTTGCCTCACTCCCCAGCAGCAGCAGGCATAAGCTACTATACCCAGGTTGGAACTGTGATTTAAAAAATGTAAGGAACTCTTTTGTGGAAACTCTCTTCACTGATGCAGATTTGAATCTGGCTCAATGTGGAAATGTTTGCCATGTTTAATTAGCATTTACTTATTGAGAACTGACACTCTGTTAGCACTCAGTGTCGTATTAGAAGCTATGATTTTCCTGGGCGTTGTTGTGTTTGTCCTTCGTTCTGGAAGAGGACCACGACATCAGGAAAAAGTGATGTCATGATATGCAAATGAATTGGATTTAAGTGAGGGAGGGCTGTGCAAAGTCACCAGCCTTACTTTCTCCTCTGGAGCCATCTCCATCCAGTGGCAAGATATAGATCAGGAGAACTGGAGATGGCCTTGGATGCAGTGGGAGACCTTGGCCTTTTTAAGCTCAGGTCTTTAGAAGGTCTCAGTTTGACTGAGGCAGCACCTATTCAATTATTAACTGACAAGGGTATCAAATATATGCAATCTTATTTAATTCTAGGTATGGATTTCACTGGCTGGTGAAAAATCAAAGTATTACGGTTCAGTGTTTGTGGCAGGGGAATTCAGTGGAAAGTTTTCATTATGCAGAGAACCTGTTGGGTACATTTGTAACTGTGTTCTGCTGATTTGTTAATTTTCTTTCCTGTCGCTGCTGCCTTTAATGCTCAGTGATGAGTGCGGTCAGAAAAGAAACATGGCATACAGTAAAGGTTTGAAAATAGAGAAAGCACTGTTTGCAAGAATAACAAAGAGAACCATGAGCAGTGAACACAGAGAAAGTAAACACATGCTGGTGCTGTTCAAAGAGTGGCCGTTCAAAGGAATATTGCCACAAATGAAAGACAAGTGAGAACAAGAACCCTCTGATAACCCTTCACCCAATTTGAGAAATTGAGGGATTTCAAGTGGAGACCAAGGTTAGAATAACCCCTTGTAACCTCGTGAATTTAGTTTTGCTAAAGGTAGTCAAACAGCTTTTATGTGGCTGTCTGTGGCAGATGAGCAGACAAATTCTCAAAAGTCACGGATTCCAGTTGAAATGAGACATTTATTAGATGAACTCGGCTACAAACGGCAGATAACACCACCGCATTTAGCAACATTATCAGTCCCAGATGGAAACAACTGGAGTATTAGCAGTAATCTAATAATGAGGAACAGTGGACTTTTAAATTATGACTCGCAGAATCTGAAGATGTTAGGAAGGCTGATAGAGCATAGAGCTTCATATAAAGGTATAGATTTCCTTTTGTTTAGTGATGATCATTACCATCATCAATTAAATTACAATTATGAAGATGCCATGGATTATTTTTTTCTTACAATTTCTTTATCCTTCTGATAAGTTAAAATTTAAAAGCCTTAGGTAGAAGGCACACCTTTATTTTAAAAATTGGAAAACTGAGAACAAAGAGGGCCATTGACTCTTGAGTCTGCCATGCCAATCCTCCCCAATTTCTTACATAGGAAGTCACACTTGTTCAGTCATTCAGTCTTGTCCAACTCTTTGTGACTCCATGGACTTGTCCATGGGGTTTTCTTGGCAAAGGTACAGGAGCAGTTTGCCATTTCCTGCTCTAGTGCACACCCATTTTTACAGATGAGGAACTGAGGCAAATGGGGTTAAGTGACTTTCTCAGAGTCACAAAGCTAGTAAGTGTCTGAGGCTGGATTTAAACTAGGATCTTCTTGACTCCAGGCTTGGTGGTCTATGCACTGTACTAATTAACTGCCCAAGAAGTCACAATAGCCAATTGTAAATACTGCAGAGGGGAATGATGGGTCCCTTTAAGAACACCAATAGAACAGGCTTTTTTTTTTTCCTCGTAGTTGTGAGTTCCCCACATCTAAATGTGTTCATGCAGAATCAGGAAATCTTGTAGAAGAGATTTTGGCATTGGTTGGGAAGTTTTATATATTTTAAGTATATGTATAAAGTGTGTGTGTAGCAAGGCCTTGCAAATTCTGAGGGTAGTCCCCCTACGTTTGTCATGAGGGTGTCATTGTGTAAGTCAAAGAGAGGCGGAATAGCTTTTTTTTTTTTGGCAATGAGGGTTAAGTGATTTGCCCAGGGTCACACAGTCAGTGTCAAGAGTTTGGTCTGAGGCTGGATTTGAACTCAGGTCCTCCTGATTTCAGGGCAGGTGCTCTATTCACTGTGCTACCTAGCTGCCCCCCGCTCCCCTTTTCTGAAAGAGACTTTAATTCCTGCTAGGAGTGGAAGCAGGAAGTTGGGGCCAGAAGCTACTCTCTTCTCCTCAGAGGGAGGTTAATGGACTAAAATTATATATATCTGCTCCCTTAACAAATTCCCTTTGTCATTCCAGGGGATGAGATTTTCAGGTTCAAGCTAACTTCTGGTCACTGATTTGTTATTGGAGGGGGGAGGATCCCAAGCTTTATATCCAAGACTAGACTCTTCCCCCACCCCATCTCAATGACACAATGAATCACATAGCATTTAGCCAGGATCACCCATTTTTCCAAATCATAGCAAAACAGAAATCAGAGAAAGTGTACATAGAATAATATATATCAAACAGTATAGAGTGAGGGAGCTCTCTCATTGGGAGCAAGGAAACTCTGTTCAAACAGAGAATTGTGGATCTTCCCCAAGGGGAAGCATCTGGTGTAGCAAGCTGGGGATGAGGATATGATGGAGACTACTGGCTCCTCTTGAGTCTTCCTAGAGTCTTTTTCTTTCGCAACCTGAACTAGAGTTGACCTCCACCATCTTCCCTCTTGAAGGTGGAAGCCAGAAGCATTTGAAGTGACTCGGAGCTTGAAAAGAACTCTGAAAGCTTCAAACTTGGTGATTTAAAGAAAACTTGAGAAAGAATGATTAGACTGAAGAGACTGAAACTCTCTCAGACTCTCACCATCTCCATCTTGCCTCTCTAGAAGGGTGGCACATTCATCTCCATCAA
This sequence comes from Phascolarctos cinereus, assembly GCF_003287225.1. Classification (NCBI taxonomy): domain Eukaryota; kingdom Metazoa; phylum Chordata; class Mammalia; order Diprotodontia; family Phascolarctidae; genus Phascolarctos; species Phascolarctos cinereus. The sequence goes on along the minus strand of NW_027556180.1, from coordinate 173,416,141 downwards.
TGAAGAGAGAGTCTCATACCAATGGGCTTTGAGACTGGTAAACCACTGCATACCAGACATATGTGCCCACATATATACATTTGCATAAATATACATATACATAGGTGTATATATGCATGCATACAGTGTATATGACTTTAAGAATATATACAATACATAAATATATACATACGTGTATAGATACATGCACACACATGTATATATGTAAACACACACACACACACACACACACACACACACATACACATACGGAGGTAGGTGGTACGGTGGATAGAGTACCTGGCCTAGAGTCAGGAAGGCTCATCTTCCTGAGTTAAAATCTGGCCTCAGATACTTACTAGCTGTGTGACCCTGGACAAGTCACTTAAGCCTGTTTGCCTCAGTTTCCTTATCTGTAAAATGAGTTGGAGAAGGAAATGGCAAACCGCTCCAGTATCTTTGCCAAGAAAACCTCAAATGGGGGTCACAAAGTGTCAGATATGATGTGTGTGTATGTGTGTAAGTATACACATATACATAAAATAGTCTTCCCTAAAAGTATATAAACTTCTTGAAGATGCGAGCTTTCACACAGTAGGCACACAGTCCAAATGCCTGTTGATTGGTCTCAAAGGTGCCTTTGATTGTGAAGGTCCTACAATTTTAATGATATTGCTTAGGCAACCAAGCTTGCAAGGCTGCAAACTGCCTTCTTTCTGTGAGCCAAAATCATTTCAAGCACATGTTTGGGCAACTTTTCAGCAAAGGGAAAAAAAAATAGAAGCTGGTGGAAACTTGTCTTGAAAGAGAGGTCAGAGCTGAGGTATTAGCAGCTGTGAACCCTAGTTTAGGTGACATAAATGGGTTCCAGACACGTTGTTTATGTTTTTCATGGTGCCAGCAATTCACGAAGCACCCAATAAATGGCAAGCAATGCCAAGCCTGAATATTTCTTACTAAGTGAACATCTGAATCTGAACATCTGGCAAAATATGAATCCATGTGTTGAATGACTTCTGGCAGAAGAAGCCTTGTAAAAAAAATGGAGGGATGAGAATGAACAGATTCAGATTTTCAGGTGAATTTGTTACAGAGGATTCGTGGTATAGTGGAAGGAGAATCATGGCCTTAGAATGAAAAGACCTGGGTTCAAGTCCAGACTTTGTCATTAAGCAAGTCACTTTCTCTGAATCTGTTTCCTCATCTGCAAAATGGGGATAATAACATTTGCACTACAGGGTTCATAGGATCGTGAGGCTCAAATGAGCAAATCCATGTAAAGTCTCTTATGAACTTTGAAGTGGGATACAAAAGTCAGCCAGTGCAATTATAACACCGTGGTGCCAAATGTAAGGTGAAGCAGGAATATGATCCTAAAGGTTGTTAAGGAAGAAGAAGGGTTAGGGACATGTAGTGGAAAGAACCTGTGTTCTGGATTCTGAAGACTCGGGTTTGAATCCTGACGTTTATACTATTATGAGACCTTAGGAAAATCACTTCATCTCCCTCAACCCCAGTTTCCACGGGGCAACAAAATGAGTGTGGCTAATTAGTTAATGTCTAAGGTCCTTTCTTGCCTAAATCCTCTGATTTAGTTCAGCATACCCATCTGGCAGATTCATAGGTTGTATTACATTGGCTCACCCATCAAATGCTGGAGAGCTGGGGCTACCTGGAAGCTAACTCATTGATTAGCAATTACATTGAGAAAAGAGCCTTTGGAAGCAGTCCAGGATAGGATGATGGAGGTGGAAAACCAACTCAGGGATAGAAGCACAGTGGAGAATTTAAAGTAGGGGCTGTCTTACTTTCCTATTTGTATCCCAAATGCTTAGTACAGTCCTGGGCACATAGTAAGCATTCAACAAATGCTTTTTCATTCATTCATTCATTCATTCATTCACTCATTCATTCATTCAGTATAATCACAATGTTAGAGCAGGAAGAGCTCTTAAAGAATGAATGAATGAGTGAACAAGCATTTATTAAGTGTTTATGATGTGTAAAGCAGTGTGCTAAGTGCTGAAGGTACAAATTAAAAAAGAAAGCCCCAGCTCTCAAGAAACTCACATTCTATTGCTATCCTTTTTTTTTTTTTTGGCTAGGCAGTGGGGTTAAGTGACTTGCCCAAGGTCACACAGCTAGTAAGTATCAAGTGTCTAGTCTGAGACTGGATTTGAATGCAGCTTCTCCTGACTCCAGGGGCAGTGCTCTATCCACTGAGCCACCTAGCTTCCCAAGAAGCTCACATTGTAATGGAGTTCACATATAGAAGGTTTCAGCTACAAATGAGATAGAAAGGTCCTCTTTGTCCTTAGATGCCAAGGTCACCCACTGCATCCTGGGCCACCACCAATCATAATGACTTTTGTCTTGCCACTGGACTTTGATGTCTCTGGAAGAGCGAGTGAGGGTAATGACTTTGTACAATGCTGCCTCACTTAAATTC